>NW_020447375.1:1555752-1891655 GCF_003343035.1 Apteryx rowi | reverse complement strand
GGGAGAAGCCCCTCGCGTCCCCCGCCGGGGCTCCCCGACCTCGCGGGCCGCCGCATGGCGGTAAAAGGCAGGTTAATGCGAAGGGCCGGCGGGCGAGACGCGGTGCTTCGGCTCCGGTAGCTGCCTAGGGCAGGGGGGAAAGCAGCGGCCCCGGTGAGCAGCCCGCCCCTGCGCTGCCCGGCGCGGCGGGAGAGGCCGCGGGGAGCCGCCGCCCGGGCCGGGTCGGGGTCGCGGCAGCGGAGGGGGGGGGCGCCCGCCCGGCAGCCCCCGTGCGGGTGTCTGCGGCGGCCGGTACCCGCAGCTGCGCCGATGTTGGTTTAGCGGGCCGCGGGGTGAGGACTGGACGGAGTCCATTCCCATTTAATCATTCATCATCCTCGAAAGTTAAGGTGGAAACATGGAAACACTTTTTTTTCCTTTTTTTCCCTCCTCTCTGGATGATGGGAGAAGGTTTGTGACTTGTGCTCTTCGGGGAGTCTGCTGGGTTAGGCGAAGCATGTTTTCCCTTTTTCTTTCTGATGGTTGGAAACCAGAGGGAGGGGGGGGAAAGATTTAAAAATAAAATCAGACTGTATGTTTGAAGTGGTAAAGGAAATGTTCTCAGGATCCCACGTAGCAAGCTGGAAATGAATGCAAACTGTTCCTGCTCTGTACATCTTCCAAATGCGGTTCGCTCTGAGAAAGCGCTCTCCGTCTCCGCTTCCCAGCGAAGCGCAATCTGCACGGCTAGTCAATCACGCAGTGGAAATGAGGCGCCTCTGCGTAGCCTCCGAGGAGGCCGCGCAACTTGTGCTGGTGCTGCAGCCGGGGCGAGAGGCCGGTCCCCTGCGTGACCCGGCGTGCACAACGGCGGTGCCGAAATCCACTCTGCCTTAAACTTTTTGGCGTGCCAGAACGCTTTACAGAATCGGAGGCACGTTGCGATGTTGCTTCTTCATTGCGGACTGCTGTCTTTACCCTTTTCCTTCAACTGCTACTGCGCTAGCAAGCCCCCTTATGCCACCCTCTGGAAGGTGCAGTGACTGTAGCTCACATGCACTTCATTTTCAAGAGAGAGAATGCAGACCCAKAGCTAGATACTGGAGCTGGATCAGGCTTACTGAAGTTATGATTCAGGTTTTTGATCGTACGCTCCCTTTAAAGCTGCACTTCCTGCTATGAGAAATAATTTCTTTGACCGCTTTTTTCCAACTGACAAATGTGCATGTGTTTGGGAAGGTGTGAGAGAGACTAATTTCTGTGTTGAAACGGGAATAACTGAACTAAATAACTAAAGCAACTTCCTAAACATCTTTAAAGGTGAGTACTAATAGGATTTCATTTTGCAGATGGAGAATTTTAATCAGCTTTTTGTGAATGTAGCTATTGCTTATGTGTCCGCCAACTGAGCATCGTACACCTTTATTAAGGTTGATTTATTAGCATGGATTTTAGGCAGGCGTTGGAAGGTGGCATGGGTTCTTTTCTCCCTCGGCTTAAAAAAATCAATCTCCAATAAGCTTCTTAAGTATTCTTATTGTGACTCGTAGACTTAAAAAACTAAGACCTAGGTTTGCACTTAACTTCAGTGGGACATGTTCTGAAAAAGAGGGAGTTGGTGTCGCTTGAGTGGGGTGACATCCGTTGTACTGGCAAAAAAAATCTGTTTACTCCTCCCACCTCTTTTGCAGTTTTTGCAGCCCTGCAGTCAAATTTCAGATCTGACTTGAGAGCCAAAAGCGGTTAATGCAAGCTGTTTCATTGATTCCCTCCTGTCTTCCCTCATGCCCATTAGTCTTTTTCTCCCATCGTCAGTTTGTGTTAAGGCAAGTGCAATTCAGCTTTGGATTTTAAAAGGAATTTAAGGTCTGTGATGGTTCGCAGTTGATTAAGTGGTGGAAAACTTTTTTTTTTTTTTTTTTTTTTTAAGCTAAGGTTAGTGTGAACACTGGCAGGATGGGACTGCCCTGAGTTACGTGGCTTCTCCTTTTGGAAATAAATACAAATTTTCTGATTCTGAGCAAGACTGTTCAGGTCTCCCTCCCTTATTGCTCCTTTCCCCATGCCTTTAGCAGCCTGATGAGCATGGAGCCTTACCGCTGAAGTCTGAGGTTTATGTCGTAGGTGAGCAGCTTCCGCCGTCGTGTATATTTTGTTCTTGGAATCGTGTTTGTTGCTGGAAAATGGATGAAAGAAGAAAACATGGTAGTTCTAGACTCCTCCTTTTCTGGGTTTAATAAATTTTAGAAAGAATAAGGCTAGCTTTGTGGCCTTAGGTAAAATGCTTTTAAACTGGAAAATAGCACAAATGTGTTTTTTTGTGTGTGTGTGTTTGTCTTTGCATCAGTGCCTCTATTCAGCTTAAGCATCAAATCTGAAAACAGGAAGATAAACTTTTTGATCTTATTGCAGCTATAGCAGTAAGCTGGGTGTAAAACCACCTGGTTTGGTGAAGGAAGCCTTTTTACGCCTGTAAGATAGTTTTGGGGGTCTTCATGAAAACTCCAGGTAAGCTGGACGCAAATAGAGAGAAATGCAGCATTGTTTTTATGTGAACCAGCTGGTTTTCCCCTGAATTTAGAGTTCATAGCTGGAAACTGAGCTGATTGCTAGTTAGTATGTACTTCTTGGTGCTTAAAGTACGCAGGTATGTGAGTAACTCTGGCTAGTTCAAGCTAGATATCTGGATCTGGCCAAAAAACTGTTTAAAACTTAAAAACTGATTTGCCAGTTCTCTCGTACAAATAGTTCATGAATTCAGTATGTGACCTGTAGAAAACAGTAGTTAAAGTGGAAAGGCTTCTTACTTAACATAGGAGGCTCTGATTGCAGCTTTTTAATTAAAAATAACTAATCGACTGATGGAAAGCAAACAGAAAGATACCTCCTAGGTATATATTGTTCATTTGGCTGCTGGTAGCAGATCCTATTTTATGCATCTGTTGACATGAAACCTTTTGGAGAAGGCAACTTGGAAGCACCTACAAGCTTGTAAGAGCGCACCAGAGCAGCCTCCCGGGAGCGGCGCTGCTCCTGCGACTGCCGGTGCCCAAACGAGTGGAGGAGACTTTGCAGTAAATGCCAAGCAGAAATGCTTAGTGCTGCTCGSGAGGGGTTGCACTGGGCTGGTGTGGCGGCAGTCCGGGCAGTTGGTATAATCCACCGGGCAGTTGTTTTATGCATTCGCTAGTTTTTAGGATTATATTCTTTTCTTTGGAGACTTCATACCTGATTTTTTTTTTTTTTTAACTTCCCCTTTGGGTTTTTTTATTTGCTTTTGAAGAACTCTCTCTGCTGGGTAAGCCTCTTTGGAGGAGGCTTTGGGGGCAGTTAAGGAGTCTCARTTCGGACCCTGCAGCTGCGGTGGCAGCACAGAGCAGCAAAGAGCCGGGTGCCAGCCGGCCACTTTCACCCTATTGATAAAACTCCTAGCCAGGCTGACTCATCCTGGGAGTGACTGCCCCGAAACCATGCTGGTATTGCGGGTTTATATTAGCAACTTCCAGACTGGAATCTCAGCCTAAAGATGGACAGAGAAATAGGAATTTGGAGCCTCTTCCTAATTTTGCTTCAAACAAGCAAGCCTGACTGTAGCGGATGTTTGCCTGAGGAAGGGCCGCGGCCGGCTGTTTTTTCCCAGCCTGTTTTGTCTGCCTTCAAGAGGATGCCCTGCAACGCGGAAAGACACGGCCTTGGTTCAGATGAATTCCCCGAAATAGCGCYGTTTGAAGGGCAAAGCGATGAGAGAAACGGAGGAGAGCTCAAAGTAGATTGCCACAAAGGCTGTGGTTATTTTCTGTCGCTGGTGAAGTGCTAGCGTGTTTTTTATTTAGCTCATATGTTTCATTTCTGTTTTATTTCTCTAACCTGAGCAAACTATTTGAGGTACAAGGAGAAGAAATGGAGTCAGAAGACAAGGGTAGCTGATAAGAGCTGGTAGAAAGATTTCAGGAGGTATTTGGAAAGAACAGGTAGAAAAATACTGCCAATAAAACAGTTTCAGGAGCTGCCTTAGTTGAAGAGTAGCTTGTCCTTCCTAATGCGAACATCGTATTTAAGCACTAAAAAGCTGTTCTCGCTGAAGTGATTTAATTAGCGGGAGAGAAACGTACAGCCCACTGCTTTTATTGAGACTGGGCACTGCTTTTACTGTTGTGGTTGTGAGGCGGTCAGGTTGGGATATGAATTTGTGGGTCAAGTTGCCTGTTTTTCCTGAAATATGCATTAGCACGCATTTCTACTTAAAATATCCCTTCCTCTAGAAAGGTGGTTTGTTTAAAACCAAGAGGGCTGTGATTGCTTCTGTGTCCATTTTACAGACGCTCTACTATGGTAACTCAAGAGCCGTCCTGCAAAGCCGGGGTGTCTCATTTTTTTCCATGTGTTCCCTTTTAATGTGCTTTAAACAGAATAAAGATGCTCCTTTTTGGTTCCCATTCAAATTATGGATCAGCGCACAGTTATTGGAGTGCTTTTAATGATTTACTCTTTTGGATGAGATGTAAAACTGCAGTGTCCATCACTCTCTTGTTAAATTTCACCTGATGCTTTTTACAGTAACAACAATATTAATCCCAGCATGCCAGTATAATTCAAACTGTTGATTACAGTATTTTCTGTTTACCTACAGTTTGCACCTCATTGTAGTTTGAAAATCAGTGCTTCCCTCTGAGTGGCTGCTGTTTTATGTCCGGTGCTTGTTTGCTCGCTAAGAAGGAGTTATTCCTGGGTGAGAAATATAATTTTCCACCAAATTAATATCCCTCCTGCAACACAGGGGAGCCACCCTGTTTTTAAGGGAGCGGTTCTATTCAAATATACAGGTATTACTTGGGCCAGCAGCTCCAAACTTTGCTGATAGGCAACCGTATAGGGACTTGAAGAGGAGGAACCATGCTCTTCTCTCCTTGCAGCCCTCAATATTAACTTTTTGCTTTCCAGTTTTTGCCAACGGTGCTTGGGAGTGAGCGCCTGAGGCCTGGCAGTGAGTATAGTCCAGCAGCTTGTGGGGTGTTTTCCCCAGCCATGCAAGTATAACTCAAGCAGGTCGCTGCGTGTTGCTTGCCGCAAGAGCCATTTAAAATTTCAGATGGAGAGGTGCTTTAGAATAATGGACCGAACGTTTTTGGTAAGGGCTTTCTTCATGGCTGTGTTTTTGCAGAGAAAATAAATCTCTTCTAAACAGAGAAATTAATTATGTCCTGTCAGAAGCAGAAGGGAAATGCTGTAAAAAAATAATTGAATATTCAGACAGCGTGTTTTTGGTGGGTTTGATTCAGTTTTCTTTTAACCGCATTTTGTGCTTTTGGCATAAACATCATATATGTGACAATGTAATCTTTGCCCGCGTTCGCTCCATACCAGGCACACGATGGTACATTAAACCTCATAGGCGCTCCTGGGTCCGCCTGGATCAGCGACAGAGGCTACTGCTCTGGGTTACCACTAGCTCAGGTCTCCCAGAAAATCCAGGTAGCTTCAGCAGCCTCTGTTTTATGGAAATGCAATAGCAGTAAGGACAGACTTTGGGGAGGGCTACATGATGACGACAGGGGACATGCTGGGGACCCTTGCACAGGTTAGGCCAGCCGTTTCTTCCTGACTGCTGGAAGTCGCTTGAAGTGACTTGTGTCCGTGTCCTCCATGGTGTATCCTTGTAGGGTTTTCCTTTGGCTTCCGAACTGTTTGCAAGCAGAGAGTGCAAGTTTGAGGGACGAAAATATCTGTGAGGCAGCACAATGAGAGTAATTAGAGCGTGGTATATTTTATTTTTATTGTCGCATCTAAAATGAGTGTAAACACAAGCTTAGAAGTGCAACCCACACTCTACTGGAATTATAGAATGACAGCGTAAGTGCCATGTATATGACAAGGAGAAATGAGCAACTTGAGGCAGCAATACAACATTGCCTTTGAGCATTATTTTTTTTTAATTTTTACCCTGTGTTTAAGAAACCTGGCAGGTGGATAAGCAGAAGTTAAATGTACTCATTAAAACCCATATAGTATTAAGGGATTAATAAAGAAATATTTTTTGATTGCCGCATTGTAAAAGCATGAAATACTGCTTTTAGTCTCTTTACGCTGTAACGGCATGGTTTGTGAAGTAATGAAATATTTACGTGTGCTCTTGCGATTGCTGAACATTACAGCCTGCAATCCATTAAGGCAGTAATTGTTTCTTCCTCCCTTGCACCACAACAGTCCTTTGGGTCTATGAGATTATTATTATTWTTATTGAAGTTCTACCAAGGAAACCCCTGTGCTGAATAGGAGGAGCTGTGAGAAATCATGATGATCCACGAACAGGCTTTGTGGATAGGTGCCAGCGGACCTGAAGCCTTCTCAGCGACAGTAGCAAAAGTCATGTCTTTGATTAAGTAGAAAGTAGGTTGGAGTCTGTAATATAAGCCCACAGATGGGCTCCCCCAAATAATCACATGACCCCTTCCTAAAATATCTAATGAAGTAAAATTCGATGGTATGAAACAAGCTAACCTTGTTTTAAGGCTTTAATGAGTTTGTGATATTCAAAGTGTCCTGGGCTTGGCRCTCTGTGAACGCCGGGTTGAACGGGCAGAGCCCACCTTGGCCTTTGGAGAAGCACCGAGTGGCTTCTGCGTCCTTTTAAGCTGGTGAGAGCTGTAACGTATTTAACACTCGCAAGTAGGATGTTTCCATCTCTTAAGAACAGTTTGAAATCTCAGTTATTCATATGTCCGCTAGAAGAAATGGTTTGTAATAACAAGACTGTTGCAATGTCCTATTTTTAGGTGGAAGAGAGCCGCGTCCCAGTCTAGTTGTGGCGTAATGAACCAAGGGTAGGTGATATTGTGGTAGGCAAGCAACTGTCTAGTRCTGACTCAAAGCAGTGATATTTTCCTGTAAATCTCCAAATCATAAGCAGTAGATAAATCTTCCAGCCTTCCTTTAGTTCTCCTTTGTGATTTGTCTTTTACTCTATTTTATTTTCCCTACCAGGCTTTGAGAGCAATGCATTTCATGTGGCAATAAAACTTCTATCTTAAAAAACTTTTTTTTTTCCCCTCCTCATTTAATGAGAAACAAAGTTACTTAGGCAAGTATTTATAACTGAGTAAAATCTGGATAAATGCGTCTGGTGAATTTTAAATGGTGGCTATTTCAGGGTTTTGTTTTTAAAAACATAAACATTTTAATCAAATGGAATTTATACCTGGTGAACCCTGGGAAGAGAGTTTGGGTTGGTAAAGATCTGTGTTTTGGAAAACTCCAAAGCATGCTGGAGAAAAAGATACTGTTACTCCTGGAGAAAACATAGTAGCCACTACATTTGCAACAGGAGTGTAGGGCCTCCRGGAACCGTGCAGCCGCCTGTGTCACAACACGGTGTTTTCCCACTTGGCAGCCAACTCTGGAAGAAAGGTAGGGAGAAGTGAAAGGCTGGTGGTGAGTGATGTTTCCCTTTCTCTTTGTTAGCAGTTAGTTTGGGTTTCCCTGGGGATTTTCCTAGCTAGGGGAAGCTTGAAAACCTGGGTATAAGAGAGTCGTTGTAGCCGACCTACTGGCACAGGTTCTTTTTTCAGTCTAGCAGAGTAGTCTGACGTACAGCAGTGGGACTCAAACTACTGAATAGGTGAATCGGGCTGTTCACAAAATTCACAATTGGTTGAAGCGTTGTCTACTGATGCTGTAATCTGCTTCGCTTTTTTGCTCTATTTCTTGCTGATTATAACTTCAAAAAGCAATGAAGCAGTGGAAGATAGCACCTGGGTTTGCCTCACTGAAGGTGAAGGCCAAAGGATTATTGAAATGCCTTAAAAACTCTTTTTGGGGGACAGTGTTCTCCCTTGGAGTCTGATAGTGTTCCTGTTCTATTATCTTTGAAGGCAGATTACGAAAAAGAAAAAAATCTCGTAACCATTAAAGGAGCCCTCAACTAAAGGGAGCCATCCATCAGCGATATGGATGTTATGTCCTCTCGCCCTCCCACCAATTACCAAGACTGTGACAAGTTTATGACTTGGACTGCCGACTGCGGAGGATGTCATCGTGGCCGTGAAAATCCAAGCTCTTTCTGAAGCTGTCCTTGCCCAGCTTTGGGGGAAGAACTTTGCAATTTCTTTTGATGGCACAGCAGGTAGCTAAAATGTCAAGGCTAGTGCAAAATTAAGCCCGTCACCTGACTTTATATAGGGCACACTTTGCATAAGGCGGCTTGGGGCTAAGAATTTGCATCCTGAGTAGGAAGCGATCAGTTTAGGGTAGTCACTGGACTTACTGAGAAACTTTCTGAATTGAGGCTGGCATTGCTTGTGCCAAAATTAGTTGGTCTATTAGTTCTTCAGTATGTTTCACCAAGGCGTGTGAAGCAGATGAAGGAGGTGTCATGTGGCTTAAAGACTTTTTTTCTCATCCTAACTTTGTATCTGCTAATACTAATATTATAGCAGAATTTTCTGCTCTAAAAGTACTGGTAGGTGGAACCATCTATTGAGTTTGTAGTGTTAGATAAATTGGAGCTAATAGTTTTAACAACTCTTCCCTGCCTCTGTACACAATCTTTTTACCACCCCTGTGCATCAGTAACATAAATTATCATCATACAAGTCTCATCTTCACATTATTGGAGCTGTTGGAGATGTCCCGCCTGCTGAAACCAGCAGTCCTGAGGTTGCTCAGTAGCAAGAAAGTTCTTGAGGTGAATTGCTGCTGCTACCCAGGTTGCATCAAGAAACTTGGCAAAGGGGGTTGTGCAGTCTCAGAAAATCAGCATCTTTTGGGCAAAATTGTAGTCAGTCTCTAAAGCTCATCTGAGTGCATTTAGTGTCTCCTGGAATTCGGCTGTAATGTGAAGTCACTTCTGGTTTCCCTGACTCAGGTACACGTATGGTTAAGTGGGTACGTACCCTCCCGGTCATTCTATGTAGACTGACGTTTATTTGTAATGTAAAAGAGCTGAAAATTTTATTGAATTGACTAAGTGTAATTGTAGGCCGTAGCATACAAGGAATTTATTTTAAAGACTGTCCATTTGGATCCATCTTGCTGCCAAGCAATATTTTTTAAACATTTCTTTGTGGGTTTTGTGCTGCTGTGTATGTTCTTTTAGCAAAAATCAATTAAGGCTTAATATTACATGGAAAATTAAGAATAATGAAATTCATCACTAAGCGTATTTTGCAAGCAAACTTAGACTGCGATTATTGTTAGTGTACTGACTTATTTATAGTGAGATGATGTTTCCCTTTYGTTTTGCCTCCTAATCACATTTTAACGTGAGGTGTGACATTTACACGACGTTCGTGTTTGTAGGAACGCCGTTTTCCTTTCCCATTGCTCAGTTTCTGCCGCTGTGGCAGCCTCGGAGGTGCAACAAGGGCTCCAAAAATACATCTCGCTTTAGATACATATCCACTCCTACACACTTAACTGGTCGTCTCCAGATCCTCCTAAAAGCCATGGTGAAATTCTTAGCTTGTGGATTCTGCGTGTGCTGTTTGGGTGGGATCAGGCGGTCATATATGCGTTCCAGTACATAGGAATGTGTCTTGTTCCTCTCCCAGATGGTGGCATTCGCTGGCTGATAGTGAACTGATGACCTGCAAATGAATGGCTTAGTATGGAAACTTTGGTATATGAAATCTGAAGTAGCCACTGAGAGAGTGTAGCTATCCTAAGCATTAGTGATAACAGGTAAGAAGGAATAATCTATGTTGCTGTATGTATGTAAAGGTTTGTTTTCAGTTGTGTTATTAGTTCCCTGGTCTGCAATTCTCGGCCTTTTTCCATGGAGCTCTGTGCCAGCCTTTTCCTGCTGGGTTGTTTTTGTTTTTTGTTGTTGGTTTTTTTTTTTATAATTGCATTTATACTTATAGTATAGTTCTAAATTTCATTATAGCAGCTTTATGACTGACAGCAGGTTTAGGGATAGGTCCTGTAAAACAGTGTACCTACCTTAAAAATATGTGCATGCCCATACATCTGTTAAGAATAAAATTACTGATTCTGTATCTTTCACAAATCACATGGTCTGGGGCGCTGCTGGCACTGATTTGTTCTCCTGTGGTTAGCGTGGAGGCAGTTAGGGAGACAGGTAACTGGCCTGTGTCGTTTTTAGCCCAAACTCTAATTTCTGTGCAGCAGGTTTTCTATAATGCGTTTATGTTTCATCATTGCGGCGTTTGTGCTTGCTGTTCTTCTCGGCTGTTATGCAGAGTAAATAGTTTGAAAGGGCAGAGCTGCGAACACAAAAGAGAGACTTTTGTAGCCCATTTTACAGTCCGTGGAGGGTGCTTACTGGTTTGCATTCGGCAGAAAAGGGTACTGTGCTTTAGCTACAGAAAAGTGGCGCCTGCGTATGGGACTGCCTACAGCGGTGTTTAGTGCTGGGTTATAGCAGTAAGGCAGAATTATATGGAAAAGACCCACAAAACACCTTGCTCTGCTGCTGTATCAGATGCACATGTTGGTAGTAACTTGCTGGAAAGAAGTTTAAACACCTATGTGACTTAATGTCGTTGAAACCATGCGCAGTGTTACAAAGTCATAACGCTGGTGACAGGCCGTGACAAAAACATGAAGTGCAGTGTGGCAGTGGGCATTTCAGATTAAATAAAGTATCCCCACCTATTTGTCCTTTACATAACTTTAGTTGCTTCGTGTACTTGGATCTTTGTTACCAGCTGGAAGTAAGCTTTGGTGATTTGAAGATCTCCCAAGTTTTGAGATTTTCTTTCAACCCTGCTGTTGCAACCCATGGCTTGTGCAGTGTTTCACTGGTGCCATTTTGTTCAGAAAGGAGAAAGAAAAAAGTAGCTTCACATTCTGTGCTTACATGAAAACTGCCTGAGCCCTAAGGAGTTGGTTGCGTTGTGGAATGGTGTCAGTTGGGAGCTGGTGAACCCCAGCTAATGAATTTTGGCCTCCGAAATCGTTTATTATAAAGAACCCCAAATCTGGAAAATCATATTTGAAAGTTGTTAGAAATAAAAACAACACTTCCAAAGTATAGATTGAATGCTGACTCTTGAAGTTAGGTAGGCTTGTCTACTGGCCAAAGTTTGCTCTTGCATTAAAATCTACTTGGGGTACCTGTGCAGCCCTGGCTCCTTTTGGAATGGGTAGAATTGGGGACACGGTGGGAGGACAAAACCTGAACAAGAACAACCGATCGTCCCTCTGCAGATTTGCTGTTCGTTAGGTAGTGGGCAACAATTTTATTATTTTCCATGTTCTGTGCTGTTTGTCTTAGGATAAACTTATGTAATATCGTTTTGTGCTTTTTTTAACGCTCTATTGTGTAAGAGTTTCATTGCCCTTCAAAGTAACATAAGCTTCAAGTTTCTTGCCTTTTTTTTTTTTTTTAAGTACCCGAAACTATTTTGTTCTTAGAAGAAAAGAACAAGTATTTTTGCAGTGAGCTTATGAAAAAGAAATGCGAGGAACATTGGATGTACACCAGCCTTTTAAAAAAAAACAAAACACTGCACAACAAATCCTTGGCAGGATCTTTGCTAGAGATCATTTTTTATTAGACAGCCTCCTGTTCCAGGTGCTCATGAACGCCTTGCTGATGCCTCCGCTCCGTTCACCTGCACTGTGCTCCTTATTAAGCTCTGTTCCCTTTCTGTCTCTCGCGAGTGGTCATTTAGAAAATTGTTTCACCCAAGTGCTCAAATAAACAGTGTATTTGTCGTTAAAATTCTCATAGGAAAATAATGTTTTAAGGGACCTTTGGGGTCATTGAATCTGTTTCCCTGTGACTGCAGCTGCTGTGCTGAAAATTCCCTATCGCAAAATGAAACATGTCATGTTTAATAGTCTCTTCTCAGCGTAAGGCTGATTGCTCAGCTCATGGTGCCTTTCTCGCTTATAATCTGCGCTTATCGAAGACCCGTATATTCATCTTTGTTCTTGGGCCAGCATTGTGCTTTTGCTTAAATAGTTCCCTGCCCTCCTTGGGGTCCCCCGCTGCCACAATGCATCTCATGGAGAGAACAGTTGCCTTGCAGCAGTGGTTTTCCAGAGTGAGCAAGTCAGGCTCTGCTGGTAAGGTCTTATTCGTTCCTGCAGTGGTCATACGAGATGCTTGGTTTTAGTTTGGGGGGAGTTTGTGCATTTAAGAACTTTTTAAATAGACCAAAAGCTCATTTTGTGTTTCTGAGCAGAGTAGGCAGCGTTCAGTCTTGTCATTCCCAAGGGTTTAAAAAAGTCTTTTTTCTTAACCCTTGGAGTAGAGAAATACATCTTCTAAGGGTTGTGAGAGGGAGGTCGGGGAGAGAACGGTGGGATTTAGCCAAGTGGGGAGGAGCAGTGTTTATGCTCTCTCTACTCTCCCTCCCCAGTCCATTGCAAAGTGTAGGCTGCTCAGTGGAAAAGCTGAGCAACTCTCCTTTCCCCAGCTAAGCCAAGCCTTCTTGCTGCCACYGTGGACAAAAGAGAGCCAGAGCCAGTTGTCTTGCAACATTTGTGTTATGGTTTTTAAGTGTAGGTGAGGTTCAGGTGGGTACAGATGTTGCTGTGCAGCGCAGAGGCTGAGGCAGCGTGCCCTGCAGCCCCCGTCGGGTAGGCATGGCTTACCTTCTGGGGCGGGCGGCCAGATGGGACTTTTTGTTTTTTACCCTTTTTCTTAACTAAAAAAAAATCTGTTTCCTATTCTCTAATCTGTGATATCACTCTTGTTTTGAAAAGTTTGAAACTCCTGCAGCAGGACCTGCAATTCATGTCGTGGAGCTCTTTGAAGCCGGAGATGGCCGACTCTCCAGTTTCAAATGTGCTAAACTTCATGAGTTTCCTTTTCACCACTTAGTGGTACTAATACCCATCTGCATACCCTGGCTGGTACTTGATTTCTGTCTTACCTGTGCATCCTTTTTATGAAGTCTTTCCCTCGATTTTTGATGAACTCTGTGCTTTGATTACCTAGATTTTCTTTCCTTTTGGTAACGTGCCTGCTTTTCTTTCCTGGTTCTAAGATATACTTTTGCTCTTTATTATGGTGGTCTGCCTGATATCTAGCTTAGCTTGACTGTTGGCAGTTTTCACTTTGTCCCTATGCTTTCTCAATCTCTGAGAAAGAGCTTTTTCGATTAATTGTACGCTCTTAGAGTTACTGGGATGTTTGAAGGCTGCGGCTGCTTCTTGATCGAATGCTTTCAGTGAGAGCCGCTTATTTAATGCGCTTCTGACCTTGGTCTTCGTTTGTCCCACGAATAGGAGAATGAGTTTGGGTAATAAGCAGCATGGGGGTGCGCCAAGACCTAAGTCCTTCAGTGCATTAACAAGYGACTCCAGAGACTTTTTTCATTAAAAAGCCTCCGCTCAAGTTCCCAGAGTTGGTTCAGTGCACAGAAACAGAAGAAAACTCTCGTCTAAAATGTGCGTTGCCATTTAATTATTCCTGCTTTGACTTTGGAACGAGCAAAAGAAGACATCTCGCCTCTATTCGCTGTTCTTCCTGCGTCAGGTTGAAGAGTTGCTTTTTCTCTAACTTTGGATTTCTGCCATGCAAAACTATAATGACGTGTTTCGCTTCCTGTAAGGAGGGAGGGAAAGGGTGGAAGCGCATATCCCGAAGGTGATATGCCACAGGAATGTGGGAGTATCTTGGCATCTTACCAATCACCTAGACTGTTATGTGGCTATTGTAAACAATTTTAATTTTGTTTTAGCAAATTGGATCAAATAAAAGAAGCGGTAATTGAAACTTAAAAAGCAGTGTACAATCTACATTACTTTTCATTCAGCCAATGTACTGGGAACCATATACTGAGAGCACTGCCATTTGCCCGACAGTTTTGGTGATAATCTGAGCTTAGAAAGCTCTTCCTCGACAGCCGTAGCCAGCTGTACGCTTTCCTCAGGCTTACCACTGCTTCAGACAGCAATTACAGCCTGGCAGATAGGAGAGGCTGAGGAATAGGAGCCCTGCAAAGCCTTCCTGTTTAAATTATATTACCAGTTAGCAGCAGGGTTGCTCAGCGTTTCTCTGCTGTTCTTCATTTCTTGCTTCGAAGAGCCAAGCATTTTTACAGTCTCTTAATTTTCTACATATTTTAAAAACCCTCACGAAGCACCAATCAAAAGGACCATTAACACCTCGGCTATGGACTAACGAGGAACACAACTTCTGTGCTGGAGAGAGCGATTTGCCTCAGTTCCCGCAGCGTTTCTCCCCTTAGAGCCTTCCACCCACCACCCTTCCCTCGGTTGTGGCAGTTGTCCGCTCGGGATGCACCCAAGCGAGGACAGGGCAAACTCCCGAAAAGAAGTAAAATACTGGCTGCAACGATGTTCTTGCTAATCTTGATGCTCTCCCATATATGCAATTATTTTTTTAAACAACTGCTGCTCAGGTGTTGTTACGTAGATGTCTTTCTCTTTGCATTCTTTAAACCTGTCAGAAATCCACTCCTCCTCTTGGAGGCATCTTTCATCTTCGCTCTCCATCTCCTTCCTGGATGGATGAAGTTCTGCAGTTGGTTGTATTTCCTTCTTTCTTTTCACAGCTCTCTGCAGTTGCTTCTTTCCCTTAAGTTCCCCTATTAATTGATGTAACTTTGCAGTCTGCTCCACTTCCATGATGAGAGAGCAGTCGGTTTGTCCCGTTTGGACAACTTCATGACCCCCGGGGACCAATTCTTTTTATTTTTGGTAAAGCTGTTTTGTATCGGTACTTCATCTGGATTTCCTCTTTTCAAAAAATCATGCATTTGTTCTGACCTTTGTTTTATCTGGTATATTCATGTGGCATTTAGAAAGCGGAAAGATCTAAATTAACAATAACAGTCAATAATATTGTCTAGATTGAAGAGTAAAATGGAAGAGGCTAAACCACGGTAAATGTATTAGTAAAATGCCCTGCAATATGCTGGTTACCTTCTTTTTTTTGATGCATTGCATTTTCTGAGCTCAAACAAATATTTATTCCACGACAGCAATTTCAGATTCATTTATCCTTACAGAGTATAACTTTACCGTGTAAAATCTCTTGCGACTAAAATATTGCTTTTTGGAGGAATATAAGAAAATATATATATCCTTAAGCTGATTCCCTCCTGCTTAAACCTGCTGCTGCTGCCTCGTGAGTTTTATGAAGTATGAGCTGGAGGATAATGGTTTTCTGACGTTTGTGCCAAAGCGTGATCAGCTGCTGCTTGGGTGTCTGTCTCCCGGTTTCCTTACTGGACTGCTTCTCGTGCTGTTCATCGCGTATGAAATCCAAACCATCTTACAGCATCTCTTTTCCACCTAAGCCTGCTGCAAAAACACAGATTCCTGTCTTGGTCCTTAATAGTGTTAATTTTTACTTCTCAGTCATGATACTTTGTGTAGTTTCTTACTTACAGGCATTGCTCAGATGTAGGCTGAGTGTTGTTTCTYTTTTTTTTTTTTGTTTTTAATGAAATAATCCTAATGTTTGTAGTTCTTGTTTTCTAAGATTAGCTGGTTTAGCTTAAATAAAAATGTGAGGGTGCTGGCAGATTGCAGTGTTTTGTAAACTTTGGAGGAAGTAGGTAGGCTGCGCTTGTAGTCTCAGAACATTTATCCTATCTTTATTTTATTTTTAATCRTGCTTAACTGTGAAAGAATTGGGAACCGGCCAAAACTGCTTTAAATGGAATACTGATTTTTTTTTTTTTAAAAGTATTGTTTTATTATTTGTGAGTGATTTTTCCCTACGTTTCTCCCCACTTCGGGATTTTTCTTTTTAAAAGAATTGGAAACCATCACGCTTCCCTAGAAACTACTCGCTAGAGGCAGAGCGGTTCCCCCTTCTTACGTGGTTACGGTAAAGCGAAAAGTGGTGCTCAGAAACGTTCAAAGGGACGACGGCTCGGGGAAAGGCAGGATAGCGACAAAGAAATTAAGTACAGCTTGGGAAAGTCAAGTATCTTGTTAAGTCCGGGCAGAAATCAATAAGCACTTTTGAGAACGGCGGTATTGAGTATTCTATTTTGAGAAATACCTCTATCTCTGGAAAACCAGAGTAGATTACTACGGCGGAGACGCAGATTAATTTTTGGAGCGACTCTTCGAGATGCGCACGCCAAGAAAGCGAGTCTCGCTCGCTTTTCCTCACTGTCCCTGCGTCCGGGTGTCCCAGCAGCCTGTTGGGCAGCTGGGAACGGACGGGCCCTTCCCAAGGAGGCGGCGCACCCAAACGTGGTTTTCTGCGAGCGCAGCCCTCATGCCCAAGCGCGGGTCCCGGCCGCCGTCCCGCGCTCGCCCYGCGCTGCCGGTGTGTTGCCTCTCGAGCCCCCATGGGCAACTGCAGGCTTTCCGGGGCCGTGTAGCGAGCTGAAACATGTCCCCGCTGCTGTGGCAAGGCACGAAGGTGGTTGTAAGCGTCTTCGGAGCCCGCCGGTGTCGCGTGCTATGCGTAGGCGGAACATTTGTGTCGTTCAGGAGATGGGACAGTCTTATTCCCCAATTAAAAGAGGAGGAATGCATTTGGAAAGAAGAAAGGAGGAGGCCCTCGGTTAAGCTGTCCTCCAAATGAATGTTAAAACTTCATCAGTGAAGCCTCCGAGGAAGCTCTACCCTGCAGCTTCAGGTAGCGGTTTTGGCTTTGGATGTAAGATGATTAAGAGAAATGAGTTGTTGAAGGCGGCCCCAATTTCCATAGGGTTTGAGGGCAGCCCATCCTGGCAGACCTCATGGTCTGCAGAAATGGAATTTGACTTGTAACAGATTCAGGATTGGGAAATAAACCTGTGCGTGTGGATGCAACCGATTGCTCAAGTCGGCTGAAACGGGAGCGCCAGCTTGTGCCAAACAGTGTATTTTGGGTCTGTGCATCATAACTCTGCCACAAACACAGCTCATGCAATAAGAAAACTCATATTATTGCAGGACCAACAGAGAAATATATGTTTGCGTGTGG
The DNA here is from genome assembly GCF_003343035.1 of Apteryx rowi. Classification (NCBI taxonomy): domain Eukaryota; kingdom Metazoa; phylum Chordata; class Aves; order Apterygiformes; family Apterygidae; genus Apteryx; species Apteryx rowi. Next base: position 1,874,809 of record NW_020447375.1, on the reverse strand, counting down.
TTTTCCCAGTTCATGTTGCGCAGCGCAAGGGGACCCGCTTTACCCCGCGCTGAAGTTTCAGGCTCGTGGGTGCTTGAGGTTTGGTTCTTCCTCCTTTTCCCCTTTTGCGACGGCTGTGGATAATGCTCCAGCCTGCCTCTGGGGATGAAAAAGTGCTGTAAAATATCTGGAAGCTATTTTCTGTGGCATAAATTTCTCTCTTTGAAGAATACGCTGAATCATTCCTTATTAAAGCTGAAGTAGACGAAACTGTTACAACGTTTGGCTGCAATGGGCTAGTGGTTTTTATGAAACAGATACTTAGGCCTTTTTAAATAAAACACTTTGAATTTGTTTTTGATCTACTGCTGTACAGGCTCAGGTGTTGAGCTGCAAAACGGCTCAGAGATTGAATGGTAGCAAAGGAAGCAAACAAAAATACCCGCCCGGCGGCAAAGGGAATTTGAGCCGGGCTGCCTACAGCATCCCGGAAACGCGTGCCAGAGGCTGGTGGGAAGCCGTGAGCGACTGAAGAGAGTGGCCACCCACTTGGGGGAGAGGAATAAGCTTGTTGCTGCCGTAACGTGAGAAGTGGCGTTGTGCATAACTCTATTAAGAGTGATGTAAATCATTAGCACTAGTTTAGCAAATGGCTTAGTGTGGGAATAGTACTTATCTTTACAGGGAAACGTTCTTTAAATTAGATTGATGCGAATCGGGGGAATGTTGCGGTGGAGGGAGGTGGAATAAATTCTCAGTTGATTCAGCTTTGCAAATAAATCCCAGCTATAATTCTCGGGAAATGATCGATCCGCTAGGTATAGCGGTTGGTATGCTGGCAGTTAATCTCATTTTTTAATTGTTGCAGACTGCTGTCTGTGTAAACTGCGTGCCGGGGGGATGTTTCTGCTAGGATGTGAATGCGAGGGTGGTCAGCCGTTCCATGGAAATTTTGGGAAGATGAGAAGGACTAATTAGCGTGAAGGCCATGTGTGAGCGTCCAGTCTGGAGAATTGAAACGGTCGATCCCGAGTGGAAGCGGGAAGCAGTCCGAGGAGCTAACACGGGTGCCCAATTTCGGTTTGGAAACCATCTCGGCCTGACCGCCTGTGTGTCGCGAGGCTTGCTGTGTTGCCCAGGTGCTCCACATGGATCGCGAGGACTTGAATCCAGACCTGATGGGGGCCAGCAGAACTTGATCAGTGCTGCTGTAACGTTCATTTTTGCAGGAACAAAAGCATATATGAAAAATAGTTCTGCCATGTTATTCCGTTTTGTGCCTTTATTTGAATATTTGGCATAAATTTATTGGGGGGGGGGGAAAACCCCAGTAAAACATGGCTGTAGCTGAAGCCAGTGTGTAGCACTGACTTTCTCTGTAGTTTATTCCTGCTTGGCGCTGGGGAGGGTGAAGCCCACTAGCGTGGCCAAGCCTGCTAGTAGATGTTTGTAACTAAGCAATTTAAGCAATGAGTAAAACGAGGATAAAGTCAGGATGGTAGTAGTACAATTTACAATAAAGGATGTTTAAAGGTAATATGGGCGCCAGCAGAGCTGAGCAATCACGCCTGTGCCTTGGTGGTGGTAGAGTAACCACGTGGTTTTTACTAAAAAGCGTTGCTATCGTAGCCCAGGAGGCAGCGCGCTCTTACCGTCTCCCCTGTTTCAGATCCTTTCCCCTTGCGGCACCGCTACAACACAGAGAAACTCGACTATAATTTGGGAAATAAATTTGAAGATGTACTTAGCTCACCAGGTTAACAGTCCATTGAGAAACGCGCAATGAAAAGATGAGTAAGTGCTGTCCTAGAGGAGGGTATCCGTACCCAAAACGGAAGGGATGAGCAGCTGTTGGAAGTGCCTAGTGGTTCACCAGTCTTGACGACGTAATCTTGATGACTGCCTGTATTACCGCTGTGCAGCAGAGAGCTCACGGTGGTTGTGAATGTTTCTGAAAAGGCAAAGCGTCGCCTTCTCCGTTTGACCCGTGATAACACGGGGAGACTGGTAATTTGACCAAGAACGTGCAAGTTGGTTGCAGAGTCTTTCTAGAACCTGGGTTGAACGTTTAGATACAAGTTGCTTATATGTGGCCGCTTGTGAAAGAAGAATAGAAATGATGTATAGGAATGGTTGTATCTGTCACTGTGTGTACCAGTATCTCAAATGCTCTGTGTGAGGCCAGCTGGTTGGAGCAAAAATGACCTGTCACTGTTTTTTATCTACAGCATTTTTGTTTGTGAAATATGTTCCAAAACAGCATCGCTTAAGGTTTTCTCTGGAGGAAACACAGCAATAAAAACCCCTCTCTTCTTTACAGCATATTGGAAGGAGAATCATGTGGCCTCACTGTTTAGTTGTGTTTACTGAGTTGAAAGACATGATGTATTGCACGTGTGAGGGAAAGAATTGTCAGAGACAATAAAATAAACTCTGCCAAGCTAGAGGGTCTAGGGACATCATACCCAATAATTCTGTGCAGCGGTTTGATTGCTCTCCCCCCACACCTCATACCTTCTATCCTCCAAGGATAAGTGTCTGTTCTCTTCTTGCTCTATTTTCTCTATTTTATAAGTTTTGGTCATCAGAATTCTCTTCTTAAAAGCTGCTACCAACTCCTGCCACAAGTCCATATCTCTCTAATGTATATTTTATATATATATATATATACACACACACACTATACTACTATATAATATACTAGCTTGCAACTTGCACATTTTTTTTCATTTTTCTTTTCTCAACGAGGCTTTTCAGTTCTCCAGTTCATCTTACTGATTAAGTTAGGAAATTTTCTATTACAGCACTATAATCTGGTGAAATGGCAAACAGGAACTTTACAACCTTGCTTTCTGCACAGCCATTCTGTCTGCAGCCTGTTTGCTTTAGGTAACGGAGAGTTTCATAGCAGGTTTAATTCTGGAGCTGGTAGCTTATAATTTCACATAACTTCAGTGGTGTTTAGGATGATGATTAATTAAAAAATTCTCCTTCAAAATAATATTCTATATGCATGTTAATATCCAAAAGACAGGCTTAAAATCTGGTGGTTTCTTGTATGTGTTTGTATCTGTATAAGTAGTTCTATATCTATCTACAAATGATGAGCAAGAGCTAAATTTTGCTTGGCTCCAATGTTAAAGCTCCCTTTCTTATTATTTCTTGTTCCTCTTTCAACATGCTGCTTTTTCTTCACTGTGTTTATAAAYGATACTAGGTCTTTCATTCCAAATTATTAGGGAAGCACTCAATCATATTTTTCTGAGTTTGAGATCACTTTACTGTGCTGCAAAAGAATCCTTATTTGACCATGGGGAGCAATTTTACCTTTTATAAAAGTAGGTGATGCGGTGAAGCTGCCTTATCCACTTTAGGGATGTGCAGATGTGGGGAAGATCTGTGTATGCAGCCAGAAAAACAAGATGTGTATTTGTGTGTATATCGAGGGAGCTTACGGCTTGCTGGTTTGGGCATGCCTAAGGGACGATCCCTCTCTCCATCTTTGGTCTCCCAATGATAAGTTGATAGCTGCAGCTCTACCTTTGACACAGCTGCTGATTTTAAATTATGGTTTGATAGACACTGAAATTAACAATATAAAGGTCTCAAGTCTGTTCATTTCATTTCTTTCTGATGTTTTATTTAGTAATTGCAAGCTTTAGTTAAAATAACTGACCAGCTTGACATGCAGGAAATTGGTTCAGGACTTCAATCTTGCTGCTGCAATGCACTGTTAACTTCTCCTAATATAGGAGTTGTAGAGCAATCTCATCTCTAGGCTTGCAGCCACAGACCTGCCGAAGAGGGGAAGAGCTCTGTGCAAGAGATCGGCATTGCAGTGAAGGCAGAATGGTCCTGTGAATAGGTCCTCCCCATCGAGTGACGGCTGCGTGTTGATTTGCAACGAGAACGCTCCTCTAGTGATAGGGATGCCAACTGATAGGACGAGATAGGATGGTAGTGTGGGATTGTGGTTATCTGCACGGCTACTTGAGTTTTTGATGCTGGAGATTGCAAGGTGACTTGTCTGGCATGTGCAAAAAAATTTAGACCTCACTGGGTGTCTGGATGGAGCCTTGGGCTGGTGATGAGCCTGTTGTCCTGGGTGTGCCAGTGATATGGGACTTGGACTGCTGAGGCGGAAGTGTGAGMCTGGGACCTCCTCAGTAGTAACGTCCTCTGAAATGCTGTTTGTATAACGCACGAGACCAGAGAGATGGAAAGCCGTGGTGGAAAAATGGCATAATGAGTTTTACCTGTATTAGGAGTTGGGCAAATGTTTGAAATGGAGGAGACTGGTGTAGAAGGTTTGGATGGCTTCATAAAAACAGCAGTGGAACCAGAAAGGCATTGAGAGTGAGGGGTAACTTAAACAGAAAAGCGGTGGAAAGCTGATGGGTGTGAAAGTACGTGTAGCTTGGGGCGAAGCATCTCCTTGGAGGATTATGCTAAAACTTCATATTGAATAGAAGACAATATGGCTAATGTTGGAGTAGCTGTACAGAGTAGCTCCTCGGGGAACCCTGCCAGAGAAGCAGCTCTTCGCTTGGCCCCGAGCGGTGCCCAGGATGTGATTCATAACAGTGCTGTCAGAGCTATTCTTATAGTGACTATAAAGCACTTATTTGCGGGAGTTGGAAGAGCCAGGAATCCACTATAGCTGGGCTCAGTGTCAAAAAGAGGAACAAAAGAAAGGAAAATGAGACAAAAAAAGTGACAAATTTGACGGCTCTTCTCAAAAGGAGTTCAGGGGTATTTGAGGAAATTGCAAATCAACGGGTCCTCTGTCAATACTAGCAAGTTAGCTGAAACCACTATGAAGTCCAGAATTAACCAACGCATGGAAACACAGTAAAATAAGGAAGAATCGATGTGGCTTTTGGAGTGGGCAGTTGTTCCGAGTGCAGTTATTGAGGCCTCTGAAGGGGTCAGCTGTGGCTGTTAAAGAACCAAGGGGAATAAGAACAGAGGTTCTTGCACTGCTGAAAGGTGGTTAAATGTAAGAAACGAGGGGTAGAAGTAGACAGTCACCGTGCACGGTGCAGGGAAGTGGGTAGCGCCTGGCACCACCCCTTGATGCAAGGGGCTGCAGACTTCTGAAGGCTGGGGAATATCGGGAAGACAGTAATACCCGCTTGCCTTGGTCTTGCTCGCTTCCTTAGGCATCTGGAATTTCAACGCGTAAATCAATTTTAGTCAAGTGTTCCTTCTGAGAAATTACTCTCTTTCGGTATCGTGCATAGTTTTGGAAAGTGAAATGTGAGAGCAACTCTGGTACAAAGGTGTCTAATGTTATTTCTAAAATTGCTAAACTCCAACCCTAACAATAAGCAAAGAAGTACATCCATCCTTGCTGAGAATAAGGAACCCAGACTTGGAGTTAATTGGCTTATCTGCCTTAAAACAGAAAGGAAAAAATACAACTCAACTTGTCAAAGCTCAACAAAAAGGCCCAAACTATAAGGGTCTGTAAAAAGAAAAATTGCTTAAATGCAAAGACTTGCTCGACTTTCCCCTCTTGCTTTTTATAAGTTTCCCTGACTTGCTTTCTCCTTTTTGTGCTTGGTCGAAAATCTTAATTTAAGGTGAGGAAGATGTTTAATTCTTGGCAAGCAGAGGAAGACGGATGTGTAGAGGGCTTGTGGCAGCCTGTTGGGAAGGGGCCTCACTGGGCCCTTTCCTTACTCGGGCTGAAATCTGAGAGAATTCACTGCCCTCGGCAAGGAAAAGTAGTTCTGGCTTTTGAATGAAATGTACTRAAAAATTTTTCATGGCTTGGGAAATTAGAAAGAAAAAGATAACTTTTGAGCACAGGAAATACTCTAATAGAGCCTTGTGAGTTGAAGATGGAGAGGAATTATGTGTTTGTACTTGGAAGACGTCTTAGAGATTTTAGCACGAAAGGATGCAGCAGAGGGGAATGAGTATTAAAAATAACGAATTTCAGTCTCCAGAATCATGACAGTGGAAAAACTTTCTTCRGGTCTGCTTGCATCATGTTCACTTGGGCAGATTTGTGTGTCATTTAAGATCTCCCTTCCTCTCCTAGAAGTAGTGACCTCAATAGTAGAAGTTCAGTGAAGTTTTTTCCTTTTCGTAGGAGATAAATTATATAGTACTAGGTTCATTGTCACTGCAGTAACTTCTCTCTTGGAGATTTTGTATCAGCTGTGCTTTTTCAGGAATCCTTCTGTTGAGTGGAACTCAATAAAGGCTTTCCATGGCACCCGAGTGGGCTGGGGGAATTGCTGCTGCAAGAGGAGGCTTCACCGGTTCCTTGTTGGCCAGCCAGCATTGATTGGTGTCATTACTGTTTGCCCCGAGGTAATTAGATGTACGGTAGGCACAGACATATGTAGTCCCCATCTGAGACCAGCAGCGAGGCAACCACAGTCTTTTCCACGTCGTCTTAGGTGTACACTCATCTTGGTGAGTCACAAATGCATTATTTTTTTAAAAGGCACCAAAATTAAAATGCAGACATGAAGTTGTTTGCCTTAGCAGTATCCTCCATTGGGTTTGGTTATAATTTTGCCCTGAGATTTTTTTTTCAAGCAAGCAATGTAATGGCAAGAAAGATACACATGAGTGATGCCGTCCTTTCTAAAGGAGGAATTTACTCCAGATCATCTTTGAGTCAACAAGCGTTTCTCAGCTTAAATTGGATTCAATGAAAATATCAAGCATTTAATTAAAAAAAAAATCGCTTTTGACACAGTAGCTTTCTCCTCTGGAATTCTGCATCTTGATCTCCTGCTGGAAGTTAATTTTCTGCCATCCTGTGATAGACCCCTTTTGTTTGAAAGCTGCGTTGAGTGTTTTGGCACAGTTGCACAAAGCCGGTCTGCGAGTTGTTCTGCAGCGTTCACTGAGCTACGTGAGCAGGCTTGTACTTCCCGCTGCAGCGGGTACATGCTGCATTCACCTGGTTGAATGAGAGCTGTGGTGATTTTTAGCTGTAGACTTACAGCCTGCAACACTGAAACACGTGATCTCCTAAAATTTATTCTTCCTGTACACAGTAGTTCTTATATGAAGACAGTGAAACCGAGCTTTGTTTGCATTTCTCAACCTTGTAACACAGTGCTGAGGAATGTTTTCCTCTTTTTGCAAGAAAAACTAGGTAATACACGAGGTTTACACTGGACATTCTGCAGTTAGAATCTAGTGTTAAGGGTGGATTTATTTATTCGTTTCTTGTATGTTTTAAAGTGGTTGTGTGACCATGGCTGTTCTTTTGCTCAGGAGCGTCTGATTAGGTAACCGCGACTTGACAGTTCTAATATCTTTGAGATTAGAAAAAAAAACTTTCATTTTCCACATACCTTGCCTTTCCTCATTTAAAAAAAAAAAAATATATATATATACACACATGGGAGTTTTGATTTTGCACGTGCTTTATGTGTGGGACTACAGTGCTGTAAATTGTGGTGGRAAAAGGTTGGTCCTGTGTACAGGAAGGACTTCCTTGATGCAACACAACATATAGTTTTGCCTACTTAATTATCATTAAATAAGCACTGCTTAAATGCAAATTTGAGCAAAGAAGAAAAGTTAAGCAAAGAAAAAAAAAATATAAAAACGTGGGGAGCACCCTGAGTGTATTACTCAGATAATCAGCAGTAATTTTTGACAACATTTTCCCGCGAGAAGCATCCTTTTGRGTGCGTTTCCTAGGGTTCTTGTTGGGCATGGTTAATCTCAGTAAGGTAGTGTAAGGAAAGATGGCCCAAGCCGGTGTAGCAAGCGGTAGGCTTGCTTCCTGGAGAACCTTGAAATAGTGCAGTCCTGTTAGCTTGGCTAATTTAACAAAATGACTGTGGGAGCGCCTCGAGGGATAGTTAACTCCATAGTAACAGTATCAGGTTTTGAAATTTTTCTCAACGTCTCCTAATTAAACCAGCAGGGGAGCTCATGAAATTCTTCAAAAATTTTGGTCATGTAAATTACCTTCTATATTTGGAACAGTTCAAAAAAAAAAAAAGTACTTAAATTAATATTTTATTACTGTTGGGCAGGAAAGGTACAATTATGCCATGTTTTCTTTCCCTGAAGCACCCTTTCGCTCTGTGTCGCGGCTCACTTCCCCTTGAGCAAGTTGCACTGATTTGGAATAAAAATGTGTCTGCTGCCACCGAAGCATCCGCTGCGCGATGCCGTTTGTCATCGCGGAGGAGCGCGGGCCATCTCCGGCCTTTTTATTGGGGCCAAAGCCATGTGGTGCTGCCCACCCGAGGACCAGCTGTGCAGAARGAGCTCAAATGGTCTCCACAAGTTGCAGCTGCTGGTATAAATCTTTCGCTGAGCGAGTACACAGAGAAAATAAAAACGTATATCTGGCTTTGAAGGTCAAGGGGTATCTGGGAACCATGTGAGGGGTGCAAGATGCTGTATAGAGAAAGATGGACTAATTCTAAAGGAGGTTTGTAGCCAGTGCGGTCACTTGGGCAAAAGGACTTCTGAGTCCTGCATGCAAAAAATTCCCCCCAAAACAAGCCAAGCAAACCCCAAACATATTGGGTTTGGCTCCTGCTAAGAGATTCAAGTGCACTTCCTAAAATTTTTTTTTTCTCCTTCTCCAAACAGGTGGAAAAAACTTAAGCTTTCTCCCCCCCCTCCCTGGTTAGCGTCCCCATTGCAGGATGATGGAGGGGAAAGGTGTACTGCAACCCGATGAGTGATATCCCCAGCAACTGGAAGTGTTTCCTTTTAGAAATGCCGGGCTGTCTCCTGCCTTCTTCAGTTGAAACTGTTTATCAAATTTGGCCTGTTTTTGGAGGCCAGTTTCAGCTGCCTATGGGTTGGCAGGGAAATAATGAACTGTTTAAAAAACAAAAGAAAACTCCAGTTTTAGGTCTGACTCAAGGACTTTCCACTGTAGCAGTTACAGGCTGAATCAAGGGTCTGTAATAAAAATGCATAACTGATTTACTTGCATGTGGTGGGCCCAGCACGCGTGTATCCACTTAGCTTTATAAATTGCCCGCAAACTTCTTATCTTGGAGCAGGTAAAATAATTGACTTGTCAGAAAACAAGATAGATGAAGCCTATGTGAAACAGGTATAATTAGACGCTTCCTTGCCCTTCTGCCCCCTTTCAGGTTGGTGCGCGTGTGTTTGGAGTTAGCCTGATCCTGAAGAAGCTGGGGGAGATTGAGCAGCATCAGGTTTAGCACTGCAGTGTTTGTTCTCGCTGGATTTGTGTTTTGTTTTGGCTGACTGGAACTTGCTCCCATGTAGAGGTTTCTGCTGCCTTGCACCCGGTTGGGAGCTTGTTCTAAACTGTTGGCTTGGAGAGAACAGCCCACGAGCGCGCGAGCAGACCGATGCCGCTATGGCCGYGGAAGTTAGCATTAGCCATGCCTGAGAGAGAAGCGGGGTGGGAAACCCATCCGCAGGCTGCGTCTGTGGAAAACAAAATGGAATAATTTAATTTTTTGTCCTATTTTCAGGTTATGAGTTTCACTTCTTTCTTTTGTGCACGTTGAACAGTAAAGGGGTGGCTACTGGTGGGTAAGAAAATTGTAAGTAATTCAGAGCAACATGGTAATGTCCATCCTGGATTYTGGACAGCTTTCTCACTCAGTTGGTTGAGCCATGCTTAGTCTTAGCCTGGCAGCTTGTATGAAGGATCATCATGCCATCAAGTTCATTTCACCCGGTAGAAAAGGAGGAGCAAATTATTGCACTTACTATAGACACAGATTGTAGTAGACAATAACAGAATTGTTGATGCTAGTCTCAACAGACCGAGTTGGAGATAGCCCTTAAATTTTCCCTTGATGTTGTTTTGATCTCTGCTTTTAACTAGGTAGATTTGCGTAGACAAGGCCAAAATAGTTTTGAGTTTCCCCCTCCTCCTTTTTTTGTTTTTCCCAGACCTTAATAACTGTTCATCCAAGATAGCAATTGAGTCTGGTTGTGCAGTTTTTGCAGGCGAATGGACGATTTAGTTAAGGCACTTTTCTGGAGCACCCTCACCAGGTCCTTCAAAACTGGCTGGTACCCGATGCACATTCTAAAGACCCGGTGGAGAGGGTGCGTTGTTTGACTTCCCTCCTTTGCACCGTAGCCAGGAAGGTTTTTTGCTCTGAGGTTTTCCAATTTCTGCCTTTACTGCTTGGCAGAAGGAAACACAGCACTCTCCTCTGTTACTGGCACTGCTGTAAATAACTGAGCAAGCACATTGCAGCTGAGAAATCATCTTCAGTCCCTGAAGTTGAGCTGAACCTTTTGGAAGAAGCTGTTCTACACGACGGCATGTAACTATGTCTGAATAACCACTTGCTGATCCAGACGTATTTTCATTTTCATGACAATTACCACTGTAACTGTATCACTTTGAAGAGCTGCTGTGTAGGGCTGATGGATATTTTCAGAGTTTCTTTACAGCAGGACAGACACATTTCTGACCATATTAGTCATGTAGCAACTACAGGGGTAGATGTGGGAAGAACATACATATTTTATCAGTGTATGTGTGAAGAGAAATCTTATTTTGTTTTTCCTGCTCAAATATTTCACGAATCTTGGCTGATATTCAGAAAAACACTTACGTGTATTTTGGTTCCTTCAAATTCAGTAGAAATGAAATTTGTTCTTGAGCCATTTCCAGGCTAGAAATGCTTTTCTCCATTGAATCTTTATGCAGATATTCAAAATTCTTTAAAATAAACAAAAAACAACAAAAATACCCTTTCCATGAATTAATTCAGACATTTGTGGAGACCTTTCCATACAAAGCAACTTCGTGTAGATAAAAGTAAAGACTAGTTGTCTGGGATTTTGTGACATCAGAGCCTTTTCTGAAAAGGAATATTTTTTTTAATTGAGCATCCAGATTAATCTAAATGGCTGAAATGACCTGTCATGCATCTAACAACTTCCACAAGATTTTGGATTTCTTTTATCACCTCTTTCTGTTTTCTTAGAAAACCGCTGTGCTTGGGATCCAAATTAGATGAGGCAGGTCAAGTAATGGAGAGCGACAGGATGGATAAGGAACCTGGAGCTTTTATCCTGCCTGACTCCAAAGAGGTAGAGAAAATTAACCTTTTCTCTTCAACGTGCAAACCCAAGCACGCTTGCACTCTTCTTGTTTTTTTTTTTCCCCTCTCTGTCTTCTACAGTATAATCTTTTAGTCCTTGTCGAGGAGGCTGCTCTGAGATCTCCGCTCYGCACCTTCCTTGCTCAGCCAACACGCTGTCTCCCTGGCTGGCATCAATGTTGCAGCGGTGCTGGAGGCACTGTACCGCTGTCAAATCCCAAAAATGTAAAATCGCACATCTCTCCGAAGTAAAAATGATACCTCAGTTCTGGAAGGGTGCAGTTGCCCCAGTTAAGTTAGTGAGATCGGTTGGGAAGTTAGCTTTGTTCTCAATTACAGCCGAGCGTCGTCATAATGAAATATGTGTTTTTCAGAAGGCAAAAATCCTAGTTTGCCTGTGAGCAATCGGCTTTGTTGGACAGGTGTCTTGTAAGAATCTGGATTCAGATGGCTTGCTGTTTTGCCGGAGGACCTAAAAAAAACCTTAAGAGTTTGTAGAAGAAATTTGCTCAGTAACTTCAGACTTTTTCCATTGGCGCCAGATGTTGTCTACCACGTGCAGAATGGAGCAATCTGGAGAAACTGGTACGAATGGGGGAGGCGTGCAGAGAACAAAGATGGATACGTTGCTTGTGAGCTTTCTTCTGCCTTAAGGAAGCATGTGTCTCTGGCTGAGCAGCCACAGGGGCAGTAAGCATTTGTTGTGATCCGAAGGCTTTTGAAGGCAATCGGGTGCCAGCTGGTAGACCCTGTTTTCTATCTCATGCTTCTAGAAGACAGTATAAACTCTCAAAATATTCAAGTCAGTAATCTTCTGCTTTTGCAATATCAAATGCACTTGGAAGAAGTAAGAATCTGGCTATGGAGTGAGGGATGCTGATTGCTGCATAACGGAGGAACCCGCATGGTTGTCTTGAGTTTTACAGTGCAGCAGACGTACTAGCTGTGTGTCCCCATGAAAAAACTCCCAATCTTGGAAATTCATCACTGCCACTCAGCTCATCATGGGGTTTTCTTCGGTAAAAGACTTGTGTCTCAATTTATAGTGTTTTTTCCCTGTAATCCCTTGAACAGAGTTACTTGAACTCGTAGGTATGTGCATGGGTTGCGTGCGTGTGTGCGGAGGGTTGTGGTTTTGTTGTTTTTTGCTGTTGTTTTTCCCCCTACCTCTGTCCTGTGTGTACAAGAACCTTAAAACAGCAGACTGTTTTGCAGTGAAATGTTGAACAACTGCTCAGCTCAAGGCAGAAACTCCAAATGATATTATTAGTTAAAGCAGAGCYGCGGAGTAGTGAGCGTGTCTGAAAATTTTGCCTAAGACGTTGTCATACTGTGTTGCTTCTTTGTAGAAACGTGTAATAATTAAAATGCTAAGCTATATTCACCGTAACAGCCGTAATGAATAATGTGGCTTGCCTTGTTGATGCTTTTGTAAGTGCCCATGTGCAAATTTTAGCTGCATATACACTGCCAGGTCTTTCAGAACAGGGGCGATACCTGTAGCTGCTATCGATAGAGAATACGCATCAGGTGAATAAATCTCAATTTTTATCTGGTGCCCGCTCCTAAGGGTGCCTGTTATGAAAAATCTGACTTCTCTTTAGAGTCCTACAGTAGTTTGATACCTCTTCTTTGAAGACTTCATTTGAAGTCACTGGTTTGGGAGTGACATTTTTGCTACAAGGAAGAGCTTGCAAGGAATGTCTGTTTCTTGTGTGAAATTACAGGAAAATAGTTGCTGATGTACTTTTGCCTGTCTGGTTTGATTCATGTATAATGAATCAATAACTAAAAAATTGCTAATGATTGGGACCATTTTCTAATTAAATATTGAATAAACTCAAAGCACAAAATATAGCGTTACGGTTCTTAAGCTATCTGCGTAGGAGTTTGCTGTCTATTTTTACTTGCCCTTAGACTTTGGAGATGCAGTTAACGGATAGTACAGAAATAGGGAATGGGACGTTAAATGCCTGGATAGGATGTAAGGTAGTAGAAACTGGAAGGTTCATGTTTTTTTAAATAGCCTGTTGAAATACTACTTTTGTTCTGTGCTATTTTTGTGTGTGTTTGTCAGCATTCAAGGGGTTAGGTTTCAAATGCTGAATTACCGGAAAACAAAAGGAAAAAAAACCCCCAAACTCCATAGAAATAAATACATGCATCTTCAGTTTAAAGTCTAAGCAAATCTGTAATTTTTCCAGCAAAGATTGAGGCACAATTAGGAGATGTAAGCTTAACAATAGTCATCTTTTCAAGAATGCATTTATAATCCTACTATAGCTAGAAGAGGGGTGAAGTTACGAAAAGCTAACCAGAATTATTCTCTTATGTTTTCAAATCAGCATCATATGCTTTAGCAGAAAGGAAGAACACTGCTTGAATTTTTCTTAGCAAAAAAAAAAAGAAAAGTAATCAGCATGTGTGAAACACCTTCAGCATGAAGGAGAGAGAAAAGCAAAACACAACAGTAACCACAAATGGACTGAAGCTGTTTAGCCAATATCGAATGACAAGTGCTGTGCGTTGCATTATCTGCAGCTACTTGAAAATGGTGTTTGAATTGGAGAGCGTAGCTTGACTCTGTTGTTGCCGAAGCGCAGAAGCGAGCTGATGCGCAGAAAAAGGTATCAAGCGATGATCGGAAAACTTGTCAGAAGATGGGATGCAGGAGTGTTTAAATAGGTCTTCCTTGCTTTGATGAAGTGCTGGAAAGAAAATACCTGCAAGAGAAGTGTGTATACAAAAAAAAAAAAAAGACAGTAAAACTGATTAGCGTAAGACCTCTTGAGCCAAAGTATAAAATGAAGAGAAATAGCATCACTAGTTGAAAGGAAGCAGGTACTTGCTGAAACTATTATTTTTAATGCCTCAATTATTATGTTTGAATCATGCTTCTGTATTCCTTGTGCACCAAGAACTTGGAGGCCATGGAAATTTCGACTGCCTGAGGAATTTAAGGCAATAAATATCTTTACAGGTGGAAATTGTGATTATTTTTAGAAAGTTATTCTTTATTTTCATATGAAATAACAAAACTGACTAAATGATTTATCACTGACTTGTGTTGGTAGTCGTGGTCCCCTCATGTTTCCACCGGACAGAGGTAGCACTGAGCGAGTGACGCTTCTGGTAGCGGAGAGCAATTACTCTTAAATAAAAGTTTAGCTGTCATGGAGAATGAAGAAAAGCATTTCACTAAAGGAAAAATAACCAAACTGTTGGAAACTTTGAAATTGTGCAGCGATTAACCCACTGGAGCTTCTAATGATGCACACAAGCTCCTAGACGTGTTGTGCTATGAAGGAGTTTCAAAGCCAGCTAATTTGTTCTCTCAATGCTTTTTTTTTTTTTTGATTGTTTTTTTTTGTCTCTTTTTTGGCATCTGCATCAAAACCAGCAGATGATTGCTACCGAATGCGTTCTGAGGACTTCAAGCAATTTTCTATGTATTTTGCCCTATGGTCATCAATTGTCGCTGCAATGAATGACAGGCCAAGACAGTCAGCAGAAAGACATCAAAAGACAAGGAAGCCAAGAAAACAGCCTGATTGGAGAAGTTTTTCTGTATCAGGATGCAAAAGAGAATTGGTAATTACTGGAGCTTCTTAACAAAGAACAATTATTTGCATTGAGATTTTACATCTGAATTGAAAGAGAGCTTTCCCCCAAAGAAGGGCCAAATCTGTCTTAATTACCAAAGGTAAATTTAGTAACTTTAGTGTGTCTAAACTTAGGCTTCCAAACATGTTCTTATGCTGCAGATGGGGCTCCTAGACACATGGGTCTCGTGAGCCATGGGGGGATCTGCTTGGTGTCAGGTAGCAGGTCTTCCCAGGGTGACAGTAACTACAACAGGACAATACAATTAAATCTTCCCATCTTTCAGGTTTGTCGGTGTGAAAACTGATGCAGCCTTCTTCAGTGGGATGCAGCGAGAACCTTTAGGAGTTCTGTACTGCAACTTTAAAGCAGAATTGGCTTCAAATTTTGAGCACAGCCAAGACGAGCAGCATATACTTAATGCAAGCAAATTTGAACCACCTTAAAAAGAGCCAAAAGTTTCAAAAGGAATTCATCTATATTTACTATGTTTCCTCATCAATCCTCTTTGTAATGGGGGTAGCCTTTCTAGGTTTCTTGTTGTGGGAGATCAAAATGTACTTGCCTAATACCTTCATCTGGAACGCGTTGTGTGTAGGTGTTTATAGGCTTATGTTTGGGACTGAAGGACTCCGTCTACGCCTAGGACCTGAATATTATAAAGGTGACATGCATTACCATTTCTCCATCCCTTTTCAGTACGCTGTGTGCTATGGTAAATACTGGTGATGCTGCAACATTGCAGAAGTCAGAAGAATACTGCAAATATATATATATATTATATATATATATATTTTATATATATAAAAAGAAAGTAGAGGTTTTCTTTGGAACTGCAACACCTGAATGCTTTCATTTACAAGAAGTTGTTGAGGTTGATTTGGCCTTGGTAATTGAGACTTAGATCCTTGTTACTGGTAAATGGTCTCTCTCTTCTCGTATAGAAGGTATTTGGAATTTGAAATARGAGGTTACTACCGCAAGTTTGTGCCACCCTGATTTGGCCTTTTCCTGACACTAAGGGTCTCTATGAAATGTTTGGTGTTAGTATGGATAAAACTGAAGTCCCCATTACTTTATGTAAATTGCCGTTGAGATGACAGCCTCGCTGCTGACAAACCTATTGCAGAAGATTACGAAAAAAAAAAAAATCAATCCATGGCTGCTTTGACTTTTTTTCTTCCTTCTGAAGATGAAGAGTCAACACACAAAACAAGTTATCAGCATCTTCTACTTGGAATTAAAGGTGCACAATAAGTTGTGGACTCTGGTCTCAACCACACAGAGGCATCAGTATATCTTCTTCTAGGAGTCCTATCATGATTATTGACACTGAAAAGACCCTCTGAAAGCTTTCCAAAGAGACTGTCCTCTCTGTCACTGCTGCTGGTGTCAGATTTCCTTCTGTGGGAGAGGGAAGGGGGCTGTTGGGACAGCGATCAGGTGGATAGCATGTAGACATCTGAAGACCTTTGCATAAATATTGGGGAGTCAGAGCTGTCTGTTAAGGTGTACACAACTCCACCCCTTCTTGGTTTTGTTTGTTTTATTGTTTAAGGGTTGGTCTTGTCAAAGTCGTAAGCAATAACCTTCCTGGTGGACACCATTAGAGGAGTTGAACCCTCTGTGGGAGCACTGAGCGCTCACAGAATGCCTGTATCTAACAACAGAAGGTTTCTTGGGATTGTGAGGTGTGCTGGCCCATCTCCCTTCTCAAGCAGCTCCTTAGCTACTGTCAGTCAGTAAAGGACAGTGATCTAAGATGATGTGAACATAGTCTTCTCTGCCACCACGTTGAAAAGGAAATGCCAAAAGTTGCAGACCACAACAGGACAAGACAGCAAGGCGTTACTGATCCCAAAATCTCGGGAGAAACTCGGCTAGATTAATCAAGGTGTCTCCTATGTGGCTACATCATTCCTTTGACTTGAAGCATTTCTTAGTTGGACTCCGGAACTGCTCTTTTTCTAGCCAAATCTCAGACTGACAGATCCTCCCAAGTTTTCTTTAGGTATGGACGCTTGCTGGCTGCCCTCAGGAGCAGAATGCTGTTCAGCACCCGTTCCAAGTATCTCAGTCTCTCGTGGAGTGGACACTGAGGTTTGTTTGTTTTGAAAATAATCCTGTAGCTGGATAAAATAACAAATAGTTTTATGGACTCTCTTAGAGAAATACTTTCTTCCCTCATACCTTTATGGTACTCCGAGGAGCTCACAGAGGGCCTGACTCAGCCCTTTCGCATTTGTCTCCATGTGTAGCCTTTTCTCCACTTTTTGTACTGAAGTGTATCTAGCATTTTTACAGGCTTAGAGTCTGAAGGTACTATGAATAGTTAGCACTTGATGGCAGACCCAAGGAGCTTAAAGATTTAAAAGCTGAGGTTTCCCCTGATCTTTTGTAGATTTGGGAACATTTGTTCAAGAAAAATAAGTGTTCTTTTTTGTGTGTGTGTGTGTGTGTGTGGTTTTGTTACCAGGTAACACAAATCCATCAAAATAACAGCTGAAACTTGTAATGATTGCGGTGCTTGATTTTAGTTTGGATACAATTAAGGTTTCAGTAAGAGTAAAATAAGAATTAGTACTGTGACACTGAATAACAGAGATCCGTCTTACAAAAGGCTAGTCCTGGAAACTGAGGGAGCAGAACCTGCTTTCCAGTTGCAGGTATCCTTCAGTTTGGTAGTTTAATGTATTGAATGTATTTCACAGTTAACCACTGCTCTGCCTACAGACTCTGTTCTGATACAGAATGGTTTGCATCTGTTTCATTGTTTACATGTTTTGTTGGTTTACATCTGTTTTCTTTTTGATGTTTTTACATCTATTTTATTTACTGTGCTTGCTTTTACATAGGTATGTTTTTCTCAATCTCTGTCTATATAAGGTGATTTAAGATCTTATTGGTTAGGTATTTAAATGTGCGTATGCTGCCGTTTAGCATGTGTTCATCATGAGCACTTAGTGTTTAAAGAAGAATATAGTACAGGTATACTTTCTTTAACAAAACGCAGATTGGTGGCGGGGGAGTCATATTACATTAGAGAAAAAGGTTTACTATTAATTTTGCAAGGTCTTGGGAGCATCAGACTTGGGCAGACTTTAGTCCTGAGAAATGGGCTGATGGTATCCTTGCTGATTTGTATCATGTGCCAGTAGACTTGCTTTTGGTCAAGCTAATTTAGCCTAGAGAGTTTTCCTCCCAGCCTTGTGTCCTGATTCAGGACCACAGCACTGATCTTCCTCCTGACCCAAGACCTTCTCGGATACTTTTTTGCCCATTAACTCTGCTTCTGGATGATACTCTCCCTCTTCCCTCCCCTATAGTTTTTGGGAGCAGATGGTAAGTCAGAGGGTTAGCTGTTCTCTGCTAACTTGTTTTAATCAGCTGGTACGTTGAGAGCTTGCCTGGGGTGAGTTTAGCACATCCCACTAAGATATTCCTTCTCACCTGAATAAAGCAAATGGCCTTTCTAACTCAGAAGATTGTCCATAGTTGGTAAAAATTCATTATTTTATGATGCCTGCTCCAAATAGCTTAAGTTCAGATTCCCTTTTAGCTGTTTAATGAAAGAAACTTCCTTTTTTTGTTTTTGTTTTTCCTTGAGTTTGGATTGAATTTGAGAAACCTGGTTCTGCCACTGTCTGCTGGATGCTGAAGTTGGACATGTGATACAGGATTCTCTTAGAGTGCTTTGAGATCTATGTAAGAGGCTATGTGAGAGCTTGGTGAAAATAGTACTGCTCCCAAAACATCCCTGGGAGCGTACATGTGAGTTATGCTCAGGAATAGATGATTTGGACTGACATCTGTTGTCAGTCTGAATGGAAATTTTCAATAATACTTGGCACAGGAAATGCAAGGGAAAAATTCTTATTCCTTGTTGATATTAGTTGGTCTCCTGAAATGGTCAGTTACGTTGTTATATCAGGAATAATATAAATGTTTTTAAGAGCAGATTTTATTGTGGTGCTGAGGAGAGTACGTTCAGGGCCTTGCTACTTGACACCTTAAGTCACTGTAAGCACAAACGAATTTTTAAACTTTGCATGTCCCCGAGGGGGAGTGACTTACTGGTGGTTGCTTAAGCCTGCTGTGAAGCCAGAGTTGGAATTTAGGGCTTCTGGTTCTCAAAGTCCTTTCAGGTTGGTGTCTGAGTTAAGCTATTGATAGATTTATTTAGGTGCCCTCATGTGTGGAGAATTGTTTAAGCAAATTCAAAGCCATTAGCTATTTGTCCTTGTGGTTATCATCTCCCCTGTAGTAAACAGATGAAAGGTAAAGATGACTCTGGTGGGGGGAAGAATGTCAAAGAAGAATCTACAGCGCTTCCTCATCAAACACAGCCATGGTGTGATATTGGTGTTGGCTGGAAGAAAAATGGCCCATCCGGACATTGCAGAGTTCATCAGAGTTATTCCTGATCTTGTATTAAAGCTTCCCTTTTCATCTCCTTGTTACCAGGAGAGATTCCCAAATCTTTCCCAATCTTACTAGCAAGTGTTTTCTCTTAAAACCTATGTAATTCAGTGGCTGGAAAGGCCACATATGCTGTGTGTGTTTTTAAGTGTGTTTGGAGGTGACATGAGACCTCCCAAATGAGGGAAATGTGTCTGTGAGTCTTATGAGGAATTACTTTTGGGATGTAACTAAAACATAATGCACTGGCTTTGTCGTCGATGAAGCCTGGAGGAAATTTGATAGCCGAGAATTGTGTGCGTCTGTAAGGATGATGCAAAGCTCTCTGTGGATGTGAGCTGACCTAATGGGTGTCTCTTCTTACCAGTTCCATCGATGTGTTTGATTAAGATTTTTTTCATTAAAGTATTTCTTGGTTTTGGGTCTTTGAAAATTCCAGCAAAATCTGTACTGCAATTTGGAAAGTATTTCGTAATATAGTTGTAGTCTGCAAATGTTATAAATTATCTTGAAACGCAGAACCTTTGAACTTACTTTTTATTACTGATTATATTACTGTATTTATTGCTACTATGACTGTTACAAATAATAAGATACCAGTGATGCTTCTGCCTTGCAGATCTTGAGGTGCTGTTTACTCTGGATCAATGGTTTGAATTTTCTAAGACAAAACATGATGCTTATGTACAAAGARTTAGGAATATTTAAAGGATTTTAGACTAGAAATCAACTTTCTGTTCATTTAGCTGCAACCTATCTTATCTAAAGCTGAGGATGTGAAAGATGTTGATGGCTAGAGGGAAGAAGTTGGCTCTCTAGGAGAATGAGCAGTCTGTTGCTTATTTTGCCACAGAACTCGACCACCATAAATTCTGAGGAATTTTTACAGTGTTCCTACATCCGTGCCTGTCAGAAGGCTGTTTATGTTGGAAGACCAAAAATACAAGGCAAATATGAGACGATCCTTTTCTCAGAACGGGAGAGAGTGAGTTTGTATAACTGCATGGATAACAAAGTAAGAGATTTGAGGAATTCTCCTTTTGCATTTCTCTTTTGCTGTAACACGATAGGTTTTTTTTTTAATCTTTTTTAATATCTGCCTAATCAACAAGTACCTGGTCCTTTGTGGGACATTTAGCAACTTAAACTCTTAAGGCCTGTGACTGCTTTGGTCAGGGCACCCGTTGTAAATAACTAGCACTTTTATGTATTTTGACTGATAATGTATCAATTATATCAGAGCTGGAACAGCTTGAAGAAAATAAGCAAGGGGAATCTTTCACAGCCGGTCCCTGTCCTACAAATAGTGTCTTGTGCCTCTTGTTGCTGGTCTTTATGGTGCTCTGTATGGTGCTGGTCTTTGTTGCCTGGCAAAGACATTTGTGCCAGTCATTCTTTGGAAAATCTCCCTATAAATATCCGTAAAGAGTCTCTTGTCCACTAAATTCCTCCTTTTAAGAATTCTCCTTTGCTGTTAGCTACAGGAAGACTTGACAGCTATTTGACTGCTGGTGTGCTGCCTACCATCCTGGCCAAAACTACTTCACTGCTTCCTCATCTTCTTGCCACCTCTGGTGTCTGCAGGTTTTTCCTTGGGTTTTTCCTTGGGTTTTTCCTTGGGTTTTTCCTTGGGTTTTTCCTTGGGTTTTTCCTTGGGTTTTTCCTTGGGTTTTTCCTTNTTTTCCTTGGGTTTTTCCTTGGGTTTTTCCTTGGGTTTTTCCTTGGGTTTTTCCTTGGGTTTTTCCTTGGGTTTTTCCTTGGGTTTTTCCTTGGGCTTTTCCTCCAATGCGCTGAGTCAATGTGCATTTGCGTAGCATTGAGAACAGTGAGAATCGTCTCTCTACATACGCCAGTCCAGAATATAATTGGCACAGGCAGAACTTCACTTATTTTTCTTCACACTTGGCTTATCAAATGCCAAGTGGCTTGTGCTTGCATTTTATGATTAGTTCTTTGCTGTCAAAACCAGTGGTTTTCCCTCAACTGTTCCTCCCACTTCTCCAAGCACAACTTTTCTTTGACATTTTTAAGCTTGTTAGTGTGTATATCTTACATAATTGCAGGGTCTGCTTCACTGTGTGTGTTTGGTTTCAGCAGGGGAAAAGAAATCTCCAATTGGATTTGAGAGGTGTTTTGACGCAGGTGGAACAGAAAATGTTTAAAACAAGTTCTGTCTTAAAGATATAAATGTTGCTGGAACCTATTTCTCTGACCTGTGGTCATTTGAAACTAAGTTGGAAGAAAAATTAGGCCTGGAATTTTTGGAACTCGTAATAAAATATTTGTCTTTGGAGCACAAGCCATTTCAGTGATCTGTGTACTTTGTCTCCTATTGAAAACCCATTTTCCTTTTATTGAGCTTTATGTAGGCAATCTATTTGTCAGGTATTATCTGATGAAAGCTCCCAAGAAAGGAAATATGGATACGTGAGAACTGAAACTGGATTCCAAGACCTGGGGTTTAATATTGGCAGAAGATACAAAAAATAAGCCCATCTTCTAGCAGGGGTTTGGAACTGCGTGTTCTAAACCCAGCATTGACTGCCGAAGCTAACAGCTTTAATGACTCTTTGAAAACAAAATTGTTGGGAAAAAAACCTTGGAAATAAGACTATTAGGGGTTTGTCAAGTGAATAATCAAATTGCTGCATTCCTCAGCTGATGGTAGGATTTTTGCCTGTGGTCATAGCCCCATGAACTAGCTCAAGAGATGCTTTCTGCTCCTCTGCTAAATATGTGTTATCTTTAAAAAGTTGTTTTTGTAAAATCTTTCCTATTTTGAAAAACTGACAAATGTGAGCAGAATGTGGAAAGCCTATCCCTTGCTGTCCTTTCTACAGAATCTTAAAAATCTTAAAAATTCGGTAAGCAAATGAAGCTGCTTCTTTCCTGTGGCGCACGTGGAAAATGCTTTTCCCATTAATGTTAGCGTGACCTCTGTGCTGTGCTGCTTGAACTGCCTGCCGGGTTGCCAAAGCAAAGGGCTCGCTCGCTCTAAAGACAAAGATTGATAATGAAGCACAAAGCTTGTTGTTTTAAATGACTATTATAGGAAGGAAATGAGGGGAAAAAAAATGAAGTGCTTTACATTCTGTGAGTTCACTTAAGTACCATTTTCTTCCATGTAATTGCTGTGTCCGTCCATATGAAAATGACCGTATTGCGTTTATAGTCTCTCCTTAAAAATGTCATCCCCTTACCTTTTTTTTCCCCCCTTTATTCTTTTTAAAAAAGAAAAGRACATTTGGCCTCTTAAAAGCTTGACTATTTGATATTCATTTTCTTCCATTTACTCGTGGGATAAATTAAACAAATTGCAGTAGTTCAAGAGAGATTAAAACGGCCTACAGTCAGGACAAACAAATGAGCAGCGTATGGTAAAGCAACACTGCCAGCTTGAGCTTTCTTGTGATTTTGGGTATCCCCTTCTTTCTGTTTYGTTATTTCTGTTATTTACTTTTTCATGGCAATGGCGTGGGTTTCTTCTGTTAACATATTTTTTTAGGGCAATGATGCCATCGTTCATAGGGACCCTGAGCTCGGAACAGGCAACTTCCCCACTTAAAAAGGAAGCCACCAAAAAGACCCTCCTAAAGGCTTAGACTGCTTTTCATAGGCAACTTAACCACGTTCCTCATGGGGAATTCTCTTGTGCCTAAACACGGTCTAACTCTCTAGATATTACACCACAGAATTAATGAATGAGGTTTTCTTGTTGTTCTGAGCCTAACCAAATTCAATTTGACTTTCATCTTGGACCCTCCTTTTTTCATATGCAATGTTGGCCTCAACTCTTATCTCAAAGTTGAGTTGATTTTTCTCTGGCTTTACTTCTGGTTATTTTTAGGAATGTTTGAGGTTTGGATTTTTTTTTTTCTTTTCCTTTTTTTTTTTTCCTCCTGCCTCACTTGACAGTTGTTGTCTATGACAATTAAGAAATTGAAAAATTTTGACTAAAACTAGAGAAATATCTCTACACGGTTTCCAAAGTTCGTATGTTTGCATTTGGGTCAGGTTCCTTCAGGCTGCTTTCCATCTGATGGAGCCTCATTATCCCTGGGAGAGCCCTGGTGCTTTCCGCAGGTTTTTTTCAGGGAAATGACAGAATTAGAGCTTGAGTTTTATTGCTTCTCTTCTTGCACTTACTATCCAAGATGTGATAAATGAAAAATCCCCAACAGGATTTTGCAGCAGATGTTTGTTGACATTGGTCTTTCTTCCAGCTGTCTTTTGATTGGAAACTTGCAGAATTTCCTGTCCCATCAGTATTTTCCCCTGAAGCAGCATAACCGGAAATTTAATAAGAGTAGGGTCGGGTTTGGTGTCGTCTTGGGGTGATGCCTTTGCAGTGGTCCATGCATCTCCAGCGGTCCTGAGTTCCTCCTGGCCTCTTCTTCTCCAGGATTGTGGTGGTTGCTGTGAGCATTTGGAGGAGGAAAGAGCCAGCTCTTCTGTGCAAGGTTGTTCTTTTCTGGGCACTTGTGGTGGTGGGGATGGGAGGTTACTCTGCTGCTTTCTGGCGTTATCTTGGCAGAGGCTTGTCCTTCTGGGGAGAGGAACTGGAAGAGAAGAGAGAGAAGATGAACTTCAATTTTGCTATTTGTGCCCTTGGTTTTTCCCCTTTCTCTGCCACCATACCTATGACATTGGATTATAAATTGCTTTGGAAGATTATAGGTGGACTACGTTATCTCTTGGAAGGCACATAATTTTAGTGATGCTTTTAATTTATAATTATAACTTTCACAAAGAGCTCATTTGGATAGAATCTAGTAAAACATTCCTAATACGTCAGTTTGTCTGTGAGATTAATGATTTCCAGCAGAAAGGAGGGGGAAATAAAGAGTGAAATTTTCAGTAACGACAGGTAACTGGGTGCCTCACAGGGTGCTCAGTGAAGAGTAATGACTTTCTAAAAATGGAGAACCCGTCCTTGCTGAATATGCTCAGACGCTACTTCTCACTTTCTGGTAATCTCAATAAATATTTATGCTGCTCGTGGGTTTACTTGCTAGGAACTTCTTGAGTGCTTCACGTTTCTAAGAGTGAGAACTGGTCTTTCTTTATATTCAGTCTCCTGGAGCAAAGATAAGATATTTCTTGATACTGGAACACAAAAGCTAGAGTGGTTATTTTAAGGTTTTCTTTATGACATCGTGGTATTTCTTAAAAGTGCTTAGATTGATCATGTGTAACATCGTGCCTGATGCTGATGTTTTAGGATGCTTCAGCAGATTATAGCTCAGATTTTGTTCTTCTGGTTTAATTTAGAAGATCCACATCATGCATGGTTCTCCAGTAGGTGAAAAGTTGTAGTTTTGCCTAAGAAAGCAGAGGAAAATATTAAGTCAGAATATACTACTGCTCTAAGTTCTTATACTAGTCCTTTATTTTTGCTGCTTTCTTTGAGGTTTAAGGACAGTACTTTTCAGCCCTGCTACTCATGTTTAGATGTTCAGAGACACGTTGCTCTGTTGCTTAGCCCAAGATGTGTGGCGCACTGGGAAGAGCGTAAGTATAGGAGTTAAAAGCAGCTTTGTGGCTGCGCTGGCTTATCAATGGAGTGTGACAGTGCCTGATGTAGCTTCTTTTGATGCAAGGGATTACTATTCCAGTTTTGCTTAGAATGACATCTTCCTTCGTTAGGCCAAGGCTTGATCCCTTTGCAGTGCGAACGTCGAAGCCTGGAGGGGAGCGGAAGGGGCAGCAATTGGCCCCTGAAGAGGCTGCCCAACCTCGGGAACTGGAAGCTAGCTGAACCGCTTTGAGCTGCGGTTCTTTCTCTCAAAAAGAGACTAGAGATGAGAACAAGCCAAGTGCGAGTCTACACAGTATTTTTTCCACCTATGCGCTAACAACTACAGAAAGAAAAAGCAGCAGCAACCTTTCTCCGGGAGGAACGCACAGAATTTTTGCTGGGAAGTCATCCATGGTCTTGCAGGATCCGCTTACTATTTTGTGTATTACTTGTGCAGCCTTCTAGGAACACTAAATATGTGCTCTCCTGAGAAGCTGTATGGAAATCCCTTTTAAAAAGTGATGAAGAATCATTAACTGATGCAAATTGAGGCTCCACATGTATAAAATTCTGCGCATCTGATTCTTGCAGGAAGAAGTGGGATCCTGTCTAATGCTTAAGCAAAGTTGGAAGAGAAGAAATAGCAGAATTGCGCCAAACACTGTCTTGACATTCCCAAGCTCCTTTTCAGTCCCTAGTGCTCTTCTGCTGAGCGTCACTACATCTTTTAAGATGGCAATTGAACATCACCCTGTTTAATCATTCTTTCAGAGACCAAATGGTGATAAATAAGAACTGATATAACAGACCCGGCAGAGCTTGTGGTGCGCCAGTGTAAGCGATGGTGTATGTGCTTTAATGAATGGATCGTGGTTCTGCGCGGTCTATGGCTAATGGTTTCAAAGGGCTGTTTATAGGGGTGGCCTATAGAAGGGCAGGCGATGGCTCTCCTAACGAAGGTGACAACAAGCTGAAGGGCAAAATCAAGGCAGTGGAGAAGCAAAGCTTACTCTTGGCCTGTTTCTGAAAGGGCACCAATTGCTTTCACATCAGGATTCCTTACGGATGCGTCTACGCCTTGCTGCACCGTGGTTTGCTTTTCCAGATTTCGTGCTGAATATGCCTGTCCGCTCAATAGCAGAGGAAAGAAGCTGTTCTCTGCACGCCAGTACCAGCTCTTTATCATCTTGCTATGCCTAAACACAAAGGATAATAAAAGTGATCCCTTTGCTCCTCTGAAGGAAAAAAAAAGTCCTTGTCGGATTTCTTCTTATTGGATCTAGACATGTCGCTTGTCAGAGTATCAGATATAGCAACACTTACAAGTGTTGCTATACATCAGTAATTGCTTTATAGCAATTTGTCAGTATTTAGAATTTTTTTCCTTATTTTCATCTGCTGCGTTATCAGCCTCGTGGCTGGAGTGCTCAGATCTCGGGAAACGGCCCTCCACGCTCGTCAAAATGAATCAAAGCATGATTCTTGAATGCATAAAGCGCAGCAGCAGCTGCTGTATAGGCAGGAGGAGAATAGAAAGGGCAACGGAAAGCAGCTCCTGCCAGTGCCTGCAGTGCCCCTGACTTCATCGCTGATAATATGTATGTGAACGTGTGTGTATTAGTTATACAGAAACAGCTTAGTTTTCTAGCTTCAACAAGTTCATGTTGAATTATATATGTTTTTTTCCTTTATTGTCATTTAATTTCTTCAGCTTTTGATTTTGGCTTACGAAGGCCCATCAGCTGACTTCCAGAACTATGCAGCAGTCTCAGTGGAGCCCCATGTACAGGCACATTAAACCCCCATTTCATTGACTTCCATCGGGCATAATTGTAGGTATGATAAAGTTTGCATTAGCGTCACCTACTAATGTCATATCTGTGCTGTGCCACTATCTTCCTTTTTCTTAATTTTTCCTGCTGCAGCACCTAGCTGGTTCTAGCAGGGATTCCATCATGTGAAATATGGGGGGGGAAGCCATTTCTTTCTCTGAAATGTTAAGGATCCTCACTGAAAGGTAGTCTTCTCATAGAAATTCCAGCTGTCTAACTGAAATCAGTTCAGTCCTTGATAGTTAAGTGATTAAAGACTGGGCATAAGAAAAACTTTTAATGCCATGCTAGAGACCTTTGCTTCCTTTCCATTTTGTGGAGTTAAGAATTTGATTATKAAATACTTATTTGYGTGTGTGACCATCTAAGGCGCTTCWTCACAGTTGTGCATCCCTTAGCTCAGAAGAGACACGAGTTAAAACATTTAAATGTAATAATACTGACCATATAGCAATTGTTATAAAAGGTTAAAGTCAGAGCMATACTTAATAAAAATGACAGTGAGAAAATCATCAAATCTAGCTTTGACACCACAGATATTGTAGTGTAAATATGCAATTTCAGTGTCCATTTTTTTACTTAAGGAATTGATAGGCMATTGGGATTCTAGGTCTCGTTTTGCACAGTCAGCATTGCTGCRCCTCAATAAATAACCCTGCTCTGCTGACCTTGATGTTGGTGCCTTGCACCGGTTTAATTGAGCGAAAAAGGAACAGCAATAACCATTTTGGCGATGGATGTCACCACTGAACTCRGAGAATAACTGTCGCTGCTACAAAGTGCGATTGTGATCCTTGTTCTACCTGCAATTTCTCAGTTTCATTTTTGCTTTCCTTTGGGCATCATTTGAGTACTTAATTTATCTCCAGGACTCTACTGGAACATTTCTACAGCGGACAAATCATTTGTCAGATGGCTTTTGGTGAGAGMCTGTCTCCCATTATTCTCAAATGACTTCCCCGTCGGGTTTTTGTCTTCTTTTTAGAATATATTATAATTTATGTATTTTTATATTACTTTCTTTCTTTCTAAAAAGTCCTGTAGACCAAAAGAGTGCTCTGATTTCCTTACTGCTGCCTTTGCCGGGGGAAGAGCTCTCCCAGAGCAGCCTTATCTTTTCAGAAGCTTCCTGTTGAGCGCAGGTATGGTTTTCTCCCCATACCTCCAGTSCTGAAATTTGTGATTTCACAGTTCCCCAAAAGAGACAAAAATGTCGCATCCTTGAGCAGGGTACCAGTTTGCTATTTGTGAAAGCTGCTGCTGCCGCCGCAGACACCAACTCCTGTGCTCTTGCTTTTTTAAAATAAGTGTTTCTACATCGAGTCTATAACAACTTGGTGGCCGGGCAGCCCGGCTTCCGAGGGAGTTTCTGCTGTCGGCTGGCAGAACCGACTGCAGTTCCCAGATCTCTCATGGGCCACGGCTTGCTAGAGCTGCGGGGGATCTCCMGCAGTGAGTTACCTCTGGGAGCTGGCTGCCGCTCCAGCTGTGGCTGGGGCCCTCCTTTCCTGTTGAGCAGTGAGCTTCGTTATCATCTTTTTTATTTTCTTTCACGCATCCAATATGTCAATACCCAGAGATCGCGCTAGGTCTCTGCTCAGCTGTGTTTTCAACAAAATACATCCCATTTGCTTGAGGCCAGCAGTAGTAGTAATCCAAGATGTTCCCTTTCCTTCTTACCATTTTTCTGTAGTCTTTTCTTAATCTGTAACCTCCATCATTGATAACTTCATGTTTTCTTCCCTGCTGAGGTGGAGGTGGAGGAGGGAATTAGGCAGGGCAAAGTGGGAAACAGGTTCTTCGTCCTCCTTTGCAGCTGCATTTTGTGCGCTGTCGCAGTTTTTAATGCATTTGGCAGGTGTCGTGCTGATTTTTGGTTTTGCGTTGCTTTTTTTTTTTTCTAATCAAGATGGCCCGAGGTGCTAAGTAATAAACCCGGTCTGAGCTTCCCACTGAAAAACTGCGTAATGATTTATTTTGACAAGATCTATTTACCATAAAATCATGACCAGTGATGCTAATTTTACTGTCATTTCTGATTCAGTATTGGAAGAGCCTTTGTTAGCTTTTCTAACACTTTTTACCAAGAATGGTCTGACAGGCCTAAAATTGCATGGCTTTCATTTTTGGCACGTTATTATTTTTTTTAATCTTCTCCTTCCCCTCTCTTACCCCTGGGACCATTCATGCTCACAGTTGTCCTATATGGAACAACATTGGACAAACTGAAGGAAGCGTACAGTTCCTAGAAGCTGAAGATTGCTTAGGCACAGATGTACTTAGCCTCATTATTTTATAAAAATCTACTTTTTGAAGTGGTATGGGATGTTTTAAACTCAAATTATAAAGAGTGTTTCAGCTGATCCTTACTGGGCAGCCCAAGGCTCATGTATATGAGCCTTTTCTGCAGCAGTCTAAAACACTGCTATTGACTGACAGGTTTGAGTAGCGAGGCTCTGGTGGTGTGTGTGTGTGTGTGTTGTTTTTGTTTTGCTTTTTTTTTTTTTTTTTAAGACTGCATGGGAATTTCTTGTTCAGAAAATTTGATAGGTGTTGGAAAAAATAATATAATTACTATATAATGGTGATGCATGGTATGTTCTTCCAAGTCCTATGAATTGAGTGATCTAATGTACTATTTTCGCACAGATTCCTGTAAACATTAGTTGAGGTTCTTTGCTCCGATTTTGGACTCAGTTGTACCACGATGCTTACAGGTGTGTTGATTTTTATAAGCCCAAAGGGACCATTGCCTCACCTATGATTGACGCGTTGAGCCCCAGCGTGTGGCCTGTGTCAGGAGAGGTAGCACAAGGTTTGTAACTCTGTGACAGATTTTTCTTAGTGTTGTACGTGTGGCCATGTTCAGGTGAAACAAAATACCTTTTTTTTTGTTTCTTTTTTCTTTAGTCTACATAAATACCCACTGTTCATGGCATACCTTCTGTATGGTGTGGAAGAGAGATCATTATGGTGCTGTCTTCTGTATTCTCAGTGGTTGTGAGTTTGTGCTGGATTGCGATATAAAGGCAACTTCTCAGAATTGAGTTGTGGCATGCGGGGATACGTGGGAGCGGAGCAGCGTGCTGCTGAGAAGTAGAGAAGTTTTTGCYGGATTGGGAGAGGGTATAATAAAACCTGAGAAACCTGATCCCCCCTCAAAGCGCTCTCTCCAGATGCTGCTAAATGAGCCAGGGAGTCGGTGATTACAAGGATGGGAAAAAGGTGAGCAGAGGTGTCATCTCCAAGCAGCTCTCGTACCCGCACTGCGTGGGCCTCTGTTCCTTGTGAAAATCAAGTTCCTTGATCTCCAGGGCTTCCTAAACGCAAACAAACCTTACAGAAGAATAACCGTGATGGTAATCCTTTCTCCTTGTCAGGTCTGTAGATGGTTCCCTGGAAAGCCCTTGGGGGCTAACAACTGTGAGAAGAAGCGTTGTAGCTCTTCAAATGAGTGAAAAACTATATCCATTTTTTCCCCTTATGTAGGCAAAGTAATTTTTATCTTTAAGACAGTCGATTTCAACATCTTTGTCACGGAGGAGGTCAGATCAAAATATCCTTGTAAAGGCTTTGAAGGGCAGAACAGCATAGAAATACGTAACAGGCAAGTACAATGCATCTGGAATATATCTGAGTTACCTGATACTGTGATGTGAATGATTTCTTCCTTTTTAAAGCTCAAATACTTAAAGCGAAGTAATAGCAAAGGACAAAATTCTTGAGTTGCTCCATAGTTACAAAAAGTATTTTTTTTTTGTTTAGAACAAACAAAAACTACCGTTTTTGCAAAACGTGCAGCCATGAAGATAAGGCTGATGACAGGAAACACTGATTGCTGTACAGCTGTACAAAGCATTCATGTGGCTAAGAAACATTTTTTTTCCAAGTGGGGAAAGCAGGAAGATGCGGGATGCCCAAAGAGTAAACGCAGAACTCTAGCGCTTTCACAGGGACCGATAGTGATGGAGAAGACAAGTCTTTGAACATTAGCCACGATCTCCTTGTTGATAGCTTACACTCACGCTCTACCAGTTTTTCTCCTGGTACGTTAAGTTCTCATAAATATACCCGTTGTAGTAAGAATGAACAGGTCTCCCCTACGCAAAGCCTGCTTGAGTGAGGGTGAAGCAAACCAGGGGTGAGGAACCTGCATCCCTGATTCAGGAAAACAGTTCACAGCCCAAGGACAGCCAGTTTTTCCGAGTATGTTATGAATAAATAACTATGGGCAAGTGCTAATAGGCAGCAAGCCAAATTATTTGAAAAGACTTGTTCAACTCCCTCGCCAGAAGTTCTTCTTGCTTGACTTAAAGCAAAACGTTGACCACTTGACATGCTTTTCTGGTGGAATAACGTAGCCCCGTCCTGCAGCCCCCAGTCCTCCCTGCAAGTGCTGGGCACAGAGCCATTGGCATGAAACTAGTGTTACCACTAGATGGATCTGTTTCTTTAATAAGCCATTGACTACCACTTTTTAAAGAGAGAAATCTTTCATGTTTTTCTGGGTGCCATAAGGTACAAATTACCTAACTGCTCTTTGGCGACTAGTTATTTGTAGGGAGGGTAAAATCTTCTTCTTAATAACTGAGAAGTTTTTGTTTGTTTTATTATTATTATTATCCAGCTGCCTATGCTATTCTGGTTCTTTCCATTTGTAGAACTAAAAGCAGCTGTAGGACTCTGGAAAAAAATAGGGCTTTTTTTTAGGGGTCAGCACTAATAGCACCTTGCTTAAGATCTTATATGTACACCTGAAAACTTTATCAGAAATTTTCCTATGGGAATACAAATATTTTGACCTGTGAAAAATTGAAACGTTCAGCTACAATAAATTCATTATAAGTACTGTCATCAGCTGTTTAAAAAAAACAAAAAACCCTTGTGTGTTGCCTTAGTGAATATTGAAAGCTGCTCAGCATCTACTCTAAGTTTTATTCAGAAACATCAAAAAGAACTGAAAGAGAATCACAGATCCATTACTGAAGTATTCATAATAAGACAAGCCCTAAATATCAGATAAAAATGATATTTTTGGAAGCAGGTACTTTTGTTCAAATGTGACAGTTGCAATTTCTTCAACAGTTTCATACATAAGGGGAAAAATGTCAAATTCATATCTAAATTGGAAAAGTCTAGTATAGCCACCAGTACCAAAACATGTTTGGTGCTTTGATCTACATCTTTGTGCCAGGAGATGTAAAACAAGAGTGTCCCAGGCCAAACCTGTCTAGTTATGATGGAGGGAAGGGAAAAGGAGGCATTATTTATGCAATAAGAAACTGAGAATCCAGGAGAGAGATTTGCCAGAGTTCCCAGCAGACRGCTGAAACAGAATTTAAATACAGACCTTAAAATCAACCAGGACCTTCAGCGCAAGAGAACTTGCTCTCTCTRTTCACATATGAATAGCAAAGTATCAAATGGTTGCCATAAATTACTTTAAAAATGAGTTATGGGTAAAAGATKATTTTGGGGGATACTGTAGCACTGGAACAAGTTGCTCAGAGTAGTTGTGGCATCTCTGGTCTTGGAGGTGTTCAGAGCTCTTCTAGACAAAAGCCACAGATGACTGGAATTGGGTGGATTAGGGATGTCCTTTCCACCCAATGCTTCTGTGACTCTGTGAAACCAAAAAACTAGTATTAGGAAGTTGATAAAATGTGTTATTCCACAAGAGGAAAACCCCATTTCTAAAAGCTTTATTGATAGATAACGTGGCAAAAGGGAACTGTTAGATCTTCCAGTCTTGACTGAGAGGTCTTAAAAGAGGATCCACTGTTCCCCCCGGCAGCATGTTGGGTGCTTAACTTTCAGTTCCAACTGGGTGTACTACTTGCCTGCCAGTTTCGAATTTTGTGTGTTTAATGTCATCAGTATGGCACCCTTGTCATGAGCAAAATTAGCAGGTTTAGTCGCCAGCAGCTAGACCTTTTAGCTACTGGTCCCTGTTCTTGTACTCAAGCCTGAGACAAGCTTCAGTCCAGCTCGTTGTCGTTGTTGSTCTTTAGTTACCATAAGTCTAGACAAGATCCTGTTTCTTTTATATAAGAATAGATATATCTATAACAAGCACCACGTATGACTTCAGCCATGTGGATTYGGTATCTTCTGCTTTCTGCTAACCTCTGTTCTGTGCAACTTCTTTGCCAGACTTCATGAAAGAAGCGTCTTGCGAGTGTGTCTCTATTCTTATTTAAAAACTGCAAGTGTTTGACTGCTCCGTCCTCCGTGATGAGGATGTGGGCGGAAGCAGACACAGGAAAGGTGACTTGCTATTTTTCTTTACTGCACATGCCTCTGCGTTTAAAAGCCATAAAGCGAAGCAAGATTTTTGTCCGTATTTGAGTTGCACATTTTGATGATCCAGCTGGAGAAACCAGTAAGCAGAAGCATGTCTTTAGAAGTTACYGACAGGCACAAGCTACATGAATGTGGGAGCCTTGGACTTGAAGATGGAAATCTCAGTGCACATCTCAACATCAGATGCAAGATCAGCAGCCCAGGGAGGAAGGGAGGGATTTTCCCACTAGGCTAGGATTAGCGGTATTCAGAAGAGAGACATTTTGCTGTTTAAAAAACCCCCAAAAAACCCAAGTGTTGAGGAAGCAGAGCAACGGGCAAGCATGCCGGCTGATGGAGCGGGCAGCGTGCGGAGCTGCCACCCGTCGCTGCTGAATTACGGTGGTTGCTGGCTGCTGGATGGGCTCTTTAGGAGGGAGAGCAGGGAATTTGCTTGGCCTCTCTTTGCCACGTACAATGGCAACTGATGAGCTGCCTGTTTCTTCCAGTAGTTTGCGTTGATGCAGGCGCATTTTAAGAAGTGTTTCCCGCTGTGGTAACAAATAATCGTARCTTTTGTTGTCTCAATGCCTGTTGGTAACATCTGCTTTGCCTTAGCAGTTTGCAGGTACCATAGAYGGGAGCTGCAGGTCTGGATTTTTAGGAAGAGGCAGGTGAAACAGAGCTATTGGTGTTACCCGGATCAATACTACAACATGGGGAGTGTAAGAGGAGTAGACTTTAATGCATGGCATAATGTGAACTGACCTTGAATTAGCAGTATCTTGATTGATTAATGCTGGTTAACAGAGAGGTTGTGTGTGTGTGTGTGCTTAACATGACACTTCTGCACTAGAGCGAGTGCTATTGCAAGTCGCAGRTCCTTGATACGCCTTTAGTGCTCTTGAAGTTTTACTGTGAAGCTGTTCAAACAGATTGAAAGGATCAGTTTTCTTTGCCGGTTTCTTCTCTTTTTTTCCAGACAAGTCAAAGTGTTAGGGGTCAAGTTAGGGCTTCCTTTTATTGCTGTTGGAAAACAACCATTGTAACACAGCTGAAATGCTGCAGAAAGGCTGTTGAATGCGAGCTTAGCTGTGAAACTCATTGCAAAYGAGTAACAGCACAGGCATGGTCGTTGCCAGTATTCATCTCACAGATTCTTTGCTCCGATTACATGAACCTAACTGCATACGATTATACAGGTGTCTAAGGCTGGTTTGTTTTATATGGTCATCTCCAGGTGCTTTTTTGGTAGCTTGGCCACCCATGGCAGGATCACACGGTGTCACCTGCCAGGGCAAACAGCCAGAGCTGCTCTGGAGTACCCAGGCTGTAAACATCTCTCTCTCTCTACTATCAGGTTAGCAATGTTCTTGCTTGTAAATATTAATAGAGACTTCACAAGGCTTCTGATTTACATCATCTTAATGACACTTAATTGGCAATTTTGTGTTTGAAGGAGGGAGTTGGGTCAGGATTTATTAGCTTGAATTATTGTTTTATCGGGGAATTTTTTTTTGTTAAAATTGTGCATATGCCATTTGTGATTACTGATATCTGAAAACACTTTAGTTCATTAACAGTAATGAATAAAATCATAAAATATAGCAGCATAATGATACCTAATTGCCACGAGCTAGATTGCAATCTCTTATTTACAGGTAGGCGTAAATGAGCAGTAGGAGTACCACTTTGATTTATAATCTTCGGGGTTTTGAGTGGGTCTCCTTTTTTTAAAAAAAGAAGAAATTTTCAGCAATGCATACTCTAGGTGCGTAAGAGCAGGGCATTCGCTTGACCTCATTGGTGTGCTTTGGGATCTTATAGTTTGGCATACATCTAGGTGCTGAGCAGATCAGGCTATGCGGGGATTGCGGTTTGTTTGCCTGCTATGGGATTTACAAGTTGTTTTAGAGGTTGGGGGAGAGCTTGATTTTTTCTCCAGTGGACCTGTTAAATTATTTAAACTAGATGGATGTCTTTACTTTGCACTGAAGCTCTAAAGCTGTAATTCTAATTGTTGCTAGAGCATACAACTACACTGGAGTTTCAAGGTTTTGCCTGGCAGGCAGGGGTTGCCCATCTCATTGAATGCCTTACACAGCATGCCTGCAAGTGCCCTTGCTGCTGTGGAACATCGCTTTGAGGAGGATACGCTCGAGAACTGCCATTAAAAATGCGTAAGTATAGTGGTTTAGTAAAAGGCAGGTTAATGTTCAGGCTGCAGACTGGTTCAACAGTTTCTGGCTCGATTCCGACATGGATTTTACATAAAGTAAAAGCCAGAGGTTTCGTCTAAACAACTGTGCGGTGGTTAGAGTTGCGTGTACCTGCTAATTTTCGCCTTGCAAGGAGTGAGTAAAAACAACAATTTTCCATCTGCAAAAACTGCTTTTAGTTTCAAAGAACTTCAGTGCTTTAGCTGAAAAGACTGTTCTTTCTCTAGCCAAGCTGTTTGCTTCCATGTACACACGCAGCTATTATTAAAGACAAAATCCCTAATACACCATTCCTTGTGACGCCGGTCTCCTCCTATATGTGTTTGTTCACAAGCGATCAAGTGGGATCTACCAGCACGTCCCAGTTGTTGCTCCATCCATGCTATTAGTGTCCGTGCTGCCATTTTGCCCAGCAAGAGGGATAATGTGTCAAACACTAATTACCTATCTGCCGTTCCTAGGAGGTGCAAAAGATGAAGTGCTAATGAAACTAGATCTGACAGCGCTATTTAAAGTGCTTTCACAATTCTGCTGAATTCTGACTCTAAAAGTAGGTTAGTGATGATATGGTCAAGGCCGTCGGAAGGGGCTGTCATGACAGGCGTTTCCTCAGCGTGTCAGTTGTTAATCACAGTATGGTCTTTGGAGGAAAGAAAGGGGGGAAAAAAGGGCAGATATGTCACGCTTCTCTCGATGCTATTTAAAATACGCATGCCACTTTCAGGTAATACTTCACGTGTCTCTAGAAGAGATAATGAAGTCGCAAATTGACTAATCATTATAATGCATGCACATTGCAATTCTGTTTGGCAAATCTRCAATCAGGCCATTGATTTGGCTTTGCTAATGGTAGCTAATCATGCAGGGTTAGAGTTTCAGCTGTGCCTGATCTGCTGGGGGAGCAGCTTTCGGTGGGGGACAGAGTGGTGAAAGCAAGAAGCTGGGAGAGCCATACTGTGCTTTCCTGCTTTGCACGGCAGTGTTACCATTAAAGCTGATTTAAGTGATCCCTGCCGGCTGTTGCCAGAGACGTCAGTCCTTGAGCTAGTGATGGCAAGAGTTCGGTGCTGCTTAGTCTAGCGCGTGTCCGGGGAAATGAAGTTCTGCCAGGTGATGTTCCTTGGAGATTCCCATAAAACCACTGTCAATTCACTAGCCTCTGAGATTTTTGTTGTACTTGGAAAATCAGTAACGTAAGGACCCATGCCCACTCTTGATAGGTAGGTGCCCGGAGTAGTTGTGCTACTTTGAACAGTTGTGTTTCTGTGCTTTTTTTTTATGGAAAACCAAAAATGTATGGTACTGTATATCCAATAGCAAATCTATGAGGGAGAGTTGTCTGTGATCTTTGACATCTGTAGCTGCTATATTTCTTAGGCTATTTCATATAGCATGGCCCTATTTAAACTAAAACTGCTCCTTAATCTGAGTTTGGGAGACTTCCATCTGTGACTGTGATTGTGATGGCTCAAATTTCCATGAGAAACATTGAGCTTTACTCAAGGAAAAGAATGCCTACCTTCTGAGATCATCTCTAATCTTCAAGAGGAAGTACAGACCTTGAGTTAGTATCATACTTGACATGTATGCCAGGACAATTTGAAATTTTATTATATCCCTCTCCAGAGCTCCTGTTCTCCCAAGTATTTCTTCCAGGACAAAAGTTGCACCAAAACCCAGTTATTGTCCCTCTTTTTTTTTTCCTAGTCCAGCTTATCTTAATTTTGAGTCTGCAGTGATCTTAATCTCCATCTATGCATGGTAACTTCACTCTACTCTCTTGTTTATTTTAGGAAAGCAGTTGAGCCCTGTGGTAAGTTTAGTTTGTAGTCGCTATGTGCCAAGGCCTCAGGAGGAGAAATCCTAAGTTGTGTAATGCTTCCAAAATGTTTGACCAACATGCTATATCTAATTAATGCTCAAGTGCCTCTACTCATCTCATCCACATCGGTATAGCCTAAGAAAGAGGACTCTTGATCAGATTAATAGGTCTGGAGCTGTTTTGGATTGTACAGCTCTGTTCAGCAGTTGAAACCTTTGCTGACACTGCTAGCAGCCAGGGGCAGATGACCAAACATGGTTTAGTTTTGAGCATGGCTTTTAGGGAGGACACTCCACTTACCAAGTCAGTCAGCATATTGGCTCTCATTTCTGGCTACCTTTAAAGCTTTGTGAGTATTTACGCTCCACAAATTTCAATCTGTGAATGCTAACAATGAGAAATAATAGATGTTTTTTAAAAAGGCAAAGTGCTGCTGTGGATAGTTTATGCCACATTATTAAAATTTCTTTTTAACTGAGTGAGGATAGTTGATGGTTGACTTCTGTGCCGTGAAAAAATGACAAATAAAATGTGTGCTGTCCCCATGAGTCAAATTACCCCCCTAATAATGGTAATTACACAGTGCATCTGTGATGTTCTGCATGCTTAAGACTGTACAGATATTGGCTAATTAATCCTTATAACACTGCTGTGCAGTTGTACTATTGTCCTCCTTTTGTAAACGAAGGAAAAAATAGAAAGGTTAACTGTGCTCAGGAGCCCAGGGCACACTCGGGCTTCAGTTTCCAAAGTTTTTTCCACCAGACTGCAGTGGCTTGAAGGTACAACCAATGGAGGTCCACCTAGGAGCATTGCTGCAGGGGCAGACAGGTAAATGTTAGTTGCTCTCGTCCTTTATTTTTTGTAGAACTAAGTTACCTCCCAAAGTAATTGGTTTTATAATGACGGCAAAGAGGACAGTTCTTCTGTCACAAGAGCTGCTAAAACAGCTACTGATGAACACAAATGCAGCTTTGAGCATGGAGCAGCGCTGGTGGCGTGTAACGTGGATGTGAATTATGACAGGCTACCCTTCATCTGCCAGCTGCTCCGAAAAGAAGAGCGGCTGTTGGTGAGTGCCAACTGCGAAGCTCGTTTGAGATATCCTGCATTCGTGTACTGAATGAACAATCAGGGTCGATACGGTGTCTTGTATGAAAAGCGGTTCAGCTGCGGTTCTCATGGTAAACGAGTTGGCCGCACAAGTCAGCGTTAACACAAGGTGGTGTTGCGTGGTGTCCTAAGCAAATGAATTTCTTCCAGCCCTTCAAGCCGAAGGCGGTTCATACTCGTGTAGTGAGCTACTGTTTGAAATGCTATAAAAGGTGCATAGAAAAATACGGTTATGGAAATAGCTCCATGGCTCTGGTGCTAAGTTCGAATGGTCTGTGCTACAGCTGCTTGGTAGTTTCAGTTCGTATAAATAAATTGGCTTTGGAACTTGTCAGCAGTCCGTAAAACCTGGAAGATGAGCAAGTACTCTGGTTGCCTTCATGGCTTTAACTGTATTTTTGTAAGCAGTTTTGCTGACAGAACTCAGGTGCCCAACGTGCCAAAAAAGCTACCACACAGAAGGCCCATTTCCTCTAATACGGTCTTTCTCCGCTCTTCCCCTTCAAATGTCTTATCGAGCTACCTGGCTGCTTGTACCGTGCTACAGTGGAACAGAGCAAGGGGCTTGGGAAAGTGCGCATGGGCGGAAAAATATCCCATTCCCGTTTGTAGGAAGGGTCTCTGGTTCCTGGGCCTGTGTTAAGCCGTCCTGAGAACCGAGGCCTTTGCATTCAACGCAGCCGGATGGCTGGCTGCCACTTTTGAAGTTATGAATCCTCTGATT
The DNA here is from genome assembly GCF_003343035.1 of Apteryx rowi. Taxonomy (NCBI): domain Eukaryota; kingdom Metazoa; phylum Chordata; class Aves; order Apterygiformes; family Apterygidae; genus Apteryx; species Apteryx rowi. The sequence continues at coordinate 1,836,250 of NW_020447375.1, read as the reverse complement.
AATTTTCTTGGCTCTCTTTGCTTGTAACAAATAAAAACATCTCTGGCATCTTCTCGTTTCTAATTTTTGCTCGTTGGCAGCCAGCACAAACCACGCTGATGCTGTGCGGTGCTGCGCAACACCTCCCTACTGATGGAGGGTCCTCGGCTTGTTTCTGGCAGTGGACAGGTGAAAGGAAGAGCACAGAAGACGTCTGTCTTGGAGAGATGGTCAGTCTTTGGAAACTCAGGTGATACTTTGCTGTTATGCCGCATCACGGGCAAAGCTGTCGATCGTGGTATTGACAACACTTTCAGCTTTGCTTCTTACTGCGCTCTTAAGTGCCTTTCTTCTGATTTTTTTTTTTTTTTGACCCCGTCATGCATTCCTGATCAAATTGGATGCAGGGATAGAGCTCTCGAAGCTCATTTAGATATTTTCAAGGAAAATTGCAGCTGGCTATAGAAACTGTACTCAGACGAGCACCACCACTGAGAGAGGCCCTGCGGTGTGGGCTCTGTAGTTACCTGCTTTATTTGGCCTGTGTTGGACCAGCCGCATTTTATGCCACCTCTTAGATGGTGGTAATTAGTGAATGTTAGAGAGAGCCGAGAGTGCTGGTTACATCAAGGGAGCTCAGGAGAAGTGTAGGGGAGCTGAGAACGTTGCATCAGATAAATGCACGGGGGTCATAAGAGTGCCTGGGGTATCGGGTGGGAAGCGCAGAGGAAGGCTGGAGCAGGTCTCTGGAGCCTGCTCTCCTAATTTTTCATTGCTTGCAAAACATTAACTTCTCTTTTAGTTAATGAATGTGAAGGAAAATTGACTCTTGGTTGAACCGCGTGTCCATTTTCATAGCTATTAACTTTGTGCTGTAGCATGTAAAGCTACCTTCCCAAGCAGCGGCACCGGAATAACATAACCTTTAAACTGAAGCAATAAATACTATTTATTTCTAAAATGGCACTTTTCCCTTTTCCGCATTTTCTGAATTATTTTTGATGAATGGTTACTTAAGCAGCCTGTTCGGCATCATGAACGCCGGTGGATATAGATTAATAATAGTGTAGGGGTGAATGCTTTAGATACTCTTATGTGTGTGCTAAGCTCTCTGGCTCCAGTCTGACAAACTGCTTTTGGATGCTAATGTGAACAGAGATGCATTCAAAGAATTAATGAATGGATTTGTATTGCTAATATTTTTTTTCCTGTTACTTGAAGGATTTTTATTGAATTTTTCTTTTCACTTTTTTGCAAGTTTGAAGGTTGAGAGCTTATCTGTCAATAGATGCATGATCTGTAAAATTGTGGAAAACTCGCATAAATCTTCACTTTGAATTCATTCTTACACTATTACATTTGCAATTTTCAGCTTGTAATTTTGCAAGCTAAGACTTAAAGATTTAAAGGCAGAAAAATTGCTGTATTTTGACAGTGGGCACCTGTCATGCCTGCTCGAAGTGGAAGAGTGGGTTATGATCTAGCGTCTTTAAAGTGTGGAGCTGAGACCCGGAAAATAGAGAGCCCTAAACTTCTGAAGGAGCTTGCTGTATCCTAACAGCAAAGACAGCGATGTTTTTTTTTTTTCCCTGCCAGACCGGCTTGCTGTCCACTGCTGCAGAGCAGCTGAGCCCTGGGAAGAGCCAGCCCTCCCAAACTGGTAGGATTTAGGAAGTTAACTGAAAATATTAGTTAGCGTTTGCTCTGCTAAAGGAGAACCGAGTCCAGTTTGCTAGAAGGATCCCATAAAAGTGAGTGTTCGTAGCACTGCAGCGCTTGTGGTTGTGCAACTCTGTGAGCAGAGAAAGCGTGTGAAATTTTATAGTGGATGTTGATGTTCGAGAGGGCACGATGACCGACCCTGCAACTGCTGAGGTTCGGGTCTACCGGGGTCGGTGAGCAGGCTGTGAACCTGCCCGGGTGGCTTCTGCCAGCTGCTCACCGGTGTAAAGCGATGGAGGGTGTGCCACCATGCCTGATTCGGGGAAAACTTTGTCTTGGAGAGAAAGCTGATGAGGCTGATACAGTACTCTGACCTGGTGTTTTCTTATTTGCCTGGTATTTTCTTATTTTAAATAGTGACTGTGGTATAAAACTTTGCAGAAAGGATGGAGGATCCTGAAAAGAAAGCATCCTTTCAGTAAATCATGTCGCTCATAACAATTTGATTTGTTTTACATAAAAAGTGGATCTGTGTTTTTTAAAATGGCTGTTTTTTTGCTGATAATTAGTGTGAAACAGATAATGGAATATGTTACTGCTGGGTTGAAATTAGGAGTGAATGGAGGGGGAAGAAAAAAACCCCTGTGATTCTGAACACCTGCCTTTTTTATTTAGTACAGGGAAAGAATTCCCTTTATACCAGTAATAATAAAGTAGTATATGTTTTGAAGATGTATTCAAGTGGAGCAATTATTTTAGGATTGTAGCATTTATTATTCCGTGAAAACCTTACTCCTCCTTCTTGGTAAACTTTTATGTTCCAAACTGTCAAACAAAATACCATTGTGGTTGTATTATTTTTAAGAATGATGATGTAACCAATGTATTTTTTGCAGCCCCCCCCAACCCCTGGAAGGAAAGTGTAGTTGTTTTTTTTTTTTTCCTCTCTCTCTCTAAAAAGAAAGATACTTTGTTATAAAACCCAGGAGGATAGACAGTAATGGCTTACATCCCCTAAAACTTGTGGAAAGTGAGAGAAAACCAACTTTAATTAACTAGTACTTAACTGAGTGTGAGAGACTAATTGAGTGAGGGATCATCACTGATATCACATTGTAATAACCAAAATCTCTTTTAGTGTGTGTGTGTGTGTGTGTGTGTGGCAGAGGTGATCAGACCTGCAGTAACTCTAATACACTTATGAGAGCTTTTGATTTCAGAAAATCACAGAAGAGCTGGGGTTGGCAGGGACCTCTGGAGATCCTCTGATCCAACCCCTCTGCTCAAGCAGGGTCACCTCGAGCAGATTGCCCAGGACCATGTCCAGCCAGGTTGTGGATATCTCCGAGGATGGAGACTCCACAGCCTCTCTGGGCGACCTGTTCCAGAATTCGACCACCATCACAATGAAGAAGTGTTTTCTTATGTTGAGCTGGAATTTCTGGAGTTTCAGTTTGTGCCTGTTGCCTCCTGTCCTGTCACTGGGCACCACTTGGAAGAGTCTGGCCCCATCGTCTCTACAGCCTCCCATCAGGTATTTATTCACATTAATAAGGTCCCCCTCAGCCTTCTCTTCTCCAAGCTGAACAGTCCCAGCTCTTTTGGCCTCCCCTTATATGAGAGATGCTCCAGGCCTTTTATCATCTTTATGACCCTTTGCTGGACTCACTCCAGCAGGTCCATGTCTCTCTTATCCTGGGGAGCCCAGATCTGGACCCAGCAAATGTGGCTTCACCAGGGCTGAGCAGAGGGGAAGAGTCATCTCCCTCGACCTGCTGGACACGCTCATCCTCATGCAGCCCCAGATGCTGTTGGCCTCCCTTGCATGAGGGCACATTGCTGACCCACGTTCATAAAAAATAGACAATCCCTTCTTAAGGCCATGCTTCTTTCTACGTTTCCTTACAGGACAGAGGGGAAAGGCCAGTATGCCTCTGCTTGTAAGGTGAGGCACCCTTTCTCCTTCCACAAAGCGTATCTCCCATTAAAGATGCCCTGGTTTAACAGGCAGCCGTACTGGGATGTCATAGTTGTACAGTCCAGTGGTCCATGATGTGATAGGGTTCCCAGTAAAATGCATGAGCAGCTGTAAAGGAGGTTTTTGATCATCTTGGGTTCCTAATACCTGCTTAAGGTTCAGAGGCTTTTTCACTTAGCCTGCTGCCTCCAAAGAGCGAGACAAAATTTTATATCTTGTGTGTTGCCTTCCCCAGGAATGTGATGAAATGGGCCCTTTTGGGATAGGTTATGTATTTGTTATGTGACAAACTTATAACTGCATGTAGACGTACCACTCATTTTTCTAAACTCTCTAGTGTCTGTGGTGAGGTTGTGGTCTATCACTGGACCAAACATGTTTGACTTCCTTTATCTTCCCAAGTCATCCAAAATCAATTTCTCCTGTAATATTAATTAGACTAAAGAGAAATGTCATGTAAACAAAAACAGATTGTAATTAATGCATTTATGCATGGTTCTTGCATGTTAATCAAACATGAATGAAGCGGCAGGCCTTATGTATTTGCTTGTAGAAGAAATGCAAACTTTGGAGTTGTTGAGTGAACAACTTTTAAAACTTTCCGTATTAGAAATCTGTGCTATGGGTCAGAACCCACAATTTGCTTTGAATCTGGAGCTGTGATGGTACTCTGCTTTTGAAAGGTGTTCTTACAAGTTGTGTCTAATAGCATGTTCCATGAAGCCAAAAATCCTCCACTGAGAGGGGGCAACGAGTACTGGTGCATTTCATTGATGTTTTGCTAAAACTTTGGGAAGCTTTCTCTTGATTGCCTTCATTTTTCTCTGTAGGATCTTATTGACAGCTACAGAGCTTAGGCCTCTTCCTGAGTTTTTGGTGAGCTGCATTGAGTGGTTGTCTTAGCTAAACCAATTGCAGTAACGTCTATTTGGATTGCATAGCTAATCTGCTCCAAAACTTGAGGTTTTGACAGGACCGCATCACGTCGTGGATGCTGGAAAGCTAGAAGGGATTTCTGCGAGTGTTGTGGTGCCCTGTGTATTGGCTGCGCACCAAGTAGTTTCGGTCAGCTCAGTAAGTCTTAATGATGGAAGCACTAGCTGGTGGAAGCCAATATCCCTCTTGGTGCATCATCTTCTAGATCCACCTTCTTGAATACTGACTTTGAGTAACTTGTCTGCCAGATAACAAGGGGGGGGGGGAAGGACATGGGGTTTTTATTGGCCTGAAGATCTAGAGAGCAGTAATGTGGAAAGAGGATGAGATGAGATGGAGAGCCCCTCCTTTGTAGCCAAGGTGGGGGGAATCATAGGATCCACTGTGAATCTTGGCTGCAACGAAAGAAGGGAGGGTTGGGGAGCGAGCAGACTGCACTTGGTCCTTGGGTATCAAGGAGGCCCTACAGAGCCTTTGCGCTAAGTGGAAGTGGTAGTGACCTGGAAGGTATCTTAGCTAAAACGGGCCAAGAGGTTGGTTCTCGGGGAGCTCCTGAGCTGGAAGAGAGGAGGGAAGGGGAGCCCCTGTTTGCATTCAGTACCCTCTGCGCAGGGAAGCGGTTGCTCGCTGGCCTCTCGGATCGGTTCGTTTGCCAGCAGCCTCCCAACCTTCACAGGCAAAGAGCTGAAGAGCCCTGCAATGCCAATCTAAAATGGTTGCTTTGAGGAAAACACTTGAGTGTTTTAGATAATTGCCGAAGTGAACTGCATGTTATAAAAAGAACGTGCTTTTTTAATTGTGATGATTCAATAACAAACCTATTAAAAATGAAGAGCTAAAATGCAGGTGAGCTGACACAGTGTGATGCTTTGATGTGTTACAAAGTCAATTATTCAGGCTAATTCTCTCCAAAACCTGAACAGTTACTCGAGCGTTTAATCTCAGGGTTTGTTGTGGCTCCTCCCAAACTGCATTTTACTCTATAAGCCTATTTAATGTTAAGAAAAACTTCTAGTGGTGTTGTGGGATTTGTTTCAGCGGCTAACGTTCCTCGACATCTCCCAGCCACTGAAGAACTGAACTGGAATGGAAATGGTGCTCCCTAGTTTCTTACTATGGTAAGAAGGAGGATTGCGCCTGCCTTTCTTTGTTTTTAACATAGTGGTTGGCAGTGTTGCCTTTCCCTGCTTCAGTCAGGGGCAAAGAGGTTTGAGCAACGAATGACTTGATGCACGCAACTTTAATCTCGTTGAGTCCAGGCGACTCTCGGATTTGCCGACAGAGTTAAGTAAATCCTCGATTTGCCGTACTGTAAAACAGGCCAGAAAAGTATTCTTTTATGATAAGGTGTTGTTTTTTTTTCCCCCCATCTCTTTCTCTAGCTGTCTGTTTTTATCCTTCTAGGAAGATAACTGCACTTACTTCCTGGTAGCATAACTGGATTTTCTGGATTACATTCTTTCCTGTTTACTATGTCATGTACTTACCAGAAAGTATTGGAGAATCTCTCCATATTTCTTGCAAGCTCTTCATATACGATATAATTTCAAGTAATGTGAAGGAATGGACTATTGGCAAAGCTGTGTTGCAGTAGGATTTTTATGCCTCTTCTATGGAACAATTTAGAAATTGCGCCCAGTCAAGTTAAGCTGGTATTGCACAAAGTGTTTTTAGGATTCTCATGTCTCAATTCCAACCATCTCTTACTTGAAATGTATACAGGATTTTTAGGAATACTTGTTACCTGAAGCCCAGCTCCTTGGAGTGCCTTGAAAAGCAAGTAATGATGAAAACATAGTGCCTACATTTCTAATGCTGCATTAGGATAGCACAACTAAATTCTGTTATTTTAAGACAGATGGCTGAGAAACTTGTTACCAATAAAATGCAAGAAAAGAATTAACGCTTGTCAGAAATGTTTCTCTTTCCTGGCAGAAGCACATAAGGTTTTTATAAAACACCCTGTGAAATCAAGATAATGAGACAAAAGCATGTGTGAGGTTCCTGAAGTTGTTAAAATTAATATTTAGGTCATCAGTAAAACGTAGTTGTCGAGGTTTTACATCCTGTGCTATGCAAAGTGGTTCAAGTAAGTTTTCCATTTTCTTTCTCAGTCTATATATTCAATTTTTGTTTGATAAGGTTGCATTTGTATTCCTTGTTTTGCATATAAAAGTATGAGGTTTGTATTCCTTGAGAACTGGTTCCTTCTGCCCTGGAGATACGGGCAGTGCGGCTTGCAGAGGTGTTTTTCATCTGCAAGGACTGCATCTGCGCCGTGGGGAACCCTTTCCCTGCTCACTACCTCAGGTACGAGCTTTTATGGTGACTTTATTCTAAAGCACTTTACAAACTATATGGGCAATGTTTTTTTCCAAAATGAAAGCTGCTCTATGGAGAGAGCAGTTATTTTGCAGCCCACTTGAATTCTGCAGAGAAATTTGGAGGCAATATGTTAGCACCAAAGTTGGTACCCGGGTAGGGTACTGCTAATAGGGTGGTTCTCACGAGTGTGCCTGCCGGCAGCACATGTCCTAAAAATCGGGGCCAGATCTTTAAAGGAAAGAGTAGTTCTGAATGTGTTACCCTTTTTGTTGTTAACTGCTTTAGTCTTGATGCTCTGTCCTTGAGCCGTGCAATTCTAGATTTTGCTGCTGTTTTTTTCACGCTCTTCCAGTTTATGGATCTTTCTGTGCCCATCTGCTGGATGTTCCCTCAGCTTGTGTTAGCCCTGAAGTGGTCTTTAGCTCAACTTTCCTTTATGGCTGCCCTGGGTAAGATTTAACCAGAGCCCGTTCCCTCTCTCCCGGTGTTTATAGTCTCATCTATCTGACTGCCAGCATCTTGTCTTTATGTGAGGAAGGCTCAGGCTGGCGCTTCGGGGTATTTTCTTGCATCTGTTATCAGGGAAGGGCATGCGAGATTCCCACCTTGTCTTTCAGCAGCAGTTGAAAATGTTGAGCTCCCTCCCGAAGATCATTGCTTCATGCTCGAAGCTTGTTGAGGACGTGCTGGTGTTGGGTGCGCGTGCATTTGGAGGAAGCGTGGTCTCCGGTGGAGCTCCATATACGAATCCGGTCAGCACGCTCATTCGTTGCCTGACGCACACTTCCATGTGACTTGTTTCTTCAAAGACATGAATAGCTGTTACCAAGTGCCGGCAAGGCAGCACTCTCAGCCGTAGCACACAAGTTGTGGGCGGCCAGTGCTGTGTGATCTTTCTAGCTGGGTTATTCCACTGTGCCTTCAGCATGGAGGCGGTTCTCTGCTGTCAGCTGATCTCTCTTCCGCCTGTAGCACCAAGTGGTGAGGGGCATGAGAGGAACTTTTCTTGAATTCAGTGCTCTTCACTTGTAGAAAATGGAGGTGTCTTCTGTCTTGAGAAGCAGCATAACATCAACAGCTGGGACCGTTGATAGCCCAGCATGGCTGTATCCAGGTCTTGGGTGAAAAAAAACAAACTTCCTTGATGATATTCCAGGCAGACACCTGGAAGGAGAAGACCACAASTGCACGATGTCGTGCAGTGAAAGCAATCCTGAAAAGAAGAAAAYACAAGAAGGAGGAAAGAAGAGAAGCCAGAAGAAACTTGCAGCTGGGTATAATCCAACAGTCTAGACAATGTGCCAACACTGCAAAGGTAAAATAATACAGATAATTAAATGTTGTGTTAGCCAAGTGATTGTTTTCCCACCATCACATCTGTGAGGTGCCTGATCTCCTCAATAATCTAGTGAGTACGCAAGTGTCTCCTCTGTTTGTTCTTTTATTGCCTCCATCCATTTTGTTTCTCCTGTTAYCTGTTGCTGTATGTTTATTCTTCCATCTCTAGCACTTTGCTAAAATAAATATCTGCCTTTGCCATGACTGATGGCGTTTTCCTTGGTTGTAGTGCTGTAAGCTAAAAGATGTCTCAAGCAGAGCTCTGAGATGTACAGTTGGGATCCGTGACCCCTTCTGCGGGAGCGACGCTAGGAGGATGCAGAGCTCTTGGGTCTCACCAAGGACGTCCAGGCCTATAGAAAACTCTGTCTCGAGACCTACGTTCTGCCTCCGTGTCTTGAACGCAGCTGAAATTTCAAACTACCGCTGTATCCGTGGTTGTGCTCTAAAAGCGAAGTCCAGTAAGGTCTTCCATTGAGATTGCAATGTGCTGTTAGGTGCAGTGATGCTCGTCCTACCTTTTGATCTCATTTCATTAGATTAAAGGAATAATCAGCACCTTTAGCAAACTCTTGCCCTGAGCGTAAGAACAAAGTGCGAAATAGCTGCGACGTGGAGTTATTATGTTGTTGTTCTGTATACTGTATGTTCCTTGTTTACCAATTATATCTTACCTCTAGGGTAATCAACTTTAAATATCTACCAATAATCTGAACACCAAATGGCACTTATCCTAGACGTACACCCAAGTAATCTATGCACATACATTAGGAATATGCTGAAGTGTTTACTTAGGTTTTAATGTAACGTTCTGTATAATTTTTGCATAGATTGGATATTGCAGCAAGTTTCCATGTTGTTCCCCCCCCCCCCCAAAAAAAGAAGCTACATTTGGTGGTAATGGGTAGTATTTATAGCAGTTGTGGTGAATTAGAAAACTGATTGTGTGAACTGCTTGATTGCTATTCATTTCACAGTTTACTACTGCCAAATATCTTGCTGAAGTTTTACATGGAAGTTTGTGGGTTTAAGTACGCCTGCATCAGCCACGAACGTTTGAGGACAACTGGAGTTTGCTGTACAGCTAGTCAGCAAGAAATATTCTTTCTTTATAGAAAAGACTCAGCAGCCTTGTGCACTTGAAGTAGTTGCGTTTTGTTTTTAAATGTGTAAAAATGGCAATTTTACCGCTGCACTAGGTACAGACTTTTCAGGCACAGAGATGGATGCGGTCTCATGAGTGCTTTCCCARTCCTAGAGCTCAACATCTCCGAGAGCCTGAAGTGTCTGCAGATGTTGCTGCTCTTCGGTTAATCTTGTCACGCCAGCAGTAAGATGTGTTTTATCCATTGGCACAAAATGTGGCACCRGTCTTGCATGATGATTTGGGAAGTGTTTCTCAAGAAGGTTTTTTGGAGTACTGTTCAATATCTGTTCACTTTATGTAGCATGTATAAGTAGGTAGCGGGTGCTTCAAGATCTTAAGTGAAAGAGGAAGCTAAGTTTTCTAATCCTTGTTTTTCTTTCAAGATTAACCACTTTGGTTCATGTCAGGGAGGGCTTCTGAAGATTTTCTTTACAAGTAAAAGGACATGTTTAAATGTTCATTGCAATGAAATCTGAGGTTCTGCTTTGGTTCTTGTTGTCATTAATCAACAAGTCCCCCAGGTGTCCGTGGGTGATATTGGTACTTCTGACTACAGCAGAAGCATCAAAACGGAAAATTTCATAAGAAAATGAATGTTTGGGTGGTCTCCTAGAGTGAATATGAAACCTATGAAGTGTCACACAGTTGCATTTCCATTATGCAAAACTGATCATAACTACTTTTATTCTGAGATGCCTAGCACAAAGTAGTGCTGTTATTCTTAAACAGCAAAAATRTGTTAGGTTTTTCCATATGTTATTTGTAGAAGGAAGAAGATCCCTTTATGAATATTAAAGGAATGCTGTTTCTCTCAGGTTTACTAATGTGCCAAATAATATATAATTGATTTTTTTTTAAGCTAGGTTGAATATCTTTGTAAATAAAATGCAGTATCGCAAAGTACAATGGCCCATATTCATAGCTATATTTATGCAGTGTGTAAATATRCTTAACTAGCCATTATGGATTGAGGTTGAGGTGGGTTTGCCATTGCTGCACTTGTAGAGCATCAAGGCATGCAGATGAATCTGATATTCTCACTTCGTTTTAGTTGTAAAACCTGGAAAAGAGGAAAACCAAATGTCTCGGCAAGGGAATACAAGCGGTGAGTTAAYGTCCAGGATGTCAGCCCAGAAGAAATGCCCTCCAGTGTGTTGCTTGGGTCAGTAGAAAGGTCATCCTAACCCCCAGTTTCACGTGGGCCTGATGCAAGCTCTGCCGGTTGGATTTTGAGTCCCGGATGATTTTCCACGACAGCGGCAGCCTCTCTGATATTTCAGGAGGCTGCGACTTGGAAAGCGGTGCCGAACAGGTAAAACGGGATTTTCCCTTTTGAGAGAAGGACTTGCGGAAGAGTCGGTCGGGCTTCTGTCGTACCTGGGTCTCGTGCCGAGCCTGCTGCTGTGATTTCTTAGGATGTCACTGTGTCACGTGAACCATAGGTGTAGGTACCTTTAGGGTGGACTGCAGTTAAACCCTGTCCCTTATAGAGCCTATTAATATAATAGCAGTGGTGCAGCTCGTACCTAGGAGCAATAGGAAGAGTCATGTTGGCAGTGCCGTGATGCTGGAAGTGGTGCTGCTTGGTGCACGGGGGAAGTCTTCTTGGAGGATGCAGCAAGGCGAAGTAGATGCACTTCATGCTCTCGCACCAAAGGAGTGCTTGTATTTGTGCACAAGCCGGCGTGAGGTTAAATAACTCTCCCAGGGGTGCGTCCACCAGGCCCCGCGACAAGGCGGATGCGGAGGGATAGCCTGGCGCACCGGGTCCTGCTCCGGTTTGCGGGCGCGAGAGGTGATCTTTTCTCATAGCGCCACACTGGCGCCAGCCAGAGGATTTCAGGTTTGAGACTGTCTCATTCTGCTGTGTCCTTTTAGTGCCTAATGACGGGGGGGAAAAAAAATCTTCATTACAATTTAATGAAACTTTAATAAGCAAGAATATTTAATAGTGTCCAGAAACTTGAGACTGCAAGGAAGAAAAGGATCAACAGTGTATTTGTTCTTCTATTTTTAGTTTACTGGTTTCAGTGCTGTTGATCAAAATAATCTAGATCTTGGGCCATGAGGAAATACTGAGGAAAATATGCGTGTTTTTGTGGACTGTGCTTTTTACCCGCACATAAGAGCTATCCCTGTTTATGAACACTTATATTGTTTTGTTTGTATGTGTATTTTATATATAGGCGTACACATATGTATATTTTTTCCTGAGCTATGAATGTATCTCATTCTCTACAGAACATATAAAATAACTTGTTTGATACCAGGCTTCTGTTCCTGCAGCCCTGTATCTGCTTCCCTTCGACTTTTACTCAACACAGTAGCTGAATTCTAAGGTTTTTTTTGTTCTGTCTTTATGTTACTTTACCTCTTCTGTACTTACAGCTTCCTCAAATCTGGTTGAGCTATCTGAATTATTTCAGCAGGTTATTAATAGGTGATTGTAGTTGGCATAGTAAACTTATCTGTTTTTGCATCTCTTGGTTGCAGTTATTGGTATTGCCCAATTCATCCCTTTTGGTCAAAACATCCACGTTGCATTAGTGCAGCAGCATTGTAACTTCTTCCCCAGCAAGCTTTCCCAAAATTTGAGCTGGCCACTTTTATGCAGAAATGCTTTTTAGCACGGCTACTTTGTCTTAATACACACGTTTTTGGCATCTGCAGAGCTGGTGGCTGCAGCTGGCACCGAGGGCGGACCAGGTCCTTGTGAAGCACGAGCGGACGCCCTCCCTTCCCTTCTTCCGTCTTGGTAGCACTAAGCAACGCTCTCTGCTTCCCCGGCTGCCTGACTGTGATACTGTCTGAAGATAAAAACGCAGGGRCCCTTTAAAAATGGATAGGATCTGTCATTCCTTTGATTCTTTGTGAAAAGCAGCTTGTAATTCTTATTTTTGGGATGCCACTTGATGGATTGATTTGCTTCCGTTGCAATGGGAAAACGGTGATTAGTGCATGTGTCGTCTTAACAAAACGTTGGTTAAAAACTCTATTGATACTTGTTTGATGACTGTGGATCAATTCAGTTGTAAGAATAAAAACACAGTGACAATTCACTTTTGCGTATTTGCCAAGTAGCATTGACATAATATTAAGTAACAGGCAGAAGTCAATGCAAAATGAAATTTATGCTTTTGTCTAGAACACTGCAAAAATAGCAGCTGCCAGCTCTTGTTATTAAGTCCTGGATTAGTGAAAAGGCCATGCAATAAAAATGCAGGAAGGAAAACAGACGTTAAGTTATATTCGGAAAGGAGTGCATTAATGGGTATTATGTGGCATCAAAGCATTACGTTCGTGCGGGAACTGAATAGTTCTGATTGGAATTAGCRGAGTGAAGGGTTATAATAGTGATACAAACTGTCAGTTTGGGAAAAAGAAACAGCAATATCCACTTTAAAAATCTGTCATAGCTTTCATAAGAGCAGTGCAACACAGTGGTTAATGGATTTTTTTTTTTTAATGATGAAGTTGCAACAGATTATTTATGTCAGTTCCCGTATCTGGTTATTTGTAGGCATTATAATAAAAGCTTAAAAAAAACTGGATAATATAATACTTACTGTTATATTTATTTGCCATATTTATCTCATAGTATTCTTGTACGTTGTTTAGTCTCGAAACCGTACTCTTTCGTAGCAGCTCATCAATTCTAGCTGGCCAGCTGCAGGACCAGCACTGTCCCTGTTAGTCTGGCTCGGGGCTCCTGCTAAGGTCAGTAATCGAGGAGGTCATGAGATTAAAACGTCYTATTGCTCAAAAAGAGCCGCTGTTTATTAACTGTTTCATTGTATTGACAATATAATGGGGAAAAAGTTATGAAGGGCTCTGCTGGTTTTCGCTTCCTGAGAGCCAGGCAATAATATATTGCTATTATCATTATCATTATTGCAACCAGGATTGCACCTAATCTGCATTGCTAATCATATTTACGGACCCAGTTGTGAAGTCCCCTAGTTTGTTAAACACCGGCGAACGTTGTCCCGTTGAAGTCAGGGTGGCTGGAAAGCTTGCACATAACTTACTTTAAATGCAACTGCGTTTTGACATAATGCAGATTTACAGCACCCCAGGTGTATTAAGAAGTGGCCAGTCTGTGACTGGCGATGGTTTGAGCAAAAACCCTGGAGTGTTGTTTCCTTGCTAGAAAGAAAAACACTTCCCTAAATATCCCCTTGCTGCAAGCCCTAGTTTAGTTACCAAGATACCAGCTCTGGGTTGGGAATGTAATAATAAGCCTGTCACTTGTTCTAATTCTGCGGAATAATTCATATTAAATGAAGTCAAGTCCTAAACAAGCCTGTAATTAATGCTGGCTTGGTCCTAGGAATACAGCTTGGTAACTCATTGCTRTGGATAGATGGAGAGAGATTCCCAGATTTCTGGTTCCTTTTTTTCTCAAAGAGCATATTGTGAATAAGCCCAGCTAATTTGTTAAGTCCAATATCCAGACGTCTTCATCTTTTTACGTCTGTAAGTGCTAGCATGATGTATTGGCAGCATGTCGTTGCTGCCCGTTATTGTACGGGAAGGCTGGGCGTGCGGTTTTCCTTCTGACCAGCACTTTAAGTATTCTCAAATCGGATCGCCTTGTTAGTTGACCCAAGGACTACATTTGGAGACAAAGAGTTAATTTTCAATATTGTATGCAAAAATTAGCTAATGGCAGGTCTGTTCAAAGGAAGAGTTTTCGAGGACAAACATGAAACTTCCTATTTTTACTGTATTTTAGGAGTTAAGGCGATTCCCCTGAAAACCCCGTGTTCCTGACAAAATCATTAACTAACTCTCGTGTCCAGATTTTCCAAGATGAAGTGTAGTACTAGAATTTCATCATCTTGCAGAGTCTTTTACTTTGTAAATGTATTTCCAAGAAGGTGGTAATGAAAAATAACTGCATATATCTATATGAAATATATCTGTCTTCTGAAAGCTACCAAAAATTGTATATGTAAAAGTGTAAATAGAAATTGTGCTTGCTCTACAGTGCTGAATATTCTGGCTGTGATCCAGTCAAGCATTTAAGCAGGGGCAGTTTAATTTTAAGTGCCTAAGTCCCATTCAAATCCTATTAGCTCTATAGTGTAGCACATGCCAGCCGTTTTGCTGTATTGATGCCAACGTTTTTGGCATCTCATTGGTTCAGGTCAATAGGACTAATGCCGCGCTAGGGGAAACCACGTGCACAGGTTCATTTAAGTCACAAATTAAAAGCAGAGGTAAGTGCATCTTGCTGCTTAGATATAGTGGGGTTCATGGATGGCACCATGAGGTGGGCTTTTGTGGGGAGACAGGTTTCTGTTTATTTGCTTTTGCACACTGCCAGCATGTTTTAAAACCCCAGTGATCTTAATTTTAGAAAAAAACATTAGTATAGAAGCTTTTGATTCTAAACTAGAAAATAACGTCAGCTATAGTGAGCTTCCTTGGAATTAATTTTCTCGTATGGCTCTTGTTGAACTTGCTCTGGGCACCGTTCTGCAAACTTCCATGGAGTCAGGCTCCAAAATAGTGAACTCTAACCCCGAAACAGTGGCTACTTTAAAGAAAATTGGCACCATTGCAAGTTAACATCTATGTACTGTCTATCACGTATGTGCCAACCCGAAAGCTGCAACTGGTTACATGCTTAAGAAAGGAAAGGTATAACTGTTTGGTGTTATATATGGATATTTAACTTGGGAAATCTTTACTGAGTTACCTCTAAAATTTTAAAAAGTAAGTGTTTTCCTTGTATACTTATAATACATTCTTAAGCTGCTATGTTTTAACTACTATCTTTTTCAGCTTTATTTTTCTAACTGTGCTGAGAGTTAAACTCAGCCTTTCAGGAGGCAGAGTCCAAATGCTTTGCAGAATGGTATTTGAGCTGCCTGGATAAGCTATTTGCATTTGTTTCCCCGCCTTGATTTTGTTTCAACCAACATTGCTCTAACGGTAAAAGACACTCAAAGCTGTCAAAGAGAAAGGGGAAATTTTACTTCTTTTATTAGAAGACCATGTTAATAGTTTTAGATACTAATGTAACATTCATTTACTATTATAAATGTTTTTTGACAAGGTGTTAGGTCTCAGATGCCACTGGAAGAAGTTCTTCCTCATATTTTCCTTTTTTCTCGGGTCTTTTAATACCCAGGACACGAGGGAAACTGCCTTGACTTTATTCAGTGGCTGCTTTGCGCTAGCACAGGGTTCCCAAATATTGCTGGATAGTAACGCTGTTATTTCTCCTTTGTGCAAAGGGAATGGAGAGGGATGCAGAGTCTGTTTATATAGCTTCTTGGTTCAGTTGCACCAAAAGGGGATGGAAAGCAATCAAAAAAACCCCAAACCAAAACGAAATGAGGCYGTGGATGGGTGGTTGTATGTGCACATCTTTCCCACTGTCAAAAGTACATGGCACTGAGTACACGAACGTATTTTCCCCTCCGTTCTGAAGACAAGTCTGGGAAGCGTGGAAGGTGTTTGGAGGAGGAGATTCTGGATTAAATCCACTTTTGCCTAAGAGCTGTTAGCAGCGGAGCAGTCTGCTTGCGGTTGGGAAGTAGCAGCCCACYGCCCGGGAGCGTTCGCTGGGGGCAGCTCGCCTGCGCCGAGCCTTCAGGGACGTGCCTCTGAGCTGGCCTGAGCCTTACCTCCGCACAGTGCCGCCAAAACCTGAGCCGGGGCTAAAATGAGGCTTTTTTTTAAATTATAACCCCTTTAGAAAGGTGTGTGTGTTGTGGGGGAACCAGGGGTTTTATAACTAAATATATTTAGTGTGAGTGACTCTCCGCTAACCGGTCCCTAAGCAGGGAGCAGATCCTTCTGCTTCGAAAATCACCGCTAGCGTGGGCATCAGCGATGTGTTTTGGCTGCCAGCACGCATCAGACTGCTTTTGCTGGCCTGCCAGATGCCTGTGACGGGGACAGTGTGTGAATGTCACTTGAAGCACATAACCAAAATAAATCTTATTATTCTTTAAGCTTGGAACTGCCAAATGTATTCTTTTTTTAATTTTTCATGAGCTGTCTGCCAAAAAACCCCCCACAAAAGCAGCTGTGTCCGGTAGCGCACGACTGTAATTTACGGAAAGAAGAGATTTATTTACTTAAAACTTGCTTCAAAGTAAATTGAACATCAGCATTTACAAAATCATATTAATTGTAACATAACCTGCCCCTTCGGAAAGTATTTCATCATGGAGCGGTAGTTTCCCCTCTTGCAGAGGTCACTGCCAGCAAAATCTCAATTTTTGGAAAAGGTAGCGGTAATTGGATGAATTTTCAAGTGGACGGGAATAGCCTTTTAGGACCATCCCATTAAGTCTCAGTTTTGTGTGCCTTTTGATGAAGGTTAATACTGATTAATGAAGGTGCAAGTGTTTTAGGGTTAGGGATGAATGATGAAACTTGTTTTTTCTTTACCGATCACTGAAAAAGTCTGATTTGCTGTTGTCCAAAAAGTGTTAATAGGCCAGTCGTTGTATCTCACCTCYGTAGCCCTTACTGCTCTCTGCTTCTGTGAAACACTGTTTCTGAAGACGATGGTTTTTGTACTCAACCTAGTGGTATTATCTGGCTTGAAATTTGTCCTAGAGGCTCTTCTAGGATCATAGAGGTTGAATGGAAGACTGAACATCTTGTGTTTCTTCCTTATCTAAACTATTAGGTGCTTTTAGCTCCCTCCATGCCTGGTCATATTTCTCACCCGTTAACTTTGTCATATAAATCTCAGCGTCGAAATGGTGCTTCCTTTTATAAAAATTCCTTGGCTTTTTCCTTAGAAGAAGGAAAACGTTGACTCAATTGCAGTCACAGGGGAAGAGGGTCCAGGTTATTTAGCATTCGCTCTCTGGTTGTCTCCAGGAGCACGGTCTCCGACCTCTACATTACGGTGACGCCAGTCGTTACTCTGGCTAGAGTTGAAACTGCAGGGAAAATAACTGCGGGGTCGAATCCTGCTGTAGCCGAGATGAAGATGAGGTTTTAATGTAGTGGCGAGTTTGCCCGAGGGAAGGCTGAGGACACGGTCCCCTGCTCTGCCACCACCGCCTCGTTCCAGCAGCTGTCGCTTAATGCCTCCGAGCGTGGTGAGCACAGAGGGCTCTCGGGCGTCTTTTCAGGAAGCGGTGACAGCCGCGGGGACAAGGGAAAGTGAGCTGGTGGCCGTTGAAGATGACAGAGGTGGCAGAGGCCGAGCTCTTCTCCCAACTTGTGAAAGCGATGAAATATTSCCAAGCAGCCGTTGTTTGCCGGGGCTCGGAGGCGTTTTCGGCTGAGCGCTCCCTGACAGCCGAGCTGGCAGAGCCCCGGCCACCGAGACGCAGCGAGCCTGCCACGTCCTGGCACTGCGGGCTCAGCTCGCCGCCGCCCGAAGGGCCCTCTCCTAATACCTGGGAGCCCGTCCAGCACTGGCATCCAGCTGCGAAGATTGCCTCTTCACGCTGCTCAAGACTGGTTTGGGAGAAGATGGCATGCTTGCTTTTTTTAATTATTTTTTTTGTTCCTTCCAAAAATTCAACCTGCAGCAAATCAGCTTTGATTAGGGCTTAAGCTGCAAAGCCGCTTGTGTCGCTGTTTGGATTTCCCTCTCCAGGCTCAGAAGACCAGACGGTAACTGAATCAAAGTSCTCCATTGCTGTGGTCGGGCATGCTTAATCGTCTGCTTGCGGGTGATGTTATTTAAACCCTCGCCTGCAAAATCATGCTAAAAGCCGTGTGGCGTTTATTCATTTTGCTTTGGTTGGGACACTACGTTGCGTTCAGGGCTGACCTCCAAACGTGATGGGAACTAAAAATGTTCAGGGAGCCTGCACCAAAGAGCACCTCTCTTAGCAGTAGATTAAAACTATCTGGCCATTTCTAAATGCACCGTACAGTCAATTAAAAAAACGCCAATGCARTGCAGATATCACGAGAAACTTGTGTAGTACAGTCATGTCAAATATATGTGATTGCGGATAATATTGATATTAAATGAGAATAAAAATGGGTCTRGAACAATAGATCCTATATTTTTTTTGGTGTGGAACGCTTATTAAGGAATGTTAATGGGGAATTTACATTCTAGGACAGAATATTTTACCTATTTAAAATAAGACAACTAACAGTGAAAGTTTTGGAGCATTTTCAACTATAAATATCTGCATCAGTGCCACAAGATCACTATTTTGATGCTGAATCCTTCTTTTATTACCCCGTCTTTATTGCAATGTAAAATTGTCTTGATCTATATAAAGTAACTGGATAGAATTCAAATCATCCTAATAAGGTAAAAGTTACAGCTATTGCCTGGGCTGGAATTAAGCGGCTTCTGTAACCTTTCGCTGGTGGAAGGCACTGACTCATTTCTCTCTTCAGAATATCCCCCCTGACATTTTCCCATCATCTAGTTTCCTAATAGCCTGGACGAAAGCGAAGCTAAGCCTCTGCCGCCTGCCATGGTTTCTTCGGGCTGCAAACCGGTGTGTGAGTCATGTCATTGTCACCTGCTCGCCCTAATGGTCACAGTACACTATTTCCTGTATTATCTTTTTGATAGATAATACACTTAGCCTACTAAAAGAGTTTAAAAGATTGGATTCCAGCAGTTGGATTTTTTTTTTTTTGGTCTGGAAGAGCCACGCTGTGCCAGGTTCTTACATCCTTTCTCACTTTAGTACTTTGTAAGTCAATAGGACAGCTATGGAATAAAATGCTTTTTAATGAGAAATGATGACAGAATCTGGGAAAGAAATAACGGTAAGTTAATCAGGGAAGTTGTACAGTTCTTGTAACAGGCTATTCTCTGGTGTTTTAATCAAGTGTTTTGAAATAGCATCTTCAGAGCAAGGCAGTAATAATTCTGTATGTGGGTACAGCCTAATTAAAACAAAAGAAAGTCAAAACACATCTTTTTCGTTTGGCCATACATAGTAGCTCACGTAGCATAATGCGCTTGCAAAGAAATTATTCGTTTGCCAGTGAGAGGCCCCTTCTTTCCGSCAATATTGTGATGTTTCATTAAAGAGCTGTGAATCCGTTGCCCCCAGTCGGAGCGTACCGCCGGGGACTGGGGCGAGCACAGGTGGTCTGTGCGTGCGTACCGAGGAGAAGATAGCAGTGAAGCAGCTAACCCTGGGTTCCTGAAACAGCCAGGAGAAGGCAAACCAGCAAAGATGAAAAATGGAGGGGGGAGAAAAAAGAAAATCCTAATGACTTCAAGTTTCAAATCAACAACTGTCTGTTTTAAATGAAGAGATGAGAAACTCCTTTGACAGCAGAGCCATCATTAATCTGGATTTCTTTGCAAACCTGTGTATGCAACTCAGAGGATAGTGGCAGATGAGACATAAAGATAGCATACTGTCAAGCCTGTGTTTACAATTCTAGCATTATGCGCTATTATTATGTTATAAAGAACATGAATGAAAACTGCAGCTATAAGCAAGATGAGATCAAATTTTTTTCCTCTAAAAATAATACTAATAAACAATTTCCAGTCTGCTGAATGTTCTTGCTTTTCAGTTAAAAGGAGGATTTTTCATCAGCTTTCTATAGGTAAAATTGTATAGCATCTAAGACTGTTTCCTTTCTCATGTCAGCTATTTGAGAGCTAGTTAAAACTGTTTGGTGCTTTAGCAGAGTTTGATAAAATGGCGTACAAGTGCAAAGCCATCCCCAGCTAAGTAATAAATAAATTCATCTGTAGCTCAGCTAAACATATGTTAGCTGAAGAAAATGTGGAGCTCTTGCAGTCTTGAAGATTTTGCAGACATTTCAGCAGCAGCGCTGTTTACATTTTAAACAATATTATTCCAAGAAGCCTGTGAAATAATGAAGAGTAGGCTTACTGGGTAGGAGGTGCTGAGGTGTTTGCTCCACGTCTGCTAGACTGCAGGGGATGAAAGGGACTCTAACCTCTTACCCGCTTTCTTATATTCTTCATGCTTGCGACATAAAATATGTATTTTTAAATATATATATTTTAAGCTGGGTGTTGTAAGCACTGAAAGCCGCTAAGAACCATTTCTGCCCATAGAGCTTGGGGATGGGCAGCATGATGGTTCAGGTGGAGTTTGCCCTAGCCCCTGAGAGAACGTCTGCCGACGGGTGCCAAACGTGGAGAAGGACACCTTAAAGGGGGAAGCCTCAGAGGTCAGTCCCGTAACACGAGTCAACTGGGATAACTCTGGTAACTCTGCGGTGCCGGAGAGGAGGGCTTGCTCTTTGCAAAGCCCCTTTGGTGGCAGAGACCAGGCATGAAAGCCAAGGTGCCACTCATGTCTCCAGTCATCTTGTTTCAATTACACTTAGTTGATTCACTGACAGGGATGCTGATCTCGCTGTTCTTTTACAGTCATTGATTTATGCTCTGCCTTTAATATCGTTAGGTTCTTTGGCAGTAGAGCAGCATGACTCCATGCATATTCATAACAGCATTAATTTATCAAGTGACAGTGAGGCAGATAACTCTTCGAGGAAGGTTGTGTAGCAGCCCTCCATCTGTCCGTTGCCACTAATGCCATCCTGTCGAAAGTAAGATGCTAAGGAAGCCTGCTAAATGTCTTTGGATTAATAACTAATGTGTATGTCCAACTTTCCAGTTAGATATTATATATGCTATGCACACTCGCTGCACCTTTCCCCTTTGGATTTGCTGTTTATGAAAGCTCTGCATGTTACAAATACAGTACCCTCTGGTAGGCTAGAAGCTCAACTGAAAAGCTGATGATGTAAATCTAGCTGCAAAGAACTTTCCATCTGATGTAAGAATGTAATTTTTGGTGGGGAAGCTGGTGGTAGTAAGATTGCATTGTTATGCATATCAGCAGTGTATTTAAAACAAAACTGATTTAGCCATCATAGATAACTTGCTTTGGTGTTGGGATAGGAAAATGGCATTATAAGTAAGATGTAAAGGATGAGATGAGGCCGGAAGATTCAATAGGGCAGTGTCTTCTATAGAAGACAGCGAGATGGAAGGTGAGGAGGACCCTCAAGGACATCAGGGCCAGCTTTATTGGTGGAGGGTCTTGGGCGTGTGCAACATGCAAAAAGCTCTAATATAACCCATACCGAATGTATTACATGGCCTCTACTGTGAGGACAAAACCCTTGGACTTGTCAGGAGGACCCTTTTGTGGTGGTAGGTCTGAGTGGTGTATCAGCACACAATGGAGTGGCATCATTACACCCGTGTGCCACTGTTCCATTAGCTTACTGTAGGATTAAAAAACAAGCTTCTGCAGCTTCTGCAGCTTCTTTCTTATGATACTTGGGCAAGCATATTGCTTGTATTTTTCTACAGAAACTTTTCCCTTAATCATTTTATCCAGATCACATTCAAAAGAGTAGTTCCCAAGTCTGATGATATTTTTATCAATGTTATTTCTTTATTCTCTTTTCTCCGTGTATGCCTTATTCTCTCCTCAATCATCTCACAGTAATTTAGAATGAAAAGAATGTATTTGTCTTTCCAGTACTTTATTCTCAGTGCTCAGCCAGATTTCTGCCAAAAAGCGTGGTAATCTTCTGCAAGCTTGCTGTTGGAAAACCATCAGTGTGTCAAGTCTTTATTTATTTATTTTTAACACATGTTTTGCTTTAATCTTTTGGAAACTTGCTTGTTTCTGCTGTATCTCCTGGAATTTTTGTTACATGTGTCTCTGCCACCATCTGAGATTGGTAGAGTGACATGAAGAAAATCTGTCCTTCAAGTTTTTTTCTTAATACTTCTGCTTTATAGAATCACTATTTGTGTTGTCATCTTTACACAGATACATTTGATCGTACTGCTGATAAACTTTGGTAGCTCTTTTTCAACACTGATTCTGTTTGTGGAGTTTGGGAGTGCTGAGGGATTCAGAGATGTGTTTATAAATATGCAGCTTACTCTGATTCAGTGTTCTCGCTTCTCTTGCCATTGCTTTGCTGCTTTAAAACTTCACCTGCTTTGGCTTTGTCTCTTGTCAAAAGCAGGTGGGTTTCCTCAAATCTTGGGCTTGAAATTTTGTCTGGAATAGACTGCAAACTATAAAGCATTTTTCTTGTCACTTATATACCTTTTCTCTTCAGATATGGGGCAAAATATGCCTAAAGGTTTGATACTGATAAAAGTTGACTTATTTCTTGCAGATGTTTTCCAACTTAGTGTTATGCTGTGAGATTTCACCCACTGAGCCTACGCTCTTAGCTGCTTTTAGAGAATACTGCGTATGCTCTAAGAGTTTCATACGTGTCCCTGCGTCTTGTTCAGTATCCAGAAATCGGCTCTGGCGAAAGCGTTGGTTCACTGACATCATCCTGTCAAGCCTGGATGATGGACACAGGGCTGCAAACGTTTCTTTATTTCATGATCCATGTTGGGAGACGTATATTAGACATATATTAGAACTAATTACAGTGCTATGTCTTTTTTTTTTTTTTTTCCTCTTGGTGCAAAACTGTAAGGAGGACTTTTATTTTCCTTCCCGCAGTGCATCTTCTGGTTTGCTATCGTTATTGCCCTTTCTCTGTACAAGCGAGTAAATATTCCCCTCTGCCCACATGGTTGTCCCCTGAAGTTATATTTAAGAACTAGATGAAATCATTAATGTGCGAATTAGGGAATTCTCATCCTCTTTGAAGTGAAGCAGCAAGCACAGTCTTGGTTTTAGGAGCTAGCATTTCTTTAACTTTTGCTTCCTATGATATTGGCTAACTGATGCTTTATTTATGTGATGTAGCTCCCAGAGCTAGACAGGAATCAAGAGAAAGGAGAAATGAGTGATGTTGTCTGTTCCCTGTACAGAAAACAAGAAAGGGCTCGCTCCAGCAAGGTTAACCTACATCATTCTGCCTGGAGTGCATTTCTGTAATAACATTTTTATCTTGCTTTGTTTGGAGTTTACATTCATTTTTTTATTATTATTTTTCCCCTGAAAATATGTCAATATGTATTGATAAATGATGTATCTATGGAACACTATGAGAACCGTTAAAGTTACAGCTTGAAAAATGGATCCCTGGGCTAATGTGTGGTGAACATCAGGAACCCAAATTCAACAAGGAAGACGGGGCTTTAGCTGCCAGCTTTCCTCCCCGGAGGTTCCCAGGCTGAGGCCGCTCGGAGCTGACGCAGGAGTGGCCACCCACTTGTGGCACAGAAGCAAGCAGATGGGGTAAGGCGAATCGTCCTCCCACCGGCTTGGCTGGTACAGAGGCAGGCTGATCCAAGGCGTGATCCACATCCACAGTGTGTGCGTTTGGGGGGGGGGGGAGATTATTTTGCTAGTATGAGTTCTGGGCCTCTGTGTTTCATATAGCACTAGATCTATCTATTGATCTATTTATTTATCTATTTTTTTTTTTGAGAGGAAAAAAGAAAGCTGTTTACAGTTCTGTGTTTCAAAAGACTGCTTTGTCTTTGCAAGAGAGGCTGAAACAGTTGTAAAAGTTGTCAGAAAGCTTAAGTTAACCTCCTGAATCTAAGCATAAATAATAGAGGTTGGGGCTTTCTACCATTTATTGCATTTGCTTTAATTAAAAGAGATCCTGGGATGCTGTGAAGGCTGCACCTCTTTAACCTTAAAAACTCCAAACAGAAAGCTTTCACTAATTTAAGCTTAAAACGTCGTTCCAGAACAGTCTCAAGTGTCAATAAAGAGCAAGTCTGTGTTCTACACTGCAGTCATCCTTCTGAAGGTTAAAATCGCGCAACTGTTTGAAGCGGAGGGGGAAATTAGGCAACAGCTAGCAGAGCTAACAAATTAAAGATAACAAAGCAAACAAATTTAAAACCATGACAACTAATGAATGGGTAGATGAAAATCATTCTATTATCACTGCATCGGCACAAATAGTTTATCTTCTTTAAATATAGTCGCTAACTTTGCATCTGCTTGTAATTTGATAATTAACATGCAAAATTAAATGGAATACATTAACTTGTTTTTCTGAACCTTTAAACTGGTATTTTGTCTCTCTTTCTTTCTAAACGGCGTTGCATCGCACAGAATTTGTGCAAGGAAAGCTCTTTGTGTGGATAGGGTAGTTGGAGAGTTGCCTGAAGGTATTCGTGAAGCAGTACTTGAGCTGTTACGTTGATGGTTATATGATGTTGTTTCAGAGTTTGGGGGGTTTTTTGGTCTTTTTGTTTGTTTGTTTGGCTTTTTTTTTTTTTTTTTTTTTTTTTTTTTTTTTTGCTGTGGCATGCTAGATGGTATTCATCCCCACTGTACGCAATAGCGATAAGCCATGAAAGCCATGGAAAACCAAGGCGAGCGGGAGGCGAAGCGTTGTGGGCAGCTGCCGTTGCTGGTGGTGGAGCACCCCAGGCTGGCTCGGTCCCCAGCGCTTGGGTTTTCCAAGTTTGTCCCCAAAACCCCAACTGTGACAAGAGAGCATGGAGGCAGGCATGGCGCAACTGGAGCATCGGGCCTCTTTTCGCGTCGGTGGAAAACTCAGGTTGTCCTTCAGGAAGCCGTACGCTGCAAAAGTTGTGATTAGCGCTGGAAAAAAAGGTTGGAGGTGTTTTTTTTAAAGTCAATGTCATTTTTCAGTGAAAACATGGATTTTTCTGTGATTGTAAAAAACAAACTCCCCTCCCCCAAAACCCCCCAAACAAAAAAACCTTCTAATTTATGGAAAAATCCCCCCTTCAAAATAGTTTAGACCTTCGTTTGCTTTTTCACCTTTATGCGGTGGGCAAGAGCATTTGGGGTTTTACGTGTCCATCTCTTGTGCCAAACTTGTCCTTCTGGTGGAGTTTTGGTAGGGTTTTGCGGGCTGCCGGTTCTCCCGCCTTTTTGCTCGGAGCGGCGGCCTCGCGAGGCGGGCCCGTGCCTCACGGCTGGGGGGACGCTGGCCGCGGAGGGTGTCCCAGCCTTTAGGGGGCCGGGCGGCCTCGCGCGAGTCCGCCAGCGGATCTGGTTTGGCCTCCTGTGCTTCACCCGGCAACTTCACCTAAAATCCAGGACCGTCATGGCCAGCGGAGGAGGCAAAGCCGGTAACGTGTGGGGATCGGGAAGGAGGGCGTTGCGCCTCGGGGATCCCTCTGGCGTCTCGCTGGCCCCGCCGCCGGAGCGGGAGACCTTCCTGGGCCGTAATTCCCTAAAAGGGAGTTATGCCGAGGCCACAATTCTTCAGTGTTTAAAAAAAAAAGTGGGGAAAGAGGAAAGTTTAGTTTAGGAGCTACAAACACAGCCCAGAGAAAGTTATTCTTCCAGATTATATTCTTATATAACCAACACAGCAGCACATTGTTATTCAGAGGGGAAAGACGATAGCTAATAAATGTCCATGAATAAAGAGTCTAGCATCGAAAGCCCCAATTTATCTGGTTTGATCCAAATCAAATGATGACATTTGTGTTCTCATCTGAAGATGATAAAAGCCGTCAGTCAGCCTGAATACGGGTGCTAATAAATGCCCTGGGAATCGAGCTTGCCTTATCAAGCTTATTGAAGCTGAGGAAGAAGGTAGTGGATTTAGTTCTCTCTTTACTTTTTTCTTTCTTTCTTTCTTTTTCTTTTTTTTTTTTTTTTTTGGATAGATGACTGAGGATTTTAACTCTCGACTCCTCAGGGTCACGTGAATATTGAAAACGCGGCGTTCGCTATCGCTTTTCTCAGCGGCATCAAAACCCCGTGATGACTCACTTGACTGTTCGTCTCCCCCTTTTGTCAGTTACGTGACACGTGAAAAGTAAATGCCTCGCGTCACGTTTGCGTTATGTACACCGGTGTTTTTCTGCTGGGGGAAAAAAAAAGAGCTGTTTCGGCAGCGGCAAGCTACCCGAATTCATGCAGCTCGTTCAAACGCCCCGAATCCTCGAACGGTTTCTAACCAATAGCAGTAACTTCTGATCCTCTCCAGAACTTGAGTTTTTAGCATAGTTACGAAAGGAGAAGGAAAAAAACATTGTCACTGTTTATTACTCTGTGTATTTTCTGTGCATTTGTATAGGAATATGGATTTATATTCTTACAGCCTAAAGACAGAAATGTTAATTTTGTGTATCAGCTTATGGGTAGCGGTGCTTGGCAAACTGGGGCTTAACTGTTTTATCCTGTAAAACCAAGGAAGTCATCTGAAAATATTAATTAGGCGTATTTTCTTTCTTGAAACTATATACTCTTAACATAGGGGATTGTCTTAATTGAAGACCAGAAAGCTCTTTGGGAGTTCATCTTTGGTTCGTCTCCCTGCTTGGAAGCGGGAACAAGTATGCTGACAGATGTTTGCCTAAGCTGCTCTTAGGGAAGAGACTCACAAATTCCCTGGGCGCTTTGCGAGGGGCTGCCTTGGCCTTGTGCGCAGAAAGCGCTTTCCTGGGCTCCAACCTAAATATTGTCTGCTGAAAACTGAGCCTCTTCCTTTCTGTTCCTTCCCGGGGAGCCTGGAAGGCAGCTGATCGCTCTCCTCTTCGTAATGACCTTTTATATGGCTGGAGACTAGTGTGCCGCAATTTTTTTTTGTTGCTGAGAATAAAGAAACCCAGCTCCTTCAGCTCTCTTCAGTATGCTCTTCCGTTAACCTTCTTGTTGTTTTCCACTGCACTTTTCCAGTTAATCCACACATTGTTTCATGACAGACTGCATGATCCGGATGCATGGCGCAGAAGAGGCGTCCCGAGTACGAAGCAGAGATTCCCCTTCTGCTTCTTGTGTGCGATGCTCCCGTTGGTATATGCCCAGAATGAGGTTTTACTCTTCTTACAGCAGCACTGCTTTCGTACACACATTGTTTGCTGCTTATCGTTCCCAATTCTCCTTATGCAGTATTGTCCCCTTGCCAGGTATTCCCTAACACGCGTTTTTACTTCTGATGTAGTTTCTCCTGCGTGGATTCTTTGTTTGTTTAAATTTGATTTTGGACCATTCTTCCAATTTCTCAAGACAGCTTCCAATTTTGATCTTGTTCTCCAGAGTTATTTTTACCTTTTTTATCTTCTTCTTCTGCATATTTTTGTAAGTCTATTCTATAATTCATCTTCTAAATCATTAGTGAAGATATTAAAGAACACAGGATGCATCTCTTCAGAACTGTACTTGAAATGTCCTCCAGGTTGAAAGACAACGTTTTAAAAATGACTCTTGTGCCTTTTTACTTAATTGCGAAACTTAGCTCACTTTTTTTCCTTAAAAAGGAAGAAAGTATGTCACTGGTAGAAGCTGTAGTGAAGACATTTTATATTCATGCACTAAGCTACTTTGTCAGAGAAGGAAGGTAGGTTGCTTTGGCATGATTTGTACTTGACAAATTCATGTTGGCTGTTCCCTATCAGTTTATTATCTTCTAGGTGCCTCTAAATTGATTAATATTATGTTCTGGTATTTTTCTGGGCAGCAAAGTTAAGCTGACTGATCTCTAATTCCTTGAGTCTTTCTTTCTGCCATTTTTTAGAACCGTTCTCCATTTGTCCTTCTTTAGTCCTCCGGGACTTCCTCAGGCGTCTGTGAGTTCTCAAACATAGCAATGGTTTTCCGTTTGCTTCAGCTCGCTCCTAAAGTAATCGAGGGTAAATTTTATCTGGCCCTGCCGACTTGAATAATTCTAAATAATCTAAATATTCTTTAATCATTTTTGAGCTTCTAAACTGTGGTTTATTGCCCTAAATATGTGGTAATGCCTGATATTTGTGAGGAACGAAGCTAAAAGGTATAAGCATTTCAGGCTCTCGTTCGGGATTATTTATCTTTTCCCATTAAGGTGTCACTAGTACTTTCCTCTGTCTCTTCTTGTAAAGTACTTAAGATATTGTCATTTTACATTTTACGTCCTATGCTAGTTGTAATTTATTTTGTTCCTTGGACTTTCAGTTTTATGCCTCGGTGCTTGTACTGTTCTTTTATAGTCCTTTGCAGGATGCAGTTTCATGTTATATTTAATCGGTCAGTGGGCAGAACGCTGCAGAAGGAGCGGTCCTGCTCTGCCCAGCCCCGCCACAGATTTCCATCCCCTTTGCTACGCTGAATCTCATCCGCTCATTAAACAAGACTAACCAGTTTGGTTTGACTTCTTTTTTTTTTTTTTTGGGGGCAGGTTACTTTTCCATCAGATCAATAAGCTGATTAATGCATCCTGCAGCTGCACGATGGCTAGATCCAACCCGGGAAGGGAGCAGGAGCTCATGGTGCGTGGTGGAGGGAAGAGCAGATGGCCCCGTTCGGTGGCAGCCCCCACTTAGATCAAATGCACTGGGAAACTGCGTCT
Organism: Apteryx rowi; assembly: GCF_003343035.1. Lineage (NCBI taxonomy): Eukaryota > Metazoa > Chordata > Aves > Apterygiformes > Apterygidae > Apteryx > Apteryx rowi. The sequence goes on along the minus strand of NW_020447375.1, from coordinate 1,807,724 downwards.
AGTCATGTGCTGCTGCTTCTGGGTTTTGTTGAAAGAAATTATTTTCAGGTCCTTGTGAAGCTGCCACTATATTGGTGTTAGGATGCCTTTCTTGGGCTGGGAGGGCTTGGCTTCCCTTTAGTGTCGTCTCCTTCAGGAACTGCCAGTCTCTCTGCCTGCCTTTACTGGAACTGGTTTGAAGGAGTAGTTTACACTTCAGGAGGTTTTCCACTCAGTAAGAGTAACCTGAAATAAATAGGATGCAATTAAAGAGGGGATATGTGCAATATACTGAACTTGGGCCAGCGTAAGCCATGTAAATATACTTGGGGAATGGCTGCTACGTATCAGTTTTAGAGAAAAACACTTGGAGATGGAGTGAATGAAAACTAAACATGAGTCAACAGTCAAGCTGTTACCAAAAGCAAATGTCAGCAAAAAATATTAGAAATCTAGAAAATCTTTGAGTTGGGTAACGCTCTGTCTACCTACGGTATAATTCTGCTCTGTTTGGTTTTGTTTCATCAGCTTTTAGTATTACTTGTGCATTAAGACTTGAGGTTCTCCTTATTTTTTGGCGGTCTTGTGTCATTGGTGTATTGACATGTCAGATGATAAATAAGATGGCTGTTTCGTTGTTGTTGTCTGCTGTTTTCATCTGTCTCCTTTCTGGACCTTAGTGCGATCTCTCATTCTCTCTTTATTCTTCTCATTTGTGGATTCCATCCTTTTAGTTAGGCTGCTTTTTCTTTCCTTCACCATTAGGCTTTCGTTGAACTTATACAAGCGGAAAAAGTAAAATAAGTCCTGCCAGAATACTCTACCCCATCTTTATATGGCAATAAAACAAAACTAAATAATAGAATTTTGTACCGCCATATTATATAGGCAAAATTGGAAGGAGAAAGGGGAAAAAAAGTGTGGAGAAATGGGTGTGTGACAAGTGGCTTGTCTTAATGATTTGTAATGAGAAACATAACTAACTCTTGGATTTTTTTATTGTATGATAATTGCTGAGACAGGAATTAAATACACTGGAGTGTTCTCTTAGTACATCTTGATTTTACACTCCTTATATCATGTAATCCAGAACTCATTGAATAAGGAAAGGATAGCCAAAGTTTTGCATGCTGAATACTGTATAATGAACTGAAACCGCAGCTCTTAAGAATTTCATTTGTAATGTAATGTGTTTCACCTGCATAGAAATCCTTATTTTCTCAGTCAGCCCTCACTGGCTAGTAGCAGCAGTAACTTTTAATTCTGTGCAAAGAGGTATGGATTTTTTAAAAATGATATTATAAAATACATACTTTAAGTTAAAATACTAATACATGCTTTAAGAGAAAAGCCATCTGAAGAACATGATGGGTAAGTGCCTGTATTACCGCAATGCCTAACCCAAAATATATTATAGTTGAATTTACTTTCTTGAATTGCATCATTTGTAACATGACTGTGGATGAACGGTACGGTACGCTGACTTTGATGGAGATGGTGCTTCCTATCTCAGACCTGCCGTAATTGATTCGCTCTGAAAATAAAATAATAGTGGCAGTACGAGCTTCTAGATGCACAAATGAAAAAAATGATACCAGCCTCCTTATGATGGAGTGTTGGCATCTGTGAAAGGTGTAAATAAGGCTCAGCTTTGTTATTTTATAGCAGTGGTTATACGTATGCGTGTCTCTGTAAAATATGCTAGTTTTAGTCCAATAGCTATCGCATCTTTATAGTATTACCAACGTTGGATAGTGTATTTTTTTTCCATATTACCCTTTTAGCCTGGAAGAGGTGGGTGGTTTTTGTTTTGTTTTTTCAGGCCGTGTTATCGTGCCAAAGCACGATTTTTACAGGAACTATGACAACAGTATGTAACATACTTTCAGCATTAAAAAACAAAACAAAGTACAACAGTTTCTACAAAATATAAAAGTTAATATAATGCTGCTGTTTTATAGTTGATAGAGTATTTTTTCTGGAACATGCAAAATAGCCTGTTTTCATAGCAGAAGTCAGATTCTTCAAGGCAAACAGGGCGGGCATCACTGTCATCTGAGAGGAAGGAGGTTAATTTTCTTAGGTTGTATGATATTTTCTTTCCTGCCTGAAGATAAAAGCATGTGTAGTCTGCCAAGTGAAAGCTGATGGTTATGCCGAGGGAGGTGGTGTGCGTTTCTGCTGCGAAGCATATGGACAACCGAAATGGATACAGGAGGGGGATGTTTCCGGCATTGCATGGCAGGGCACGTGCACATCTGCTGCTGCAAAGTTTGTATTAGGTAGTACAAATCTTGAACAACGTTGCTTTACTGGTAAGCAGTCTGTCTGTCTTGATTTTTAGTATTTTTAAAGGCTGTAGTAAATAAAACTCCATAATAAAGGCATGTATCCTTTTATACTAATGTTAGCTCTTGAATTTTAGTAGCAAAACCCCAGCGTTCCCCAGATGCAATGGGTAATCTTATATGGAAAAAAGAATTTCACTTTGCGTTGGTTCTGTGAGGAGGACAAAATGAAGAATTTCAGTCTGTAAAATGTATAGTAAGGCTTTTCTGCTTGCTACTAGATTAAAAGCAAAATTTGAAAGGTGCACGATAAATGCTATTCCATCTTGTGGCCTGATTCCTTAGGCTAGCTTTCAAAATGGAAAGATGCTTCTCTTATAACTTAAAAGTAAGTATAGGATTTTTGCATTCTAGAAATAGAAGAGAACACAAGAGTTCGTATTATCATCATAGGTTTTTTCTCCTATATTGAGTTACAAATGGAGACATTCTCACTATTGACAGAGAGAGAGAGAGAGATGTGCTTTAAGTGAAAGCGATTTTTACACTCTCCTTCAAACAGGCAATCGAAGCCTAAAAATGATTCTGTTTGGAGGTAGATGCTGAGGCTTCATTTGAAATGCAGGAGACTGGTGGTGGACCTTGCTAGGTGCCTTTAGAAAACCCAAGTCGGTTATGTCTCCCACCACTCCCTTGCTCGTACGCTTGTTGACATTATAATGGTTTATGACAATTGGTCTTTCCAGTGTTGTTTGACTGACTAAATTTGAGGGTATAACTCTTTTGGAATACTTTGAATTACCTCTTTTTTTTAAGGAGAGTACTGGCTCCTGGCATTTTGTATTTTGAAGGTATAACCCCAAATTTAGAAAGTTGAGTACAGCGGCTGGATGTGTCCATCCCTTTTTCAACACTGCAAGGGAACAGGCTGTTTGAAAGTAGGGAAATTGAATTTGGGGGAGCAGCATGTGTTGAATATTTGCAGGAAGATGTGTTGAGCTTCAGTGAGGTTTACTAGTGGATGTTGGTTCGGATGAAAACTTTGGTGCGAACTCTAAAGAGCTGTAATTGCTAACCTGAATAGTCCAGCTGATAACTGAGGGTTCATGTAATAGTGGCATTGATGCATGAGTAGTGTAGTAAGGTGCTACATCAATTTCTTTTGCATTTTTATGTGTTTGACATGCACTTAAAAGAGTACATGGCAATAAAATAAATTACTTAAACAGAGATGTTATCTGCAATCTGATTCTTTTGCTTTTTACACTATCACAGTAGTGTTTAAATGCAGAGATGTCTTTCACAATCAAATCTTTTTCTCTATTACTTGCTTTATTTAGTAGCATAGACTGTCTATATACATATACGTGTGTGTGTGTATGTTATATGTATATATAAAAGGATTCTAGCAAAGAATCAATCACAAAGTTTTAAGTCTTCCAAGTATAAAACTATGAAAATGCGCTTCTGCTCTATAGGGCATTTTGGATATCTGTGGCAGGTAGAGCTTACATTTGTAATTTGGATAGCTTTGATTTAAGAAATACCTGAGACTAAAGATGTAGCTTTATGTGCTACATGAAAAGACGTTTGTACTGTGTTATCCTGAACTTTAAATGAATATGGGAAGCATTTTTGGACTGTTTCAAGGTAAATATCTCAGGACTGCCAAATAAAAACATTATTTTTAATGTAGTAAAGACTGTCAAAAGTTGTGATAATGTTCTAAATATATACATAGAAATCGTGTGGGGAGGAAGTTGACTTTTGTTGTATTCTTTTTTCTCAGTGTAAAATTGGGGAACCAAAAAAGTATGGGTTTGATGAAAATAGAGGTTTGATAGCATTGCTCCGAGTCAAATGTTTTACTTTTTCTTTTTTAAATGTTGATGTAAAGTGTTGCCGTAAAAAAGAGCTTACAAATACTCTTTGAACTAAAGAATAATGCTCACAGGTTTTCCTAATCTTTCTCTTCTTTCAAAAAGTTCCCCATAGAGCTTTACAATAGACTTGTTACTGAGGAAGGGAATAATTAGTACGTAAATCCTTGCCTCAAAGAAAACATCACTTTCGTTACTTAGTTTGGATTGCAGTTCTCAGGCACAACACAATCTGGTTTTGACTGACAAATCCCACCTCCAGGCCTGTAATGCAGAACAGCTAAAAAAGTGCACGTGTTCCTCCCCACCCTCTTTTTGTTTTTAAACCGTGTGAGAAATCTGTATGCAATATTTGCAGCTCTATGTATATTGCTGATGATTTTGGAAGAAAATATGAATTAAAAAGGACCAAGAAGGTGGTGTGATAGCTAAGGCGTTGTCATACACAAAGTTTTGAAAAAAAGGAAACTAACAACAAAATAAATAGAAACCTTATTAGAAATGTTTTTGTCTGGTAAGTGGCCACACACACACAAAAAAGAAAAACAGATTGTAGCCACCTATTGAATGAAAATACCATCTTTCCAGAAGTTTATACCATAACTGAAATTAGAAGCAAGTTTTATGCATCCCTAGACTTCTAAAACTTCCCAGCAGAAAGGAAACATCCCCTTAAATTAAAAGAAAATAGCTGTTCCCCCCCAGCCACTGTAATCGTAAAGGACGTCCTCATGCTGTGCGCTTTGTAATTTATTTCAAATTGAGTGGAGGTGGGAGGCATCGGGGATGTAATGCATGTTAGGGCTAGGCTGCAATACATGTCGAGAAACAAGTTTTATGGGCTTGTACCAAAAAGCTTTTACTGGAGCACAGTGAAAATAAATGAATCTTGCTAGCTCGGTACCGGTCCAAAAGCTCGTTTCTACAAGGTTAGAGAAGGAGCTGTTGGGGAAGGGCAGGAGATCTGCCAGGTTGAATCCCCATCAGCCTGTGCAGGAGGAGGGCTGGGAAAACGAAGGTTGGAAGCAAGGCTTAAACTTGGGCCACTTGTGTTGTTGCCTACAGGGAATTTTTTTAACTTAACCCCACAAATGTCTGCAGACGTTTTTGTATATGGAGGGGGACTTGGACATGCTTGAAGGAAGCTCTGGAATTGCAGTACCAGTGACAGCTCTTGAATTCAGGAGGTAGCATGTGCTTCATGGAAATCTGCAGCTAAGTTCACTAAGGTGTTGTGGCATTCATTGCTCTGACTGTTACACTGCGTTTGCCTGCTCAAAGTGATTTCCAGGACTCTCGTTTGAGTGAATCCGTGCATACGTGTGAACAGTGGGTGTCCTCACCCCTTTCTGCAGGAGAGGAGAGAGGGGTTTTCCTTGCAGAGTCCATAGACAGCGTGTGCTTGTGGTTCTCCTCCTTGTACCTGTTTTGTGACATAGGCAGAACTTGTCCAACACCATTTCTTTAGTTTTCTCTTTTCCCCCAACCTAATTTGGAAAGCTCCCTCCATGTTTCTGTGGTGGGACTGCTTTTCTCTCCCTTCTGGCTTCCAGAGCCTCCTTGACAGGCCTTTTCTTGACCCAGGACCGCCTGTCAGGGTTGTGTTCCTCCTCCTAAATTTCACTGCAGAGCAGCCACTGGAGAACAGGACTGGAGGCCCACGGTGTTCCCTTGTTGTTGCTTATTCAAGCCTTGCACAAGATGTGAAGGGGAGCTGATGCTGTGGTGGGTTTTTTTGCTGGAAGGCACTGTGAAGGATTTTTCTGATTGGAGAGTCGCAGGTTGTCCTGTGGACAGCTTTCTGCAAAGCTTTCACTATTCCTTCCAATAAACCTAACCCAGAGAACAAACACCGTCCTCTTTAGAAGACGGAAAACCTTTGAAGAGCAACGAAATAGTGATTTTCCTCCTTTTCAGCAGCAGACAGTGAAAAGAGGAAAGATACCGTTCTGTAGCAGTAGGGAATATAAGGGGGGGGAAAAAGTGTCAGGCAATTCTCTAGCTCAGAAGACCCTAATTCCTGGGGCTGTTGAGGGTGTATACGGCATTGGGTTTGAACCGTGGCTGAGGACACCACTTTGCCAAACAAGCCTTTCATCTGCTCAGTCTTCTCTGTGTTCTGATCATTTCCTCCACTTGGAGATTACCAGACAAGTCTGCTTCGCCTGTAATCATAGCTCTTCTCCCTTTGACCTGCTAAATTTCAGTGGTCCTGTAGAATCTACTCTGTCTGTGAGTGCAGATAGATACAGAAGAATGTCTTCCCTCCACCACCCTTGGTTTGAATTTTAATTGTTTAGCTAGCTACTCTTTGCAGGTGGATCCTTATGTTGTGATACCAAGGAGCTCTAGACTTGAGGCATTCAGTGTCAATTTTCACTTTTGTGACCTGACCTGTTGTTTCATGGAAGCGTCTTCCTTCTAGGAAGAACTGAAACCTGTTCCTGTATTTTTTGTTCTCACTTCGTTTTCCAACAATTTGTCATCTTTTCTCAATTTTAAATGTTATCTACACACGTGAGCCAAATGGAAAGGGATTGTGGACAAGGAGGAGGTGAGGTAGGAGAGTGAGGAGTCTTTGGACTACCCTTAATATCAGAGTTGAAGGAGCGCTTCTTCAACTAGCTGTCCTTCAAGATCTGGTTCTGGCTGAACCTGAATGTGTCAGGCTCTTCATTATTTACTGAAAATTACTTTTCTGATCTGTATTGTTTTTTGTTGAGCTTGTACGTAATACTTATGTACATGCATAAATACTTAGCATTTTAAAATGAAAAATTGCCTCTAAGAAAAGTGACCTACAAAAAATCATTTATATATTTATCACATACACATTTATATCTCTTTTTTAAAAATTTATAAGTCTAAGTAGCAGTATAGAGAAAAAAGATATTTTATTTTAGAAAGTTAAAAAGGTCACAGAGCCAAAGAAAGTCTTATCCTTAAAGTGGGAGGATGAGCACTAAGATGAGCTGAGAGCACAGTTGTCCCCAAGAGACATCTTAGATGGTGTTTTGAAAATTGAAATAAAAAGGTCATAATTATGAGCAAAAAACCCATTGTTCAGATATCCTTCAGATATCCTATCCTAAATGGCTTATACTACTCCTAAAACTTAGTTTCTAATTAGCTTGGAGAAACTGCTGTCCAGTTCCTCTGGATGAAATCAGACTGCTTTATTAGTTGTCAGTTCTTTGTATTGGATCTGAATTCTGACACCAGTATTTGAGACTTTTTGCGGAACTGTGGAAAAGGTGATTTGTGGTATTTGTTTCTGCCCCCTGTGCTTAATTTGCTGTTGACCCTGACTTGTAGAAAGAGATCTTTCTGAGGGAGAGGTAGGCGACCACTGCATGCTACCCCCTAGGCCCACGGTACCCAACATTGCTGTGTATCCCTCAGGAATATACTTCATTTAAGTACATTCTTCTGCCCCTCAGACCCTTAAAATTTAAGAAAAAATAATGTTACATGATAAATCTTGATTATAAAGCATTACTGCACAGTTTGAACTCTGATAATTTCAGATTGGGGAGGCAGCACACAACATGAGTCATTTGTGCACCCTACGCTGTGTTTGTCTCCTGCTGTTAGGGGAAGTGTCCTGCAGCAGAGCCCCGGGGAGCTGCGGTTTGGAAAAGGCCAGTGAGTCATCGCCGTCCTCCTCTTCGGCTGTAGGGCAAATGAAGGGAATTCATATTAGCAAAGAGAAGAGCAAGGTTTTTTTGGTTCCCTTGCAGAATACAGTGTTATAAAATACAGGAGAGGTTGTGCAGAGGACTAGCTGGTATTTCAGTCTCATGAGAGACGGGGAACTTCTTGGCATGCTAGCGTGTCTTTAATTAGGCTTAAAGGCTGTTTGGCAGGTCTCTGATTTGGAAGAACATATACGTTTTGGAGTATTATAACCCGTGCTGCTGAAGCACTTGGGAATATTTTTTTCAGAATGAATCTCAGTGTGTAATATTCAAAATCTGCCTTCTATTTTGGAAGAATATGTTGAATCATCCAGATGTCAGCAGCAGAACATGGTAAAGGGAGAGAAGAGTCCAGGGAGTTGAAAATCTGACTTTGGAAGAGGGTGCGAAACCTGATGAACTGCTCGGCATCAGCTCTGCTACTGAGACTGGGAAAAGCCTCTCCTTTCCCATGAAGTCCTAACGGCTCTGAGAGGGATGAGGACGGGAAGAAGGCTCATCCTTACAGATCCCTGCATGGCATTTGCCTGGTCAGTGCTGGCATTTTGATACCGGCTTTCCAGCCCTCTGAAAGATTTCAGATAAATTTTGGGTAGCATGGCCATTGTTTTGAATGATGGCCTACGCTGCTCAATCTACAGTCATCCTTACGGTTAGCTTCTCCCTTTATTAAAATAAGCTTATACGCCACCACCTGTGATTTTCGTTGTCCAAACTGCTGCTCTGTTTTCAGAGGAGGAGTTTGTCATTCATTTGAGAGCTGAAAAAAGAGGTAATTTGTTATGGCTGGAGAGCGGCAGTCTGACTACTGCGTGCTGCTGCCGTACTGATTTGCTTGGCTTGTGCTAAGGCTTGCAATTATTTCACTTTGCAGTTTTCTCCTGAATCCTCAGTTTCATGTCTTAACTTATTTGACAGGAAGATTTGTACAACAAACCCTCTGGAAAATCTTCAGTTGAGCGTTTGGGTTGTTTTTGAAACATAAAAATCTGATCCAACTTTGTCAAATTTGCGATTTTTTTTTTATACAATTGACGTAATTTGACAGTTAACGCCATAATGCAGGTTCATAGGGATCTGAACCCTGAAATGGTAGCTAGAGCATTTTAGGTTGCTGTTATGTAATGCACTGTCACATTTTTATGCTGAATACTCTATGAAGAATATTCTTTTCTCGGTGTGGCTCTCTCTCCCTTGTTATGGCAAGCCCTGAAGAAACCCTGCGCTGTTTAGTCGATAAGCTTGTGATCTCTACCAGCAATGGCAAAAGCGTATTTCTTGGGCTACGTCTTCCAGGTTGCGGCACAAGTTTAATGTGCCTTCTTCGGTGTAATTATTCATAATGAGAAAGCAGTCTCGCTTTGCAGAGCAGAGCATCGAGCCAGAGGTGTATGCAGGTAACCACAGAGGTGCTTGGGGTGTCTGGACAGAGGACTACTCTTGTTTAGCTCTTTGAAAGACATTTTGATGCTCTGTAACCCTCCCCATTTAAGAGTTTTAAGTCTGTGTCCCTGTAGCAAGTGGTTTAATCAGGCTTCCCTGCTGCCCAGCTTCCCTGCCGGAAGATTCCTAAATTTATTTCAATCTCTTGCCAAACTGGGCTCGGCAACGCATGTAACTTCTGACTGTACTCCACCACTGCATTTGCCTCTTTACGGAAATGTTCCCTTCGTCGTCTTGTCTCCTTCTTCTGAATTATTTGCAGTTTATGATGTTCTCAAGGCTTCGGAGGAGGGAGGCAGAAGGAGAAGTCTTTGTCGTCGCCTTCCTATGTAAGACTACTTTCTCGTACATACAAAAGTGGTGTTTGAGTGTAGGATGAAGCTGCTTTCTCAGTTAGCTCTGGGTACAGCTGCTTACTCTCCCTGGACAGGAGAAAAAAAAAAGCATCAGGCTTTGGAGGGGGAAAAAAAACGGGCAAAAGACTTTATCACAGGCACCGTGGTGCCTAATAGAATTGTTCACATGGAACGAGAAAATCTCTCATTTTCAAAGGACCAAAATCTCCTTTATGGGCATGACCCATGTATAGAAGTAAGTGTGGAGTCAGGTAAGCAGAAATACCTCCCTGGGAATCAGTTTGGCCCCCAGGTTGATGCTCTTTTTCCAGCAAGGGGGGAAATTGTCCTGCAGTAGCCCCACATCAGGACGGGATTTACATCGGCCTAGTCCCTGCTCTGTAACTTGCTCTGGTTATTGTTGCTCATAAGTACAAACAGGGAAATAAAATATTTATGCTATTTTTTCTCTGCCTGTGGATCTCGAGCTTAATTAACTTAGTCCCGGATTATGGATGTCTCGCTCGCTCTCCCTCTGAAGAGATTTGCTACTGCAAGGACTGTTCTTCAGTGGGGAAGAAGCAGGTTCAGGATGCGTGCTTGATCTTATGGATCCCAAAGGACAAGTTAACAACTGTAATTTATTCTGTTGGCTGGTGTAAGTTCTCTATTTTAACTGCTGCGTTAAACCAGGGAGGTTCATGTAAATGTTTCCATAGGACATCAAGTTAATTCCAACTTCACAGGTCATAAATGCGCAACCGTGGGAGCCTTTACTGCTTCTAGCTGTACCCGGGGTGATGCCCTCCGGGAGAAAACGCTGTACTTCTTCCAAACTGCTTAGCCGTGCCCGCTGCCTGGGGCTTCCTGATAGCAAGGAGGGAGATGTGCTTTTAAAATTTACCGTTATCTAAACACGCATTTCATAAGTACGTCTAGGAAGGTTTCCTTCTTGAGAAGGCATCACGTCTTTCCGAGCATTGGCAGTTTCAGGGGAGCTAAGTTACATCCATGCCTTTTATCATCTGCTAAACATCTGTTAGTCCACAAAATTTTGATTGCTTGATGTCCAGTTTTAGGCATTTCCTTTTATTGGCGAAATTCTTTTTCACACCTTTGCACAGAAGAATTAATCATGCACAATTTACATCGTTAGAGGTCTGTTTTTAGTCGATGATTTTGCTTTCAGTGCTGAATGAGTGCTTCTAAACATTTCCATTTATTGAATCTGTGCATGTTGCAACAAAGATGGGGAAAATCATTCTAGCATATCTGAAAAATGCAGTTATTTTATTGTAATGATAAGTGACAAAAAATCATGCCAGATGATTTTTGGAGGAACGTTCAGCAGGAACAAATTTTGGAGAGCAGCATGCAGTAACGGACAGGTCTGCTGCCGAGCATTATTTTTTAAAAGGAACCTTGTAGGGTCACACCACCGTATATTAAATTATACATTTTATTTTTTTGACTGTAACAATGGTGCGGCATTACTGCAATTTTAGACAGCACTGCTCTGTCCTCTTCTACCGCTTGCTCTCAGTCTTGATCCAGTCGAAAGCTGCAGGGTCTTTTTTAATGCCCACAGCCTTGCATTTATTGCGTTAGCTTTCCTAGCGTGAGCTGTCGAAGAACCGTGTTTAGGTGATGATTGTGTTGGCCTCTGTATCATCTATCTGTTTCTGGTTCTTATTTGCTTTAATAAAACGTCCCTCCGTGGGCGAATCCAAAGCGAAAATCTTGAGCGCTTTTTGTCTTCAGCGAGTTGCTAGCGGTCAAGGCAGATTTCTTTTTCTTCCGTGCTTAGGCTCTGGCATCCTGTGGCACCGTGGACGACGACCTGTTTTCCTCCCCAGCGGCGGCCCGGATAATTCCATTTAGTCTGCTTGGCGCGAGAGGGGCAAGTTCAATATTGTCACGCTGTGCACAGCGTTTCAAATTTTGCAGCGATGTCTGGAGTTCTTGCCCGAGAGGAATTTTCCCCATAGGCTGCAATGAGTAACTGTCAGCATTGCTTGCTATTAATAATTGCATGCGCAAATTAATCTTGGAGCTGCTGTAATTTAGTCGCGCTGGTGCAGGCAGAAGCCAAATCATTTAGACCTGACACCGTCTGAGACGGTTCTTCAACCAAATGCCGTCTGCGGTTTCAGAAACGGAGCAAAGTGATTTCTCTGAAAGCTGCGCATCCATTAAACGGCACTAAAAGCCCCATTTTGTCGGGGTGGTAGGGAAGAACCCCTCCATAAACGTGGTGTTAAACTGGACAGCGTGTCCAGCGAGCGTTGCAGGCACCTATTCAGGAGTAACTTGCACCTCAAAATTGTCGGAAATGACCCCCCGAGTACCGGACGCTGTTGCCTGGCCGGCGCGCAAGGAGGAGGGATCAGAGCCGGGATGAGCCCCAGGTAAACCTTAGCCCAACTCTGCATCAGGCTCGTGCACGGGTGTAATTCCCTTGTGACTAGTTATCACCCCAGCGGGGATGTTGCCTTTCGGCTCTTTGCTCTCTGCAGTGCCACCAAACCTACTGTTGCATGAAGTGACTTTAAAAATCAGAGGTAACTTTAAGCATATTAATTGTTTGATTTTTATTTTATTTTTTCCCCCAATGTTATCAACCTGTGCAGTCATGAATATCCGGTTCAACTTCCACCGCTGAGAAGTGGTGAAATTCAGTAAGTTTGCAGATCCTCAGCCAAAAAAGTCTTGCCTGCTAGTAACAAGAATATATTATAAACATGTATTTTAATTGGCCAGCTAGTGAGATAGTGAGGGTAAAGATCTTTCTCCAAAAGCCTCTTACAAATGGAAATTCTTGAAACGTTTTGGTGAGTTAGGGAATGAACACTGAACAGCACTAAACAGGTATTTTTTTTGATGGTCTTTTTTTGTTTTATTTTTGTTTAAGTTTTCAAATATGCGTCCACTTTGGCAAAGGAGAATAACACTGGAGAAGAATGAAAATTATAYGTGCATAACACTGAGGTGTAGAACAGGTTTGGATCATAACTTTTTCTCAAAAACAGGTCATGAGGGCACCTTGAATTTCATTCTAAATACATATGAATACATATTATTGCATATCCTAACTAAATTCAGATCAGTCTGTGAAAATTYCTGGTAACAAAGAGTTTCCATTAGCCTTAAAATTACAGAATCCRTTAGATGGAGTCTTTGCTCTCCAGAGAGGTAGATATCTGGGAACACATTTTTAACTAAAAAAAAAAAAAAAATTAATTAAATCCTGTGCTAAAAGTAAGTAGGAGTTGTCTATGCATTTTTGGAACATTATACTAAAGCTAATCCTTTTGATGAATTCCGGATGTAAACATAAAGATTTATTTTTATTAACAACTGACATTGCAAAGCATTATGTGGTGATCATGATTACTACATTTAGTTAATGAACTTTGGGTGCTTTCTTAGTTTTTTTTCTGCAGCAAATATGAAATCTTTGGAACAACTTCTCATTGGTTTTATAGTATTTGTGGGGAGAGATTTGCTTAGCCTTGCCAAGCCGTGAAGGTCAGTCTGCAGCTTTGTCCTGGAACCTGGGAATCAGTCCAGATGTAGTGGGAGCTGTAAATAGCTTACCAAATAAACTTTTTAATTGAAATAATGGAGACACTGTGCGATTAACATATTTTAACATAACCTTTAATGTTAGTAGTTATAAGGTTTCCAGTAAAAACATTTTATGTGGCAATGCTATTACTTTCTTCACTGAAAAAAAAAAGATGCATAACAACAAAGCAAGAAAAGCGATATCAGATAGGCAGCTGAAACTTTGCCGTTATGTAGCTTTATTTTGCRCTTGATCAATAGGCATGTCAAAACGCGCCCTGCCCCAAGGCCCGTGGCCCCTCTTCATCTGCTGGTGCAGACCCCTGACGCACGCACCAACACGCACCCGCCAACACATGGGTCTTGGCCAACCTGCAGATCCCGGGACCTCCTCTGAGCTATGTGCTCCTGGTGCTCCTGTTCATAGAAGCAAACGGAAGTGGGCTTATGGTCTTCTGCTCCTCTGTGTTAATTCTGCTGTTTCTTACTTTTGGTTAAATACTTTTATCACCTCTTCGCTTTTGTCAGGAATCTTGAAGCTATCTTTATTGGTATCTAACATAAGCATCCTACGTCGGGACAGAAGTGACCAGGATATAGAGAACATTGAGCATTTTCCATCTTAAATATAATCTCTCTGTGGTGTGTAAAGAAACTCAGAGGCAGGGCCRCRCAGAMRGTAGTAGCACAGTTAGCATATGTCCTTTTCCTTTTTCCTCCTGTAGACCTCCTTTGGGTGGAAGAGAAACAGCACTTGGTATTATTGCAGGTAGTAGACTTCATGGACACGTTGACTTGTTATTGGCCACAGCCCTGCCTTGCGCAAGGGAGATTTTGGTCTCTTCAATTATTGTTTGAYGGCAAAAAGAGTGAGAAGGGGCAGCTCTTTTGGGGAGCTCTAAGGCCACCACGAGCAAATGTTTCTTTCAGGCCTTACCRAGTATGGACTCTGCGTTGGTAAAAGGGTTCTTCTGTCTCTCATGTTCCAAGAATTAATATTATGACTGGTCAAATGCAAACATAAAAAAAAGCTTCACGTTCTCTTCCTGCCCCAAGTATGAAGCTTGTCYCAAATGCTGGACTGATGTATTGTTTGTGGATGCATGGACTTGATCTAAGAGTAGCCTTGTCCTGGAGCTGTAAAGTGGCAGTCTATTCTACCTAATATTCCTATGTATTAGTCCTTCTTATTCTGTCTGACTCCACCATTCAAACCCTGATGAATTACTCAGGCTGGTAATGTTGTAACATAAATAAATAGAGAAGAACATAAATAAGCAAAGAAGAATGTAATCGCCACCTAATTCACAGGAAGGCTGCGTTTCAGGCTTTGAAAATTGCCCTCAGCAAAGGGTAACTCTGATTATTCCACGTATTCCAGTGAAGGGAGCAAACTTGCTGTTCACTTATTAGCTGCAGGGGCAAAGGAAGAATACTTGCTGAAGCATTTTTATCTTAGACCTCCTAGCTGCTCACGAAGGAGCATRCGTGGATTTCTGTGCCAGGGAGACTTGACTGATGGCTGATAGGTATGCGTGTCTCCTTCCTGATTTTCTCAAGGGCCCTGCCCATCCCTGCTTTGATAACGTCTGAAAGGGATGAGACGGAGCTTTTCTTCATGTCTGAAACGGTATTGTCTATCAGACGTGCTGTGTGTCTGCGCCAGACGTACATCAGATGCTCCTTAGGCTCTCTGGAGATAATATCCTAGAAACGAGGTCAGCCTTTCGGCCCACGTTTGATAAGCTGGGTATCGTTAGTTGGCTGCGTAATGCTTCTAGAGATTGGTCTCTTTAAACTCCAAGATGTTAAATCTGCCGCTAGTGTGAAGAACCTGGACCATGTGCTGCTCCAGCCTCGTATGTGATTAGCAGTTATTTCTCTCCAAGTACACGTGATCAGACAGATAAACATCTTTTTCTGGGACCATTCTAGACCCCAGAGCAGGAAAGTATGGATAAAGTGGACACATAGGGCATCTTCTTCTGCTAACTTACCAGAACCAAGCCAGTTTGGCTGGTTCCCCACTTCCTTGCAGTGATTTGTGGTCTGCCCAAAGGTGAAGGTCTCTTATTGTGGATTCCAGCAAAACCACATTTGCATCTCTTGTCTGCTTCAGAAACGGTCATTTGAGACCTCTAAGACTGTAGTGTCGGCTAGTCACAGGAGTGACTGTAATTCTCCTTGATGTCTAATAATAAAAAGGATCATTTACTTATGGATCGGGGTCTTGGTCACTCCCTTTCTTGTGCCTTCTGAGTGACGYGCGTGAAGCACATATGCATAGCCTTGATGGACACTACCTCCTCGTTCTCCTGGGCTGGATCCATAATGAACACAATGGGCTGAAGAATCCCAGCGACTGCGTAATAAATTGTTGTTCTGCTTTTGTGGGAAAACCAATATTCTGGTCCCATAAATTTATCACCCTGTAGACCTTTTTACATAAACCTTTTTATTTGCAGAGCACTTTAAAAAAAAAAAAGGTTTCAATTTAAAATTTTCCATTGCTTTCTGGTCATTCTGTATTTATTTTTCTCCCCATACAAGTAACAACATCTCTTACTATTGTTCTTATGGCAATTTTTAAAARTTTTCTGTGAAGTAGATGACAAAAACGAAAAGACTTTCTCTAGAAATGTGCTGCCTGGCATAAAGTCTTAATCTTGATGCCACAGTGCATTTCTGCTAACAGTGGAAATTTGCCTCAAATAATCTAGGTGCTGCCGTGATCCTCTGCGTTTTGTTTCAGGCTGGGTACAGAAGCGCTGAAATATGAAGTTTAAGGCTCCCTTAACCTTGAACAAAATGAAAGTCTTGGCACTGAAATTAAGCTTTGAAGTTGACAACTGCTATGGGAAGTTTAGATTCTTTCTTGCTATTTTACCTGAAGGTTCTTAGAAATGTGAACAGGAGAAACAGATTTTAACAGCTCTGTCTTAGGAGAAATAAAATGTTTGGATTAGGAAGAATAAGGGAGCATCTTCCCAGTGCAAGTTGGCAAGTCGGTGGACTTTCTCACAATTGCTATAACCAGGCCATAATCATCTCATCAAATCTGAGGTGGCCGTTCTTATTCTTCAATAGAAATGTAATCAAAACTTTTTTTTTTAACAGAGCTTCAGCTCTTGTAAGAGCTTTTGGTCACCTAATGAAGCCCGTCTCTTCCATTTGCTGCTTCCTGAGACTCTTAAGGGAAGCACTTACGCATTTAGCTGTTTTCTGCAAGATTGACTAGTTCAAGGCTCTTCCTTATAAAGCCTAAGTAACATAATAAAATAATCTGGTCATAGCTTTGTTATCCAGAATGTGACAGTCTAAAGGCTGATCTGTATTTTCTCTAGTGGTCTTAAGGACCGATTTACGTGGATATGTATAATAATAAGAATAGGTCAAGATCAACTTGGATTCAGAAGTGATGTTATTTCCATATGAAGTGCTGGTGAAGTCATTTCTAGGCTAGAGAATCTGCTTTGATTATCAGCATTTTAAAAAGATAATAGAGTTGGTGCGGAAAGGAGCCACAGAAATAATTTGAGGATGCTTGATATGCCACAAGAGACTTCAAAAAAAAAAAAAAAGAAAAAAGTCCATTTAGTTTAAAGAAAATGAAGATTAAGAAGCATTTTAACACAGTCTATAAATGCTTGCAGAGAGAGAAGTTATGTGATATTAAAGGGCTCTTTAATCTAGTAGACAAAAGCGTAAGAAGGCCTCGTAAATGGAATCTGTGGCTAGAGGAACTCAGATTGCAAATAAAGCAGGTTTCAGTAATCTCTGACACARCCAACCAGAGCATGTGGTGCTTTCTCCCTTAGTGGAAATCTAAGGAAAAGTGTCGTTTTTGTCTGTTTTCCTCCTTTTTCTGAGTAAGGTGCTGTTTGGTTCAACACTGAATGATGGAGCAGCAGTGGCTGGTGGTGTTGGCATCTTGGTGGCTTTTGGAAGTATGAGATGCTCATTTAAGGAGAAAAGGAAAGGAAAATATTTCCCTGACAGGTCTCCTGTATGAACATGGGGCCTAACAGCAGTAGCACATCTGGGCCCTGAATCCTTTGGCGTAGCGAGGCCACTCGCGGCTACATGGAGCAGCCCAGGACAGAGCGCTGCAGAGCGCCGCTGTTGATCACTGCAAGAAATGCCTCCCGTGCCTTGTTTCCTCTCTCTTAGCGAATGGTGAGTGAAAAAACCTGGTAAAACATGTGGCAAATTGAATAGAGATTTTGGAGAAAAATCAAGGGAAAAAAAAAAAACCATCACGTACGTAGCTGAGGCAGTAATGGGTTGGACAGGCCGTCGGCAGAAACGCTTGCCTTTCAGAGGAGGGAACGCATGTTTGGAAGGGAAAGCTGGCTCCAGTAATTAACTTGCACCTGGTAAATACCTAGATTTAAACGGTGCGRGTTTTGTAGTAAATTCCCTTCCATCAGGACATTTCAACCGAGATGTCAAAAGGAAAAGTAYGCGGGAAAGAAATGGCGCAATTAGCAGTTAATTTAAAGTAACTAAAGTGTATTAGGCCCAGTCAAATGAACTATTTTATTTTTGTTACTTGTTGTTTGTAATCTCATAAGTATGAGTCATTTAAAAGCCAATCTGGCTTGGTACAGTGCGTGCTGTTTTATAGTGTTTTCTCCTTGGCAGCGTGAACATTTCCTTGTTAATGTTTCGCATCTGTTCTTTGTAATTTACTGATTAYGTGCAGGCCTCTGTGTCCTCCTTGTTTATTTTAAAAGGACAATGGGAAGCTTCATTTACGTGAGATTAAATCGATGCCTGTGATTTATTAAAGTTTGAGGTTCCTGAATTGCTGCTTTGGCTGGTCTGCGTAAATGGATATTTTTTAGGAGGAGATGAAAATGTGGTTGCTTGGGGGAAATCAGTAATCTGCGGTTAGAATCAGCTGAATGTTTTAGAATTGCATTTGCAAATGCATGCCGGAGATTTATATTGCTTTCTTATCAGTCATGCTCAGACTCCTTGCAAACATCTATGATGTGTTTTTGTTTTAGCCAGCGTTCGGGGAACAAGTTCTCATCCCGTGAGTTATCTGTATTCACGCGTGCGCAGGGTATTCGTGTTCGAACAAGAACGCTGGCTATTAAAAGGAAACCCTCGCAAGCTTGACAGCTTTGGCTGTTCAGATATTCATACCGAAAGCGGTAACATCATGTAATTTAGGTGACTGATTGCGTATAATAATACGCAGCATGAAATAGTAAATGGCCAGAGTGAACCATGCTTGGATGCGAAAATAAATTATTTACCCGCTTTGTAAACGCTTTAAAACGTTTTCTGACACTGTGGTGCTCCGATACACGAAAGGGCAAACGTAATCAGGTAAGTTGATAATTATGAATGGCTTGACTGGAGCCCTTAATGAACTTTCAGGCATCAGAGAGGACGGTTCATTATTTACCGTAGAGTAGAACCAAGGAAATAAATCTGGTCGTGGAGATGATACTTGGCAATTAAAGCCCTAGATTAGACCGGAGTCTGATCCTGATCTCTGCCAAAGCTAGATGTATAACCTTGAGCAAATTAATTCATCCTCTATTTTCCGTCTCGACTAGAATTTAGATGCCCAGCTCTGCGGGAGCTGGGTGTCCTGAAGGCGAGGAACCTGCGTCCTCTGATAACGTGGCCGGGTTTCACATGTGCTCGCTATTTACTCTTCTCTATGTGCCTGCCCGCGTATGTGTTCACGTATATACCAACCCGTTGTCACTGACTTGGGCGGAGATGTTCTGGCCCCAAGATTAAGCCCAGGCTGACGTGAGCAGGGAAGCGTCGAGACTGGCGAAAAGGGCCAGGGGATATGGCAGCCCCGAAGGAGCGTGCGCTGCATTTGGGCAAAGATCGGGACAAGGCTGGGCAGCTCTTGGGGAGCAGCGACCGGGTCTAGCCGGTGGCAGAGATCGGAAAGCAGGGCTGGAGCTGGCAGGCCGGCGAGCATTGGCTTGCAGGATCCCCATGGCGTTTTGTGTTCGGCCGCTTCCTCGTAGCTTCCCTAAGCTCCAAAGGGAGGATTTTTCTCTGCCGCTCTTGGATGCTGCTTCATTCTTAGGCCTTTTGGGCATTTTTAGGGCTCCTCTTTTGAAAAACAAATAGCTGTACAGCGGTGTGAATTTAGAGCAAGCGCAGGATAAAACTGCCCCCCCGAAATCCCCCCGGGCCTCCATCYGCTCGGGAAGTTGGGGAGCCAGAGGTAGTCATTGGATTTTTCTCCCATATAGCTTTCCTAGTCTCCCCTTAGACCTCTGCACTATTAATATTCAGTCCGTGGTTTTGTATGTAAAGCCAGGGTTGTTGTTTCCCCCGCCTACATCGCTCTACATTTATTCAGGCTGCGTTCAATCTATCATTTTGATTGCTCAGCCACTGAAACATGGAAGGTCCATCTGCAGATCTTCRCAGGTGGTCCTCCTCTTTGCTGTCTTAAATACCTCGGCATCATCCGCAAAATGTCACCTTCCTCGTCGCTCTCCTCCCGGATTAATCACGAGCGTGTTGAACAGCGCAGCCCCGGGCTCCCTTCCCTGCCGGGCCCCCCGGGGAGCCGACCCCGCTGCGAAAACTTGACCGTTTRCCCCCACCTTCTGTTTGCTGTCTTTTCGCCCGTTATTTCTCCGTGCAAAGAGCCTTTCTTTTTTCCGGTAATTTTTCACTTTTCGTTAGCGTAGGCATTGCTGCCTTCTGGGGAGGGACTCGGATGGAGGGTTGCTCCGTGAGAGCGCAGGTTTTTATGTTATTGATGAAAGATAAAATTTTAGTTAATGATTATGTCTCTCTCAAATATCCAGGACATTAGGGGCATAATGACTTCCAATTTATTCTATTTCAGACTCTCGCATCTCTTGATTTCATCATGTTTTTAGGCTTTATGATTACGCTATAGGGACTTGTAGAAATATTTTTACTTTTAATACACAGTTCCTTTTATAAAGGGACYGTTGACATCCTCCGTTAATCTTAGGTACAGTAGTCTCATATGAAAGAGATCTAATTTTGTTTCTTATCCAAGTTGTCACTTTAGATATACCGTGCACATACTTTTTCTATTCATGATATTTAATTTTCGTTATACCTAAACTGACATTTAGATACAAAGAATAAATTTACTTGGGCTATTTCTCCATATCCTATGAGAGCTACATCAAGACTCGCATCTGAAGTACTGACATTTCCCGCAACAATAGCTGTATTGTGAGCCCACTGCACATGTTGACAAAATCATATTGCATTAGGAAAATATGTATAAAAATTATTTGTAGTGAAAGGAGAGGGGAGCAAAGCACTGTCAATCCCACCCACTCGGAACCTATATAGAATCTGGCATTTCTCTGTTGAATTGCTTTTGTCATAGTTAATGCTGGAGGAATGCCAGAAGAGGATTTGAAATCTCTTTTTGAATCTGAAATGCAGCGTGCAGCAGGCGCAGGGCTCCCTGAAGACACGGAGGAGGAACGCTGTCTGCGCAGCAAGCAGGAGTCGTCCTTCTGAGCGCTGGCCTATTGCTAGATTTGTTTGACCTGGCGAATAGACCCAATGTAGACTACATTAATTGATGGGTATGATCAAACCAGAACTATTGAGAAACGGAAGATTTTGACCCCTGATTAAGAGTGACTTCAAAATCTTTTTTTGATTATTGCTTTCAGGGTGTGTTTTTTTTNATTATATGTCACATCAGAGGTAAAACCTGTTTCTTTGTGCGCAGTTGACTGCGGAGGGTTCACCATCTGGCTAAACCCAAGTATTGCCAAACATATGTATGATAAGCCAGATTCTTGGAATATTAGAAAGGGCYGGTTCTTCAAACAGCCTCCACTGACGTTGTTCCTCTGAGTAARAAGTGTGGAAGTCCAAGAATTGCCAGATTAAAGGAAACCAGCTTGGAAGGAAGTGCAGCATCCTCGGGTTTCCGTGCTTGGCATCCRCTGAGCCTCTGCTCTGTTTAGCAGCCACCGCYGAGTCAGCGAGGAGATGGGAGATTACGTGGCACCATCTGTTCCCTACGAATAATCATAGGAAACTACTTGATCTTTAATATTTTGATTACTTGTTAGCACTGATAGCTAGTGGCATAGTGGCGATGGTGGCACTATCGGCTATATCTGAAGGCCGGATCCATGACATAGATCACTTTAGGTAGACAAAGAGGCGTGTAATTTTTTTTCCTGATCTCTCCCATCCTACAGAACAAAAACAGCACATCCCAAAGACAGCGAACGACTGAATACTTTCTTCATACTTTAAAATACATTAGCTCATGAGGATTATCAGGGTCTGATTTAATATCTGCCTGGAGGCAACACAAAAACACAATATGTTTTTAGTATTGCTACAGATCTATAAATTTCAATATAGCATATTCTTAAATACATAGTGGTAGCACAGGAAAAAATGATGGTAAGGAGGAGAATGAAGTGGCAGCTTACCTGTTGTTGGCACCCCATATTTCAAACTAAATGGCCAGGCTGATGTTACAGAGCTTTGCCAAAGTCTTGCTAATATCAACCACTGTTTTCTTTCTAGTTTGCTTTTTCAGTGTTGGTGTTAGTCTCCAGATATTAACCAATTTTCAGTTGTGCGGTTTAAAAAAAAAAAAAAAAAAAAAACATATTTTGCACAGGTATCTTTAAAAGCTTACAGCTGTGGGCCTGGTTCTCAAATCTGGTAGGGCCAGAATCTGAGCCATTTCTTCATACAGGTAGTCCCACGGAACAGAACACGTGCTTTGAGGAGCTTCAAAATTTTCCTGCTGAAAWTCTTGCTGATGAAACTTATTTTCCRAAGTGCGGCAGGTGGTGGTGAGGCTACTTCCAGGTGCAGCAGGCCCATGGGCACTTACCCTGCTTGAAAGACTAGGTCAGAAGGGCCGTGAATAAACTCAGGACTAGTCCTGGGGTTCAAATGGAAGAAATAATGTAGTGGATCTGCCTGTTCTCACCTGTCTCTGGCTGCTGCTTCTTGCGTTAGCCRTTCCCTTTCTGTAGCCCCCCGGCCGGCCTCGTCTCTGTCCGGGCAGTTATGAACCTGATGATTTCAAACCGTGCAAGTCCTGTCTGAATGTGTTAGCGATATGGACTGAAAATATGTCTATGGCTGGGGAGCTATAAAAACTCTCCGTTTTACAGCGATGGGTACAGTATGGCTGTAGTTGCGCTGAAGGCTATTGTAAGGCAAATGYAAATCAAATAGGTCTTTTCCTTTCTGTATTCTCCGTGGAATTAAATGTCCACGCTGCAGTGTTGATGAAGCAGCCTGCTTTGTGATGGGGAGAAATTGGAAGCTCTGTCTGCTATAAACGCTTAATGTCAGGTAAGAAATCAGGTAGGCCGATTTGGCTCACCTCTAGAGAAAAAGGGATCGTTTGGCRTTTTTCTCTTAATGGACAATTTTACATTAGGAGGAGGAAAGACTTGGAATAAAGGAGGTGTGTCAGCGATGAGGTTTCTGGCCAGAACCCACACTTGAAGAGGAGAACAAATCGGAGCTACGGTAATGGAGTAAGAAAACTCTGCTCCTTGGAAGTTTTTTCTTTTCATGTGACTGTTATTTGTTTGGATGTTGATGCTATCACCCACCTTCTCCTCTTGATCCTGTGCTCTCTATAGCTTTGTTGCATCTTCAAACCTTCTTTCCCTGTGCATCCTCAGAGAGGGCCATGATGGTCTTCAGAGCCCTAGGTGAGGTCTGATGGGGCACTCAGGCTTCAGGACTTGGTGTCTGAGCACACGCCGAAGGCCTCTTCAGAGCTCCTGGTGCAAATCTGTCCATACCTTTCCCCAATCACTCTACTGGCTGTGATACTTCCTACGACTGTATTAAATCTCAGCTGGGAATAGCTTCTTGGCTTCGGGAGGTGCTCTGGCTTCTCCTCCCTTTCCCTTAGCCAAGTTGCTTGCGAAGGTAGACCTAAGGTGTCAGAGCTTTGTATCTCCGAGCAGGAGAGCGGTTGTTTGTTCTGTTCTCAGTAAATCTTTCYGTGAAGTTCTGTTTTCCTGAATTGGAAATGATCTTGGATTTCTCCTCAAATGAGGTTCACAAATTCTCATTATGAAGCTCTCAGTTCTCTTTACAGTTGATAATGCCTCAGAAAATAAATCAGTGAAAGGTTACTGAAGTGTACGGTTTTGTTTCTTATAACTGAATCCAGGAGTGTCACCAGGCTTTAATGAGATGATTTGTCTCTACCAGATTAGGGTTTTTCCTTGTGATTTATATTCATGAACATTTTACTTAAAAATGCTTCCCATAGGAAGCATCCTAATTAAAGTAGTTAACTTCATATAAGAAAAAAACTTCTGATGTTCAGGCTATATTGTATTTCATATGCTTTTACCCGGTTGTTAGAAAGTCTGCTCTTTCACCAGCCTTGACAATTCCCAGCCTTAAATTTCAGAGCTTTAGTTYGGGTCTCCAACAATTTTTGTGTATRTAATAGTGTTATAATATGAGCACTAGTTAAAAATGGTTTTAATGACTATGTGGAATGTTAGTTAATATGTGGAATGAAAYACTCCAGACTTTATTTACTGGAGTCCAAATATACCTGGAAGCATGTATTTTACTTTCATTCCCTTCACTTAATTTATATTTTAGGAACCTGAATCTGCAAAGTTATGTTTCGTATGTTCATGACACTTAAGTTGAACACAGGTATGCGTTTTTGCAGGATGAGGTGCTGAGTGTTTAGATATTTTTTTGGTGTATTTTTTTTTCTCTTGAACGAGAGCTGCTAGTTACTTTTAAAATCTTTTTATTCTTACTTTTTGAAAGAATGACATGACATTTGCTTTTCAGATACCTCACCRCTTTGGCATGAGAAGTGAGCAATTGCTTATTGATTAACTAAAGCCCTTCGCATCCTGGGATGCRTATTTGATGGAAATTTGGAAGGATCTGAAAGACTGTGATTTGTATCTTACTCATATAGTGATAGGATGGTCCCCATTTTTTTATTATTGTCTTTTGTTTGGTGATTTTCCTGAAAACCACAGCTTCTGGAGTCATTTGATTACATGAGACTCTCGGGAAAGTTGGGCAGGTGACTCCAAAACACCCCTTAGGACTGAGAAATTCTCAGTGCTTCCCCCAAAGACACAGGAGCTAGGTGCCTTCGGGTGTCCCTACGCGGGGCTTTGGCAGTCCACAGCGCTGGGGATTATAGATTCAAGGTGGCAATTTCCTGCTTTAGCTGAGAAAATGCAATTTCTTCTCTATCCCTTAACTTGCTGCAGCTTTCACCTTCTGCTGCTGCTGAAAGTCATTAGGTTCACAGTTTTAAAAAAAAAATTCTTTCAGCCAAACCGACCTTTCCTGTTTTAAGTTTTTCTAGGCTTTCAAGGTGTTTAGATATTTTTTAGGTTTTCTTTTATAGATTATTGAAGTAGCAGAGCACCTACTAATGTGATAAAGAAATGAGTCAATGAGTTACYGCTATTAAATATGGAAAAATGAGGTGGTAAATACTTGTCAGGTATGCAAGATAGCTGTCCCATTTATATCAGCCGAGAAGCAGAGACTTCCAACCCTTTTGTAGCTGTGGTCGTGCCGTGTTTGTGTCACCCCTTTCATCGTGGAAGGCAGAATTTCTGGCATAGCCCTCCTGTTACGTGCTGTGGTCCCTTACTTAGCAACTGCTACCCCGAAAAGTTTTGGACCTTTGGTCTTTAAAGGATGCTCTTGTTCTTCTCCCTCCTGCCCCATTTGTGCTCCTTGCCCTAGGGCGAGGACTTGCGTGGCCACTTSCTTGCCTTACCAAAAGCTCTGAGACTACAGGTGGAGAAGAAAAGACGGATTAGAAAGGGAAATCTAGTGGGTGAAAAGAGGGAAGATGAAACATTTCCAGCAAAAATCTTGAAGTATTATGGTCTCTCTTTCCTCCCTCACACACCTGCATGCACACTTATATGTCTGGGAAAGAGAAGAAAAATACGCCTGCATGTGGACTGGAACAGAGAAATCCAATGCACCTGGAAAAAAATCTCCATTTTTCAYGTTCGTTGAATTAGAGGAGACTCGCGCGCACTTTGTGGCAGGAAAAACGTTGTCAAGGTCTCTATTTTGCCTAATTCTTTCCCTTCTGTTTGTTTTCCTTCTCATAGGCCAATTTAATAAAGCAGTTTGGTGGCCCTGCAATTTTAAAATCGTGATTGACTTGATCTTGCTCTTCATTTGTTTAATGGATTTTCCTCTCTAACTCTGCTTTTCTCCCCCAGTCCTTGACATATTTTTAAGAGTTCTTATTCGCCCTCAACTCTTTTTATTAATGTTAGCACACTTGAGTGRTGGAAGATTGCCAGCGATGCGAAGGAACAGCGGGCTAAATGTCACTTGTCTGGAGAAAAGGCTCTGTGCAATTTGCGGCAGCTTTTCTTTTTCGTAGCCCTGAGAACGGGAGGAGGATACGGGTGAGCATTTTTTGCTCGAAAGTGAGTCTTGGAGYGTCAGCTTTTTGGGGAGAGGATCTTTGAACTGGAAAACTTTTGACGCCGAGGGGATGCATGCCTGTGTGTGTACGCATGCATTTCATACGGAGGCTATGATCAAAGAAGCTTTTTTAAGTGAGGAATTCAAACRCTCGGAAGTTAGCGAGTGCTGGAGGTACCATTACTTTTTTTATTCTTCTCCCTTTGGTTTTGAACCCCTGCCCTGGATGAGGCAGGTGCCTTCAGGAGGAACAGCTCGTGCCTCCGGGTTGCTTCATGCCCAACGCGTGCAACAGGGGTGAACTCAGCTTGCACCGGGCACTCCAAATCCGGCGTTTCCAGCCCCTTGACTGTGAGGCTTTGCTGCCCGCGTGATCTTGCGATGCACCTCTTCCAAGCTTCTCGAAAATATTACACGCAAAAGAGTTATCTTGCCTATTGCTGAATATATTTAGTTGTATGTGAACTCTTGTTCATCCGTAGGTCAAGGTGTTGAAGACGTAATTGCCGAGTACCTACTTTATAGCACTTTTGGCATATCTCTGGATCTAAAATATCCCAGAAGCTGAATGCTCGTCTCAGGCATGGATTTCCTGGGTGGTTAAAGGAGCCCTACTGGAAATAGTGCTAAAGCGATAGTATTTTATAGAAGAGATTGCAAGTGGCGCTAACTATTTAGTATACTCTGTATGTGTTCTTCACTTGCAGACCTGGAAACRCGTCGCCCTGATGAGCTGTGCTTTACGGGCTGAGTCTGCTAGCTCATCCTCGCCTTTGCCGGAATTGCTTCCGGGGGTTTCAGTGTMGATTGAATTCATCTGCCCACGTCTGCTAGGCTTGCAGATGGGCCTGTCGCCTGTGGTACATGGGGTTTAGCAGAAGTCGCCAGATGTGCCTCAGTTGGGTGTTAAGAATGTATTAAATTATGTTTTGCTTGAAGGTTTTCCCTGGGTGAAACCTACCGTTATTTCAAGATATGTATTTTCCAGATAGTTTTAAGAAACTGTAGCTCATAATTTTCCTGTGGTTACTATTGGYCGCATTTAGAAAGAAGAAAAATACTTGAACAGAACTAGTCTTGTATTTRCTCTGCATTTGCTCTAGTACTTTCAGATCTCTACACTTTTGCTCTACCTAAAGCACGCTCATGTTCTGACCAGAAGTTTACAAGACGTTTTCCCCGTGTGTTTTTTGTATTCTGATGCATGCTGTTTAATATCAATTAGGCTTTTTGAAAGAAACACAGGTTCTTAAGCTGCAATTAGGGAAACATATTGCGAGAGCTTGTTTTGTAGACATCTGAAAAACAGTGCGCTTACCACAACTCTTTGTTTTTAGGAAAATTGTCGGGATTTTCATAACAGCTTACTGCCAGTCAGCTTTTTTTTTTTTCTTTAAAAAAGAAGAGTGGAAAAACATGCCCTTAATCTGATCATTCTAGTAACAGTCCCTTTACAAGACRTGTCCCTTGGGATTGTCCAGGCTAACAATTTCTGCACTGCGCATCTGCTCTGTATCCAACCTGTCCTATACAGTAGCTTATTTGATGCCAGATCTTGCTTTCTCTTCTGTTTTTTTTTTCCCTTCCCTTTTCAAAAGGTTTTCGTGCTTTTGAAACACTTTTTCAGCAGTGACCTGAATTCAGGGGTTGTCTCATTTCTTCGTTAGCGCCTCCAAACTGCCCGGCTCGCTCATTGTACTTTGCTTTTGCTGTGTTATTCTCACGTGGGTGGAGGGATGGACATCTCTGGAGCTCAGCACCCGGGACCCTTTCCCTTATTCCGACCTTCTCCTTTACAGAGCTGGTGCATCGGCTCCTTACCGGCTTCAGCACTGCRATGCGATGAGTCTGGTGACGAGGGAGTACGAGTGAGCTGCCCCATGGATAACGCGGTATCTGCCTCTGCGTGCGCGTAGAAAAAGGTCCAGCTAGCAAGCCAGAATCAAGGAATTCAAAGAAACAGAGAAGGGATACTGTACATTGAGTTGGAGGCTTTTTGGAGACCGTATCCATCCGGGATTGAAAGGTCAGAATTTTATATGTTTTTGTTTAATTTTTGGTTTATCTGTTGATTGAGTTGTTGGAGATATTCAAGCAAGACACTCTCTTAAATTGATGACTTTTGTTGAGTATGTTCCTCAAGTTATCTGAAGAATCACACACGTTCATTTGCTTCTGTTTGGTCAGTTTATTCAGAATTTGGTTTTAGGGCAGTTCCTGTAATCAAGTGCCCTTTTAGTRGCAATTTCCAAGGAGATTGACTCTTAACTGACAGGTTAGTGAAAACAACTGAAGAAGTGTGGAGATGAAAGAAGATACTTCAAAACAAGAGGCAGAGTGGAGTGACAGAAAAAGAGTGTAACAGGATCCTTGGTAGGAGGCTGAAATCAGACAAATGCAGAATAGATGCAATGAGTAAGAACTAAGGTTTGGAAGAACTAGCTTGGAGATGGCACTGGTTACCCCATTACTTGTTGCTTTTAAATTAAAATTGTATATAACTAAAAAAATACCGACATGGGGCTAGGCAAGATTTTTTTTTAACTATGTTTTGCAGGGATGCCCAAGCAGGTGAGGGTATTGTTTCCTTCTAGTCTTCTGCTATTGGTTTGAAGGCAAGAGAAAGTACGGTTTACATGGCTTAAATCCTGGGGTATAAAATTATAGCTGGTAACTAGCAGTGAAGAAGGCCCTGGTAAAAGCTATGTTCAAAGGYATGGGAAGAAACAGCAAAACCGTGTGGATTGTCTTAGAAACGATGTTCCCCTTGCAGTGCTTGAAATGGGGAGATCTGYGCTGGCGGAAGGCACGGCATGTTGCAAGGGGAAAGGTGCCAGGTGGAAATGAAGYGTTAGGAATGGCGCCAGTCGGAAATGGTGACCCAATTCTGCACTTTAATGGTCAAGCAACCTTCTTCCACGACTGTCAAAAGTTAGGTGTTTGGGTTGGAAGAATAAGTAATCTTCCAAGTGTGACATTTAAATATTTGCTCCTAGGGTGGTTGCCTGAAAGGCTGCTGACGCTGCTGCGTGGGGAATGCATGTTATTAAATGTTATAAAAGATTTGCGGTCTGTGTTCTTGATAATCTGCGTAGTACAACCTGAGCTTTCTTTGTGGTGTAGTATCTAAAATTTGGTGTACTTAATTCTGGTGCATGACATTACTATATTCACATTTATTTCCTGTGTCAGTCACCCTGATTAATCAACTTTCGAGCTACTGGTTCTCTCTGGGTTTTATAAATATAGCTGGGATTGACAATTTGTTCTAACCTGCAGTTGACAAAACAGATTTAAAAAAAATAATAATAATAAAAGTAATCTTTTAGCATGCTATCTCTTAGCTGACATTTCTTCCGCTGAGGTTTGTCCAATGAACCTCTAAGGCCTAGCATACACATGAGGAAAAATACCGTGCATGTTTTATGATCGTACCTTTTCTTTCAGTTACAAAGGGCAGTAAAATAATATATTAGTGGTAAACTGCTACTGTTTTGTAGAGGGAGAAGAGCAGCAACACCTTTTCAGTGCCATAAGTTAATGAGAGCTTATATATAAAATTTAACGAGTTGATTGTGTTATCTGATAGGATAACTTGGCAGGTATTATTTGGGCAAYATTTTCTTTTTTTCTAAAAGTCCAGTCTGTTAGAGAAGTGTAGCTAGAAAGTTGTAGGSTGCTTTTAATGACACTGTTTTAGCAGCATTTCTCAAAATAACAAATATTCAGTTGCAGCACCTGATGACACGGGAAACAAAATCCAAACCGCAGAGGCTGGTTTTTATTAAACTATATGACGGTGAGCTCTGTTAAACTATATCAGGGCTACATTTGTTGGGCAAAGTGGCTGAATTACAGATGTGAAAAAATTCGGGGAAGTTATTAAGGTTTTYGTTTTAATCATCGCATTAAGGTTACAGCACTAAAATACAAAAACTGGGAAAAAGGGAAGCTGCGACTCACTTGTTTGCAGTTTATGTTGCGGCATCAACCAAACCCCAGTTAAGTGTCAAATGAAATGATTATGAAAGAAACAACCTAGAAGGAAAAACCCAGCTAATGAGTGAAATGAAAGTATAAAATTTAAAGCAAAATATTCGGAAGGGGGGAAGCTTAAAAAAATACTTATTTTTTTCAAAACCGAGCTCAACTTTTGTTGTAATGAGTTGCCAGGTCTCTCGGGGCCCCGGTCGCTCTCTGGCGGAGTAACGCCAGAGGGGAGAAAGGGCCCTGGCCCGTCGGAAAGGGGAACGTCTCTTTTCAGGAACCCCTTTGAAAGAATTCCTGCCATTATTTTGACCTGTAATTACTTGAAATTGTTGTTGTTGAAGTGGGGTGAAGATGTAAAGCTTATCCGTCTAAAGGATTATGCTTATTGGAGGAAGCAAAGGGTTTTGCGGAGGTGGTATATACTTATGAAGATTTGATACCGGAGGCAGGATACCAAAAGAATAAAGACCAAGATGGGTTTTGAGTGACGGTCTTCCTAACAATTTCCCTGGTGTTTCTGTTTTGGCATGATTGATACCTACATTTATTTTTTCCTTTCCATGCACACAGATGGTTTAAGATGTCACAGCAAGTCCGTATCTATATGAAGTCTCTATGAACTTTTTTTTTCTTCTCCTGAGCATTTCTTGCAGAATGTATGGATGAATTTTTGACCTTTTTTTTCCCTTAGCTTTYGTGCTTTTTTGTGATGATGGTTTTAGCACCCGTCGTAAAATCATCTGCAGTTTGCAAGACGGGTGTTCCAAAAAGGTCTGTGAAATTATTGTTGTTATTGCCGTTACTTATTAGCACACCAGTGTAAGTAAAAAYGATACTTGAAAAAATGAGAGTTGGAGCATGCTACTAGAGTAATTCTTTTCCGTAATGTATCTTGCAATATATGCTTATATAGCTAATAATAAAAAAATGGAGGTGAAAAGCAGTCATACCTAAAATGAAGAGGATTATTATACTGAACATGTTTGTTGTGAGCTCTCTGATGCCGTCTTTCGATCCTGTAAATCGGATTGTTTCCATGCGCTGTGCTCAAACGCAGCGTTCTCAAACAGCAGGTGGGTGGTCGCATGGGGTCGCCGCTATCGGCGGGTAGCACTTCGGTCGCGAGGGAGGTTTCCGGTAGCGTTACACAAAACAAAAATAATCCTCTTTGCACCTTTCTGATGAAGTTTTGCCACAGCATGCCTCTGTTCCTTCCTTGTGTGCCTCTATTGCAGTCCAACCAACGGGGTCAAGTAATTTCTTTTGTAGGTGTGCCCAGCTCCCGTTTCGTTGGTGGAAAACCTTTGGGCGTTACAGGCTTGTCGTTTCCGCGTGACTTAGCTGGTAAAAGTTGCAATAATAGGGAATGCAGAAATATGGCAACTTCAGTGTGGTGTATTTGATGACCCATGGTTGCTATTTGATTTTTTTCTAGTGCTGTCGCATTGGTGGTGGGTACTCAGAGCTCTCGTGCTCTCTCTTCCTTACATTCACTCTACAACTGTAAGTTACAGGGGCAAAAATTTCCTGTTATTTTGTTTGGCCRTAGCAACTTGTATAGTGAAGAACAGATCCCTTCTGTAGACTCAGGATTTTGGGTTTTTGTCTCCAGTATCGCTTCTGTTTTGTGTCCCAAGAAGCAGCTCTCTTGCCCAGCACAGCATCTGCTTCAGCTGTGGAGTGGTCCTCACTGCAAAGTGAGTACTTCTGTGGTTATGTTGCTTAAAATTACGTTCATTATTTTGCATCTGTTCCCAGATGCTTTTTTATTCTCAAGTATACCTTACTAGGTAGAATTGTATTAAATGAATTCCAGGGCTCAGGCTCACAGAAGCAATGGCAAAATTAGACTCTTCCTGCTTACCTAGCCTTGAACGGCCTCCTGGCCGGAGATGGCTGAGTAAATTACCGGTTTCAACCTTAAATAATAATAATAAAGAAAAATCCAGACTTGGGATATGGAAGGTTCTTAGGACTTCCTTCATCCGTAGGTGCAGTCTACAAGTATTTAAAAAGGAAAAATCTGTTATGGCCCTTTTACAGATTTGGGGAATGTTGTTCATCTCCAGCGTGGTAGGTGTAAAAACCTGTATTGGAGAAAGCATCCCAAAGAGTGGATGACTATCAATCAGTACTACATTTACTGGCATACAGATCACATCTCTCTTCTCCCCCCCTCCGCCCCGACCTGGCAATCACTCTAGATTTATGTACAGATTTCCTGGAAACCTCTTATTTCTTAGCAGTGGCACCTGTGCTGACGTCTGGAAGCTGGACTTGAATCAATAAATGTAATGAGCGGTAAGATCAAGTCTGCCAGCACTCCAGAAGCTTTTGGCAGTTGTCCTCAACTTTCAAACCGTGTATAAATTTCGCAAGTAAATTTATTTGGTGCACCCCATTTAGGGCTGCCCCAGACAACATGAGAATACAATGAAAACGCGTTACAGAAAAGAGGAGGGCTGGTGAAGAGGCACGCGAGCGGCGTGACCCAAAGTCACAGCATCAGCAAAACGCTGTCAGCTTTCCTTTGCTTCTCACGTGCTTCGTTTAGAAAGAAAACATTTATTTAGATAACGCACTTTTGGGGAGGGGAGTATTTTCCAGGCTTTGGTCTTTTTAGTCTGCAGAGAATAAGCTGCTGGATCTTTTCTCTAAGGAAACTTGGTGTATCATGCAGGGAAGAGTCAGGTATGATCAGATGAAGTAACATTATGAAGACTGATAGATTTCCTCTTTCAGATATTTCATTGTATTCTCTTTTAGGCAGTTGAAAACTGTTATCCAGTCTGAAGCTGACAGATTTTGGCTAAATCACAGTAACTCAGTCTTTCTGTTCCTTGTTTTTAACTTTTGTTTCCAAGTCCACGGGTCTTTTCTGGAGTCGTACAGYGAAACATGAGAAAAGTAGGGCTTTTTGAATCGACAAAAAGCAGGTGCGTGTGGCTGAGTTGGTTTGACAACATGCTCCTTTTGCATATGTAAAATAATCATCATCAGCAGGGAATATTGAAAATCCTGCTTTTATTTAAGCAGCTGGGGTGCTTAAATAATGAATTTAGCATGTCAGACTGCATGGAAAGAGATTAGATGCTGACGGCTCCCAAGTTTTAGTCTCCTTTATGATGCTATCTAAATTATCAAGGACAATTGTTGCTTTTGTTACCTTGTAGTAAGGCTCCGGCTTTAGCAGGGATGATTTTTTCACTGTTTTTTGCCACCAGAAGAGATGTTGCGTTCAGCATAAGAAAATTGTTGTGGTACCCAAGGTGCCAAACGTGTATTAACTGACGGTAGTTGTGCCCGCTGTGACCTGGCCTTACCACAAATAGATTTTCTGGTTTTCCTTTGAATGATGCTTCTCATTATGTGGGACCTAAAACCGAAAATGCAGAGCTGAGGCCATCTCAAGAGATTAGGTAATTAAAAAGTCAGCTTTGATGGAATATGCAGGGCCATGAGAAAACACCACACTAAGAAGTTATAATCACTGGTCAATAAACTGCTTGGTCCAAGTCTATTTTTCCACCCAAAACTAATTTGAGATTTGGTGTTAATTAGCTGTCCTTTCCCATTGGTGCAATCATGTGTGTGCACACGCTTTTTCTCTCTGTATATGCACGTGTGTGTATAAGCTATTTTGAATTATTTCCATTTGTGCTACATACTCAAATAGAGTATAAATATCGAGATATTTTTTCGTATATATGTGGTTCAACTAATTCTAGAGATACACAGCTCTCGGGCTGAAAATAGCTGAAATTTGATGCCTGCCTTCAAGCTGGGCATTAAGGCCATGGTAGTTATCAGATCACTGCAAGGAAATTAGTATAGCATAAGAGCTCTAAACAATACTGCGTGCATTTCTTCCCTGTAGATACCATATATAACCAGGAAGATAACATGAAAACAATAATAATAATAAACCTCATGGTTATTCTTATTTGATTAKCTGCTGTTTCTTTGTGGAAGGAGGAGGCAACATGATTGCCTTTTATTTTTTTTTTATTTTTATTTTTTTGCCTGAAAAATACATGCTGAAAATCTTTGTATTGTGAATATTTGAAGTTGCCTGAACAGCTCAGAGTTAAGGTTTCTTCTTGGTCCCTAAGAAACCTTGTAAGGCCGGTGGATGCACGTTAATGTCTTTCTGTGATACAATATGTTATCCTTTGTGGTCTTTTTTTTTTTTAATTCAAAGCTGGTAGACTTAGAAGTTTTTTTTAAAAAAAWCAAAATTTGAAATCTGTGGAAATAAATTTTACATCTAAACTCTTGACTGAATGTGGTCTCTCTTTGGCATAACCAAAGCATTCTCCTGGGATATCGATTAGCAAACATCTCAAGAAAACAGTAACCACCTTTTCTTCCGTGATTTAAGATACAAAGAGGTTTCTGTGATTTTTGTACAAAAATCGTGTCTCAGAAAAGACTTTCAGTAACTAAAAATCATTATTTTTTGCTGTTGTAGAGCATAATAACGTTGCTTTGCCAGACCTCCTGACAGTATTCCTATCCACTCTGTCTGTTGCAGTTAGAACTGTTGACCTTGTGTATATCCTCTTGCTTAAAAGGGTCTTGCTTGGTTGGATAGCAAACCTAAGCATGATTTAAAAAAAAAAAAAGGTTAGGAAACAGAGATTAAGAGTCTATGGTCAGCTCTCATAGAGGAAGGAGTTCACCACGCAAGTGCCACCAGGGTCTGTGGTGTCCATCACWTTGACAAATGACCTGGGACATAGGATTGCTGGGGAGATGAGAAAATTTGTTGATGCTACGAAGTTGTTTAGGGGACAATAAACATGCGAGCTGACGAGGAAGATTTGCAGAAGACCTCGTGAGAATGACTGTCGTTAAAATATCAGATGACATTCAGCGTAAATAAATGTCAAAAGATGCACCCGGGGAAAAGTAATTCTAACATCATCTCTGAGCTGACCGTTACCATTTGGGAACAGAAGTTTGAAGCTATGACAGATAGTTCCATGAAAATGTCTAGTCAATATTTATCGGCAGTCAAAGCATCAACGTAAATGTTAGGAATTATTCAGAAGGGAATAGAGACGGGACRGAGAGCAGTGCTGTGCCACTTCGTAAGCCCATGCTTCACCCTTGCTTTGGATACCGTGTGCAGTGCTTGTCCTGCCGTCTTGAAACACGTTTGGCAGTATCAGAAACAGCTTAGAATGGCAATGAGCGTGACTGAAAGTGCACAAGATCTCCCGCCCCAGAAATGTCAAAGCAGGGGAGGACTCTGCAGACTGGAAAAGGCAAATGAGGAGGAGATTTCCCAGTGGTCTAACAAAAATCTGTCAGTAAAAAAAAGCATCTTAAAAAGGGTAGGTAGGAGCCGGTTGCTCATTGCTTCTTTCAGGGTAAGCACTAGGTGACCTCGGATGAAGCTCAGAGGCAACGAGGTCAGAAACAAGCAGGAGAGGTGGTTCATCACACCGCTGGCCGTGGAGCTGTGGGGCACTTCCAGGAGATACTGCAGGTGCTTATGCAGGCTAAGGGAAAGAGCAGCCCATTTTTAGAGAAATCCGTTGTGGGTCACTAAGAAACTGAACTGCATATGGCTTGAGGACTGCCTGAAAATAGAGTTGATCTGGAAATGGTTGAACATTGGAGAAACCATGCTTTTTTTCCCCTCTTTTCTTATTCATCTTGCTTGTCTTCTGCTTTTGACACACTCAGAGGCAAGGCATTGCCTAGACTGGGTTAGTCCAGTATGCCCTTTTTAATGTTGGGTGTTACGCTGGGTATCGCCATAGGAGCTGTCTGAGTGGGAGCAGGGCCCAAATTATCTAATGCCCATTAGCAATCTCAGCAGGAAGCGCGTTTTCACAACATATTATTTTATAAAGTTCTTCAAAAGAAATGAGCCAGTTATTGGGATGGTCAGGCCTGTCTGGGTTGGTGTGTGACTGATAACTTGAAGAGGACGAGCTAACCAGGGGATTCAAGCTCTGTGGATGAAGACTTCAGTGAAAGATAATTCTCTCTTCTGCCTCTCTGGTTGGCGTTTACAGGAAAGGTTTTGACTGACGTGGRCTCTGCCTCCCTGCTTATTCACTATAGCCGTAGCTCCGAGCAGGAGTGCTGCCGTTCTGGTGTTCGTCCCACATGCCAGGCTGGCGTTTGCAGTTTGACGTACACCTGCAGGTAAGCTGAAGCTTACTTAGGTAGACTGATTCTCCTGAACAACAGGGGAGTCGCTTTCATTTAGAAAATGTCATTCATCTCATTTAGACGTGTAAAAACRGGATTACGTTCTGTTGTTTGACATTGCAAAAACCGGGATTGCTTACTCTAAAGGTTAGACTTCGGTATTGCTAGATGAATTAATCTTGTTGATAGTTTTATACAGTCTTTCCGATGCGACTTAAGAACCTCGTGGATATGTGAAACAATAAATCGTTTGCTGTTGTTAGTATCAGGTGGTCTCAAATCGTGTTTTGGGTATAGTTGGTTAGAAGTGTTGAAGGGAGGGAAGCATTCATCCTCTGCCAGGCTCYGGGTCTGGGGACTGAGCACTCTGCTCCTTAAGAGACCTGATGTCTTGCCGGGGGCTGTCTGACTATATACGCTCCCCATAAACTCTGCAAAAAACTAGTTTTCTTGGCAAAGTTGCTGGAGAATGTGTATTTCTTATGGCAGACGTTTTAGACATTGTTGCCTTCTATGATTTTTACTTGTAGATAGGCTGATGTATCTTGTCTTTCTAGACATTTTAAGAGAGGAACTTAATATAGAAATCAAAAATTTCCCAAGGAAAATGTTGAGAGAAGGTATTATGTTGCGAATAGATTTAACCTAGATTAGGTTATTTTTCAACTCCTTTCACAAATGCGGAATTCACTCTTTTGTATGGCGAGGCCGGAGCTGCGAATCCAGTGTTTAGAAGTCTGAGAGTAGGGTCACCGAGATTTCGAGCATCTTCCAACAGGTAGATTTTTTTTGTTCTTTTGTTGTTCTTTTTGGTCTTGAATTTCCGGTTAGTTGTCAACTTTTTGGACCTAACCAGGCRCAGAGCATAGAGGCCAGGGTTCCCAGCAAAGGTCCGAAACATGCTGGGTTAGGGGCACAGGAGGAGACGCTTCCCAGCTGCTTGAACCTTGGGGTTGACTCAGGAGTCTGGAAGCCATCTGTGCKCTGCAGGAGGAAGTTTGGAGAAAAGAGGCAATGCAGAAAGGGGCAAGAACMCAACGGTCCAAAACTGCCTGTATTTTAAACATGTAAGAGCAAATAATTGAGTTGATTCCCTGCAGGCCAGAGGTAAAGCCCRTGTTTGCCCATCAATAAACTTCTATCCACTTGGTTGACACAAAGCTGGRTGAGGGTATGGAAGTCTGACAAGTGGGTAGAAGTCATCAATTCAACTATTTCAAAAAATATTAAGGATTTGTTGATAAGTTACCTGTACATAACTGATCAGAAACACAAACACTGATGCTCTTATTTATTTCTTGGTCTGTGCTGCCTAAACATGGGAGGTGCTTGAACTAAGATTAGATGTGTCCAGTTTCCAGCTCAGCCACAAAATACCTGCCCTAATGAGCAGTATTCTCAATCTGCCCCGTGCCTCTGTTCCCTTCTGTAAAATGGGAAGAATACTTCTTTGTTTCATGGGATTGTGTAGAGGTCATAAATATTTGCAATATATTCTGTTCTTATAATGATAGAGTTGAATAAGAAAATTGTAATTTAATCAATATGTTATATTCCAGGAGTGCACAAGAGATACAAGATGATATGTTCCTCCTTTTCTGTATCCGGTGCTATTATATTGCATTTCAATTTGTGAAAACCTGTGTATACTTTATATTAGATGAGATATGTCTTGTCTGTCTTTGTTTTGCTTTCCAGAGGTCTTTTATCCAAAATAAGCTGGCATATGATGATCAGTCAGGCAGCATAGTTCAGTACTAACGTTGTTGGCAAACACGTAGTACAAAAAGCCTTTTCTATTGCGTATATTGTCAGTGCAGGAAAAAGCACAATTGTGCTAATGTCAGCAATCCCCAATATCATACAAAAGTTGAAATACAATACAGTTAAGAGTGCTATATAAACAGTTAAGAATAGCCGCTCAGAAATCCGTTGTGGCTTGTTGCCTTTGCAGTGACCCCAGAACTGTTGCTTTATTGTGGTATCTGTGTGGCTGCATGTTGCTGTAAAATGTAAAGGCAAAAAGATGCAGGTAAAGACAGTTTCCTATGCAACGTTTGCTTTATAGTTGGCAGTTCAAAAGGGATTTTTGCAATAACTTCCTGCTTCTGGCTTCTGTTGCTTGTTTGTTTTTCCTCCTGCCTGGAACCTGTCTTTGAGGAAGGCGTGAACTGTCACGTTTTTGTAAAGCTTCGTCGCAGCGCGAACCCGCAGTGCTTTCCTCCCGCTAGCTTCTGCTCCACAAAGAGAGAGATGCAAAGATTGCATTTTATTGGAAGAAGTGACCTTTCATTTGCACAGCCAAACTGCCCTAAAAGCAAGTACWGGAAACGGGAACCTGCAGGAATGGCTCTCTCTTTAGAGGAGGATGTCGTGGTAGGAACAGGGAAAAAGTAATAGGGAAAAAAAATTCTGGGGCAATACTACGTATGGATGCTGTTGAGACCGGTCATTAATTGCTACGCATGGACCTATCTACATGTGTTTGGCATCCTTGCAGAGAAGAGCTAAAAATGTCTGAAATTTCTTTTCATTTTTGTATTTGAAAGAAAACAAAACTTTGGAGTGTTTTTCCTGAGAAGAAGCTGTAGAAGGTGGATGGGGCAGGCGTCTGCGCACCTCCCGTGCCCTGCAGCGCTAAGGCTACAGCA
Source organism: Apteryx rowi (assembly GCF_003343035.1). Lineage (NCBI taxonomy): Eukaryota > Metazoa > Chordata > Aves > Apterygiformes > Apterygidae > Apteryx > Apteryx rowi. Next base: position 1,769,287 of record NW_020447375.1, on the reverse strand, counting down.
CTGTCTGCAGGTGAGAGGAAGCCAGTGTCCCAGCTGAAGTAAGCAGGGAAGAAAGTTTGGCCGGTGCCAGCCCCTTGCTGCAGGGGACATGGTAGCTCTAATCCCAGGTCAGATAGGGCTCCTGTCTTGAAGTCGCGCTGTATCGCCCTGTGCAGTGAATGCAGGTGTGGCACTGCTAGAAAGAGGACTGCTGGATTGCCCCTGCCAAATTTCTTTAACCCGGGGTTTTAGGAAGGTCTAGGTCACGTCACATGCTATTTTCACAGGGTTGGTCTGCCAGTCTAATCCAGTCGTTCATTCTTTTCCCGATGATTTCTTGTTGATATTAGCCTCGATTTCCTCCTTCTAGTGCCTGAGTTAATACTTCACTTGCTTGCTTCTGGTTCAGATGTGCTGATTGCCAAGGTCGTGATTTTTATCAGAAACCCAGAGGTAATGAGAATTCGATAGCAATTTTCATCACTTTTTTTTTTTCTGAGGTGATTTTTTGGATTTCTTTATTGCTGTCATCAAGACAATGTACATTCCTATATCCACTTCAGACAAAGTAAATGGCATCTTTATAATCATCAAAAGGAGTAATGGGCACATTAATTTTTCAGTGAACAGCTGGAAGAGTTGAAGGCCCAGTATGTAACTGTGCCAGATTTCTTTTGGTATCCAACCACTTGCATTTGCTTTCTATTATGTTGACTTTGATATTATGATACAAATGTAGTCCTTGGTTAATTAAATTCATTGAAATGCCTGATTTATAAAATAGTAAACCAGAGCTTGCAAATTACTGAGAGGGGAGACAGACTTGATTCAATTTTTTCAGACTAGCCTTGGATCACAAAAATGACTTTAAATGACTCGCCTGTAATCTCAGGAGTCTCCGTTCCTGCCCGGTGCGACTGCCAGGGCAAAATGTTTCAAACGCCGGCAGTGATGACAGGCAGCTACAGAATATTAACTCGTAGGTTCGTTTGGGAAGAGAGATTTAATTGTTTGGCGTAGCGAAACGTTACTGCGCTGCTCCTAGAGGAGATGCTGTTAAAGAAATGCCTTGAATAAGATGTCGACGCTGAAATGATGACGTCTTATTCGCAATCCAAACCGGCAATAGAGCAGTATTGCCAAATGGGCAGATGTGTGTTATCTAAGATAGATATGGCAAATATGATGTTGCCCTGAGGGTTGGGTGTTGCTGCGCTGGTCCAAGTGCAGATGGAGCCCGATGCTCCTGGTGGGGAGCAGCACCAAGTTTGCCGCTCTGAGCTGGGGCCACGCTGGGCCCCTTGGCCTCGGTGCTGGAGAATGGGCCCCGACGTGCCCAATTTACCTCTAGCAACATGGTCCTGTGGTCTCGGAAGCTAAAGCTGTAGCTAATGGATGTACCAGGATGGTTAGCACGTAGCCGAACATTCTTCTGTTGTGCTTTGGTATCTTGAGCAACTTTGTTGGTTTTCCTTCTTAAGGTGGTAGTTTTTAGTTTTTTGAATGCCTTTTTTATGTTCCATTCATAGTGTGWTATCTTGTGATTCTTTGCCTCAAAATTACAGTAATGAAATGGTTTCCATTTCTTAAAGGAAGAAGAAATCTGTTTCTTCTTATTCCTAACTTATCTTAGTTTGGGAAACAGAAATGTATTTTAAAAGAGCAGATGGAGGCATGATTTCTGTTCACAATATTGTTTTGAAAAATAATGCCTTATATATATTCTGAAAGTGTCTTGAAATGTACTTTGTTTTTCTTGTTTTTTTTGTTGGTTGGTTGGTTGTGTTAGGTAGTCTGGGCTCAAAACAAATACCACGCGGTCCCTCAAAACCTGGTTCGTTCTTGAAACTTCTTGCTTGCAATGGATGTGATGATGCTGGTGGACTAGAACCCAAAAGGACGAGTCCCTTACCAACCCTGGTGGCACCCAAGCGAGCAAGTCAACTAAAGGCTCCCCAATTCCATTTGGCAGTTTGTCTGCCTTGTTTGGATATCTCCATCCAGCAACAATCTAACTCTTTGCCCTGATCACTAGATTCAAAATGTCCTCAATGCCTCGTCTCAACAACAGGGCGCTCTCCTCTCCTCTTGGCCAATGCTGGCTGTGACGAACGCTCAGCTGTGCTTCATCTGGCAATAAATGGTGGAGGGGATAGCCAGTGTAGAGGGATCTCCCTGTCTGAGAATTAAAGCACTATCCCAACAAGGTGGGTAATTTTGTCATACAAGCTTTGAATTCATGGCTTAATTTTCTAGGGTCTACCGCAGATAATATCTGTAAAGTCTTTTCTGCTGGTTTCATTGGTTAAATTAAAATTAGGATCTTTAGCTTTGGAACAATAGAGAAGCTACTTTCTTTTTGGAGACCAGTCCCTTTTGAGGAATGTGGGAGTGGAGGAGAGAAGAGAATCTGCAAAACTGGGAAAAGACATTGCAGCAAGCCCTGGAGTCAGGTGTGCTTTGACTCCTGGAAATGAGCATACTAACTGGAAGCAACAGCATTCAGTTATGTCAATGCTTTGTATCATGACCTTTGAAATATTATTCCTTTTTTGACTAGGTAAAGATATCATTCCATTTATTATTTTAATGACTGTGCAAACGTTTCTGAATGTCTTTGGGTACAGGGGTCTCATTAGTTACCATTAGTTCTCATTAGTCGCTTGGGCAGGGGCATCCCTGTTGCAGAATACATCTCTCCTGCCTCTTCCTTCTCTTTATGCTATCGCAAATTAGCTTGATGACATTGAAATGTGTTAACTGCGGCCTGCTATCGCTGTGACTTCAGGGTAAAATTGTAGCTGGGAGATGGCTTCTAGCTTTTTTTCTTCCTTTTGCTGTAGTCATTCTAATCATAAACAGCCCCATGAACAAGCAGCTCTGCACTTCTGTTGGGCAGGATGGGAGGGGAACAGATTTCAAGCCCATGAACACTGGATCCCCTGACTATTCAAATGCAGTCAAAAAATACTGCAAAAATGTACAGTGCCGTCCAGGAAGATGTGCTGATTTATCAGGTTTATTTTCCAGTTATAAAGAATTTTCTTTGATAACGCAGAGGGAATAACGGAGGGAGTACAAGCCTCCCAGGGTGGAAGGATAGTTTTTTCTCTACCTCTTTTCTAGCAGTAGGAAATCTCTTTGGCTTCCATGAGTGATGACCTGGAATGGATGGCTRTAATTCCCTTTTTTAAAAATGCGCTGGTAACTTAAAGAGTCCTAGTTATGCTTATTGAAGTGTGTGAAATTACAGGCAAGGCCTGTCTAAAGCTCGGGCTGCGTGTATAAGGTTCTAACTGCTTGCAGAGATTAAATTATTTAATGCACAAAGTTCATGTTCTTCCCTCAAGTCTAAAGATGTAAAAGAGTTTTGCAGAGTTTAATCTTTGAATTTTTTTTTTCCCCAGCTTTACATAGCTTGAAGTGCTTGAATCAAATTAGCAATTAAATACATGAAGTAATGTATTGAAGAGAGACYGTTCAGTTTATTAGTTGAAAGAACTTGCAGCATACGTCTTTGTCTAAAACAAATGGAGCTGAAACCTTTCAAAARCATTCATAAAAGTGTGCTATTTTCTTCCTTTCTAAGCATAAATCAGGGTAATTTTCCTGACAAACCTCTCCCTTTTGGCCCTCTGCTCCGTAACCTGCTTTTCAGCCCCTTCCTGCACCCATTATGGAATCGTCTCCCAACCTGCAGCCAGCAGCCGTTGTTCAGCGGAGTTGCCCACGTGTGTCGATGGGGCCATAACTTGGTTGGTTAAACCGGTAACGGYGCTGCATGATAGTTAAAAATTCAGTAAGACTGCTGAATACCACAAACTCGAGCTTCCGCAGAGACTTTTTTGGAGAGTAACTTTTCAATGAAGAACTGTGCTTTGGAAAATAAATGTGCTGCATAACGTGCTGCTGGAWTCTAAACAGGGTAAGATACACCTCAGGAGCTTAAACCTCCGGTTTAGGAACAGGCATTCTCAAACTTCTGCAGAGATTTTTGTGCCTAACCTAGGGAAAAAAGAATTTCTTTCCCTAACATACAAAAAGTGTAGTGTAAAAAGGTTCTACAGAACTTCCCCCCTTCCCCAAAGGATAGATTTGGCTGAATTTCTTAAACCTAGGACAAAAACATGTCTAGCTCCATAGTATTATCAGTATATATTATGTGACTAGTTTGGAGAAGACAGTAGTTACCATTTTGTCAGCAGCTAGATCAGCTTACAAATACTACTGGAGAAGACCATTGCTTCTGATGGACTCCATAAACCAGCATGAAATCTCGTTTGTTGATTGAATTTCTCTTGAAAGCTAAATGGTCGCTCAGCTCTTCATAGCTACAGGCCATCCTGTCTCCCCGCTAATCTCAATAAGTTTTTAAAGCGTGTTGATGCAGTGGGTTTAAGGAGACAAGCTTCAGTGTTGCTTTTAATGAGGTGGTACACTCCAGGGTGGCTTCCCTGTAAGCGTAAAGTAGATGTGTACTTATATCCAAAGGAATGAAATAGGGCTTGTCTTGAGTTAAAAGGCGATAAAATTGGGGTTTCTCACCTGGCCTGTGTTCGCTGTTGTGCATGTGTGTTAGTCTCCCATGGTCAGTCACACGCTGCCTTGTTTTCCTTTTCTGAAGCGGCTCTGCCTCTCCTAGCACAGGATGGATGGGTTTRTCTCGCTGTCGCACTTCCCTTTTTAATCAGTATGAGGACCCATGCCTTATTTACTGTACGCTATTCAAATACTACTTGGGAGATTAAATTACTTACTTTCTTACGGACTTTTCTGTGTTGTTTATCTCTTTGTTATCTTATGTTTCACAGAGACTGACTTTTTTTTTTTTAATATCCTTGTAAATAGCGAAAATAACATTCTCAGTTTATAGATGGGGACCTGAGGCCCAGGGAAGTTAAGTTAAAAAGATTACAATAGTTCTGCAGATGCAACCTGAGGCTCCTAAGATGTAGTAGCTAAGAGTAACTAATGCTTTATTTTAGTTATAATTTTACTGTCCTTCTCTCATTGGCTTCGTTTGGAGCAACGAGCTCTCAGCACTTCTGTAAATCACGACCCAATGTATCAAGTCTTGGGAACATACAAGGTAGGACCCGGCCATGTACCTTGCTGATCCCCACTGACTTGACTTCCCAGCTTGACCTAGGAGTGGACTTGTCTGACAACCACCATGGCTGACCCTGGTTTCCGTGACGGGACCCTTTTGGCCCTTTGTGCACCCCTTTTTGGGGAGGTTGCTGCCCCATGTCTGCTGGGCTGGTGCCCTCTGCTCCTAGCTCTGACTCGCCTTTTCTTCTCATCCAGCACCAAACTCCTGGCTCCAGTCGTGTCAACCTCTTCCCTTTGAAGGTAAAACTTTTTGCCTCCCGCACCCATTTTGGAGAGCTTCCTTCACTGTGTGGTGGGGTTGCCAACGAAGGAGCTGTGTCTGAGGATGCAGGAAAGATGATGTCTTTGTTTTCCTTTCTACTTGGGCTCTGTGGTGAAATTTCAGAAGTCCTGGCAAAACCCAGATGGAAATATATCCGTGCAGCCCTAGTCTTTGGGGATTTTAGCTGAGTTTTATGATGTCGTTTCTAAGCACYGGTGAATGGTGATTTTTATGAAGATGTATGACTTGTCAAAATCAGGTTTTCATGAGGTGGGAAAACACATCCTCGACATGAAGTGCCATTTTCAATGGCCGCGCTTTGAAGAGCGGGAATAGAAGAACCTCTCCATGAAACAGCGTTTCTTGCAATTCTGAATGTAAAATATGGTACCGGATTTGAAACAACACCACAAAAGGAATTCGGTCTTTTTAAGGTTTTACGAATCTCTTTTTAGCATCAAGGAACCAAGACTGCTTTTTCTCCATAGAAGAATGGTAGGGGGGCACAAAATTATGCTTCTACAAAACATTTTGTCTTTTGTCGATGAAATGGGTCAATCTCGAGTCCGACGACTGTTCCAGTTGCCGAACATCTGATAAACTGGACGTTCAGGTCACAATGAGAGCTGCTGGGTGCTGCCTGGTTTTGAAGGTTTGATCCCTAGCTGCCTATTGATTAACTCTGATACATGCGCAGTTAAGAAGAGCATTTAAAATCCTCTTTGGGAAAGGAGGACAGTTCTGCTTAAATACCCAATGCACAGCAGGAACTAAAGGCCGATAAAAGGAGCTTTACTTTTTTCTTTCTGATGTTTTCTGTTGTCTTCTCTATTTCTTGGTAACATGGAACCTTTTTTTTTTTTCTATAGCAAGCATAAAAATCGTTTTTGCAATTGATAAAGCTTTTCTTTCCTTCTAAATGATGAAACCACGTAGTGCAAGTCCTTCAGACGCCTCACTGAATAATGATGACCTCCATTAAAATAGTTACGGCAATATTCTTCCAAGTGCCGCGAGCCTGTTGTGCAACCTACATACTCATGTTAAACAGCGCTATAATTAACTTCAGTTTTATTGGCCGGGCTGTGCGGCTTCCGAAGGATTTATTGCTGGAGGTGGTTGCGCAAAGCTCCGGATCAACGGTGAATGTCTCCGATTGAGCTCCTGCAAAGGCCACGACAGGCTCCAGCTGGACTTTCAGAGCGGAGGAAGCGGGGCAGGGTGGGGACGGGGTTGCTGCAGGTTTTCTAAGGCGGTGGGAAGTTGGGGGCTCTCAGAAATACAGAGAGGAGTTTGGTCATTTCTATCTTGTTCCTGAGATGGGGAGTGTATTTAAAAGTGATCCTTCAAGGCCTCCTCAGCACACTTTTAAAGACTTTTTACCTCCAGACTCAACAGATGTCTTTTCCTTGTTGAGCAGAAGAGCTTGCCAGCTGGGTTCCACCAGGGGGAAAAAAAAACCCAACAATTTTATTTTTTATTTTTCTCATGCACGCAACTTCAGACTCATTGACTAGTATTGCTTGCTCTCCACTTAGTAAAACAGCATTAAATGATAAAAATAAATCGGATTAATGCCCACAGCCATGTGCATGTGCAGTCGTTTCCTGACTTAAGGAGCTGTAATGACAACGGGGAACAGCTAGAATACAAAATCCTGGGAGAATTGGGCATGCGTTAAAAACACGTTCAGATGTACAGCAGTGAACTTGTCACGAGGAAGGAATTACCAAACCTTGGAAAAGAGAGTGCTTTCTATAGGCTCAGCTCATTGTGTTTTAGTAGAAGAAACTCAATGGAGGCAAGGATACGGGTGGTAGAAACAAGCGTGTTTTTACCTAGGCGTAAGCTGGGAGCCAAGAAGATCAAAAAGGTTGGCCAGAGAAACCAGGCTATCCTGTACTGTATAAAATAACTTTATCGCAGCATGTTGAAGTTTACTTTAAGTGAGCAAAACAAACAGTGCAGTGCAACTCTGTTTCTTACGATACTATGGAATGCTGAAAGGTATGGTAAATGAGAAAGAAAATAAATGTAAAAGAAAAGGAAAAATGTTCCTTTTTATAACTTAAGGTTTATTTTCAGAGAAGACTGAAAGTCCAAAGTATATCAGAGAATAGCTCTTGCATAACTCACCTAAGTTCAGAGAACACATTATAGAGATGGTTTAAAGGCATTTGCAAACTGGTGCTTCGTCATGAACTCTGCTTCAGTGCCAGAGGAACGTGCCTTATAGCAGAACTCCTATCACTAATACGAAGCCATCTTAATGCGTGTGTCTTTAGCTGTGTAAGGCAGAAGATGTGCATCTGATGGCAAGGCATTTACCTTATTCTGCTTGCGGTAACAGATATCTATCTGTCTGCAATCAGGTTTGGATTACTGATCTCTCCAAGTGGAAAAGTCTGATTTAATTTATTTCTTCTTGCTTCTCACGTTCTTCCAGGTATTCTCTTTCCTATTAACTTGAACAGAGCTAAGCGCTATATAGGTGTGTGTGTGGGGGGTGTTTATATATGTGTATTTATGTATGTGTATAGACGCACGCACACATCTGTATGGCCTGCAGTTCTTACTGAAGTTTGGCCAAATAGCTACTTACATCATTGTCTCTCTTCTTACAATATTTTCTTCAATAATGTACATTTTCTGCAGTAACATATAAAGGCCTATTAAAAACTTTCTAATTAAATAAGAGATCTTCTTCCAACAGCATACAGGCTATGCATAAATATTTTTTTGAATGACAGATTGATTCTTGGGAATATCATAAGCGTGGTGGACCCAAAACCCAGCAGGCGTCAGCAAGATCTGGGATCATATCAAGTGCGGTGGCTGGTATGAAAGTGTCTGAAGAGGTTACGGAGGGGATTTGGGTACGTGGTTGGTCTGTTTTTTAAGACTTTTATGAGCTGTATTTTGGAACAAGCAGCTTAGTGTCTCACTGGGATAGAGATATGCGTTTTCGCTTGGGACGTGGCGTGATGGGGGCCAAGTAACTCAAGGGAGGTGGCGGGTGGCTGGTCCCAGTCCGGGCAGCGGGCTTTCCCCGGCTGCTCGAAGCCCGGTCTGCCAGTCCGGCGTGCGGGAGGGGGCTGGGTGTCCCTGCACCTTAACTAAACGCCGTGCTTGCTCTTAACGCTCGTCACCATCTGCTTGTGGCTCCTGCCTCTCCCTTTGCTTTCCTTTGGGCCTCTTCCCGGGCTGCACCGCTCCCAGCGTGCCGGTCAGCGGAGAAATTGCTTATCTGTATGAATCCAAATGACGATCTGTTCCAGAGACCACAAAAAGAGAATTTTTTTCTTTTCTTCCTCTGAGTAAAAGATTGAAGTGAAAGGAAAATATCTTTGTGTTTATTTTCATTATTATCTTGAAATTGCCATGCTAATTGTCATGAAGTTGTTTCTAAGCAGGAGCTGTCATCTCTGCTCCCCGAGAGCTTTTTCTTCAAGATTGAGATTTAAATCTTAGGAAAAAATACTTGGGAGAGATTTTTGGTTGCACAGATTTCTCTGTAAAGGGTGGTTATGTGCAGTGAGGCAGGAGGAGGTGGGACTGCTCTCTGAGAAGCCGAAATTCCTGCCTGGAGAGGTCATTTAGTTTTGTTCGCCTTGGGGGGGGGCACCGTACTCGGGTATTGCCTGTGAACAAGAGAGATGTTGTTGCTTTCTCCTTGCACTGTTAAGCTGACCTGTAAAACTTGGACATCTACTGCCACGTCCTAGAGAGCTGATACTGGTGCCACAAGAGGAGACAAAAATGCTGCAATGAGAAAAGCAACATGATTACAAGAACAAAGTGCCCCTCCGCTATAAATGCCTGATGTCCGGTAGTATTGGCCACTGAAGAGACTCAACTTAGAGCAAGTAAATCCTTGAATTATGGTTTTCAGCTGTGGCTAATGTTTTGCTCGCGTTTTGCATGAAACTCCTGCTTACCTATTAAAAGCAAAAAGAGAGGAGAGAAAGTGTTCAGAAGTGGTCCAGAGAAATGATGGAAGTACCAAGGAGAGAGGAGATTTGAAAACAGACTTCGCCCCGCCAGCGTTTCCGCCTCTTGATGCCGAATGTGCTTTTTATTTATATATTTATTTATTTATTTTTAATGATTGTCTTCTGATTTAGTAGTAAGTTGGTGCAAGGTCACCCCTGTATGTTGTCTACTTACAGGAACAGCAAGTAGTGATGTTTGTGAGCAGCTACTCTGTGATACCAGCCGCTGTTTTAGCAGTAGCAAGGCCGACGCAAAACAAATCCAAGAGCTTTCGGAGAGCGTCGGTCCTCTAAAGTCGGGTTTGATCGAATGAACTGGAAATACAACTTTTCATACCGCAATATCGTAGCTGTCGATAGCTCCTCCTCGGATCCTCCCCGAACAGTCCTCCAGTCTTACTGAGATATTTTATTGTGGCATAAAGGAAATTTTAACCTTCCTTCCTCTACCCAAAGAAGGAAAAGGCTCGCCAGGATAAAGAGCTCCCAGTATCGTCATATCGATTCTGCTGGCCTTTGCTACACCCACCGCTGTCCCCTATCCTTTTGCAGTTTTCGGGGACAGATAGCTAATTCTGCTGCGATCCTTTCACTGAAATGACAATTTCACAGCTCCCTCTTGGGAGCGGCTTGAGTGTGATCAGATTTTCAATCCGCAAATAGGTATTGATTTGCTTTCTAAAAACTTCCTCAGAAATCCCACCTGGGTAAAGAATTTTGCTAAACTCCATCAACCTCTCCAGCAAGTTCTTCAAAAGAATAATTGTCCGTTAAATAGAACTGCAATGGCACGTTCTTGGTGGAATATGAAATTAAATAGCCTGAGCTGTAGTGCAGTTATTACACTAGGTTTAGAATGATGCATACARATAGATAATCAACTATCCATATATATATATGTGTGTGTGTATATACACATAGAATTTATAATTATAAATAAAATCGTGTGGATCCTCCTGGGTTGTTTTGTAGGGTTTGTTTAATAATTGGAAGGTTGATGATATTTTAGGACTTTAATTCCTATTTTAGTTCTAATGGGAACAAGGTGGCTTGGTTTGCTTTCTTACTCTACTACAAGGAGTTTTCCCTGAGATGGGTCCAAGATGTTTTCTGGTTGTTGAAAACGTGCACCTGGAGTTTTTTATCCGAAGTTTAGACTTCAAGAGGTTTATAACTTCCAGTGGTCGGTTTGACAAATACCTTGAGTCTTCGCGGAAGTATTTATTTCTCTTTGCTCCCTTCGCTGCGATTGCTGAGCCCAATAATATTTCCAGCCCAAAGAATCAAAGTTGGCAACCAAGTTAAATGTGAGGCTGCCTTATAGGTTTAAAAATAAACAAATACCAGCTGGAAACAGAGGAGGTTTAAAGGGGAGAGGACACAACGAAATGCGATAGATTCTGGTCTTTGCTAGGGGATTTTTCGTTCTTTCCTTGAGATAAGCTATGGCTTTTTTCAAATCTTTTACCAGTTTCCACGTATTTCAGTGCTTAGACCTTCTTTCCTGCTAGGCTAGAGTGTAGGTACAATACGGCTCTTAGCAATAACGGAGATTGGGGTTTTCGGTTCTCCTGTTTTCCTTTGGTGTCTAAACGCTTTTTGCCGAGTTTGACTTTTTTTTTTTTTGATGGATACTGTTAGTTCACTGTTGTTTAAAACCGGTTAAATAGATATCCCAGAAATGCTGATGGTGCCATACTTTAAGGAAAAATTGAAAAGTTTGAGTATCGCTTGCATAACGTGCTCATCTACTATTAAATTTAGGATGTTTCTAAACTGAGCGGGTTGCTTTTCTCGCTTTTGCTTGGCTTGGAAGATCGTTCTGCACAGCAGCTCCCCTAGCTATATTAACTTTATTTAAAGACTGCTCAGATATCGCGATTCAGTGATTACGCCCTTGCGTTTCTTGGAGATGAGTCGCTCGCTGATCCTTTGTTTCTGCACACTTGTTGACGGCTGTGCGTTCAGCCTTGCGCGGTGCTGCAGAGGTTTCACTTACTGACGTACCGGAGTGGCGGGCTGTGCTGCTCTGTTTTTTTTCTGCCCGTGAGAGGTGTAACTACAAACTTTATTGATCAGGCCGCGTACTTTATAGTTTGGTTTTATGTGCACTGCTGACTAAGCTGTACACTTTGAGCTGTGTACATGTTTCGGGGATTAACCACAAACTGTCCTAATAGTCAGGCTTTAAGGATTTAGTATTTTACTGCGTTTCCTCTTTTAAGATGCATAAGCTCATTCATTTTCGGATGCATTCAGGATGCCTTTTGATGTTTTCTAAATTTAACCCCGTCGCCCCCYGCTCCAAATCCAGGTATACAGGTTTCCTTAACCCCCAGCAGTAGCTGACACCGTGACACGCGAGTGGTGTTCCTGAATGAAATAAATGCTGCCCTCGCACCGTAAGTAGGAGCGAACCGCGATGTTACACAACTGCCAACAGACGGGTTGTCTTGCACTTCTGTTGCTGAAATGGGATGAAATCCCACGCGGACATGGAGAACCTTTAGAGACTCTCTAAGCCACAAGTGCTGCTGTGCGAGTAGCAGAGAGGTGCGACGGGTAATATAACACCCACCGGTGCTTCCCTCCGTGCCAGTTATCCTGCTGCGGAGGCTAAAACTAAAAATGCGACCAAAAAGATCCCCAGCAGCTTTCCCTGCGTGTTTTTTTTCCATTTGGAGCTCAAAACGGATGAGGTCCATGGCTACACAACTCTGTCTCTTTAGTTTCTTTATTTTGGGAGTTGTTTGACAGCACCACGCTGTGCCGTCATTACTGTTCCTGAGGGTCTAAGAGTAGCGAACGAAAAGGGAAGTCGAATCGTAAGCAATATTTCTGCTGAGTTCTCAATACAACCTTGTGCTAATGGTTGGAGAGCACACAAGTTAAGAAAAAACAAAAAGGTTTATTTAGGATCAAATTGCTGTGATAACATGTTGTTCTGTGCTTGGTGCAAATACTTGGTGAGTGTTTGTTTGTTATGTGGGATATATTGAATTGATGAAGTGTTTAATTACTCATTTCCCTGCTTTTAATTGCATTGTAATGGTGTGACAATAAGCACAGGGGTGTCACTTTGCTTCAGAGATCCGGCTAGAGGTGCTAAGTTACTAACTTAGATTGGTTTTAGCTTTGGTTAACACTAATGTGCCATGATCTGTTCATACCTGCAAACAAAATTTAATTTCTTTGCAGCTGACCAGGTTGTGAGCCTTTCCTGCAAAGGAGACCTGGCCGGTCACATTGCACCGTCGGGTCCTGCACGTTCTTGTATCCCTTTTTGCATATATCGTAGGCATTTTTTAAATGATATTTGGACACTTCTTTTACTGCTTTTCTTCCTAAGCAAGCATTTTCTTTAGTTGTCGGCATTTTGAGTGGACTCTGCGGAAAGTGATTTTAAGACAGACCTTCACAACACAGCGTTCATTATCTTTCCAGCATCTAGGATTAGCACTGTAGTCGTGAGAAGCTAAGGATTAGACTCAGGATAATTCAGGCTGGAAGGGACCTCAGGAGGTCTCTGCTCCGATTTCCTGCTCAAAGCGGGGCCAGCTCTGGGGTCAGACCAGATTGCTCAGGGCTTGATCCAGTCGGGTCCTGAAAACCTCCAAGGCCAGAGACTGCGCAGCCTCCCAGGGCATCCTGCTCCTCTGCTCGTCCGTCCTCCCGGGGAGAAATGTCATCGGATTGCTGTCAGGCCTTTCCTCCAGCCTGCAGGAATCTGTCCCTTTTCCGTGACATTAAAAACAAAAATCTGCATCTAGCCATAGGGAGTCCTACGGCTCCGACCTTGAAGAAGTGACATTCTCTTTTTCAAAGCGTTCTTTGGTAAAGTAGGATTGAATCTTGTGTGTCCTGGAGTATTTTTTTTAAGAAAATCTTTATTTGTGTCGAGGGCACATAAATATTTTTGGAGCTGAATACTGCGCTGTGTTTATTTCAAAGTCAACCTTTCGAGCTGCTCAGTGTCTCCAATGTTAGGACGGCATTTCAAGACGTGGATCGCTCAGTAGAGAATAAGGGAGGAGATGAAACCCCCCCGGACGTGTCTTTCATGATAGGCATCTCGTCGCTAGGTATGTGCRTCCAGAGTAGCTGGAGAACGAATGGCTGTTAAGTCTCGGGGTGTGTGAGATTACGTTTTAATAGTACTTTTTGATATTTTTGCCACCTGCTAGGCAGAATGATCTGGGTGGCTTGGAAACAGCTCAGTGTCGTAAAATATTTTTTAGCAAACAGTTAAGTGGTGACAAAACCAGAAGCTTGGGCCTCTTTTCCCTTCGGAATAGAAGTCTGCTCTTAATTAGGTAGCAGCAACTCCCTCCRAGTGACTTACAGGTGCAAACTTCAGCTCCGGTGGTTTCCCCTGCTCCTGGGTTCCTGAATGATGCCGAGCGGCTGCAGAAAACCTGCAGGACTTGCTAGACAAGAAATGAAAGGGATTGAAGAGCAAAGGTTTCAAAGTAATAGAGAAAGAASCATGTGCAAGTAATCCTTAAAAAGGTGAGGATTGCATACTTGCAGCCCTTCAGTCAGATGTTTTGAAGGACTTGAATTATTGAATAGTCCTGCACTATCTTGAATCATTTCGACTCGGTTTCTGCTTCTGCCCAGATGCATASTGGATTTTCTTTTGAAATGACCGGGTATGGCTTTACCTGCTTCTTCAGACCGCTTTCCTTGCTATGCGTAATGACGAATTATTGACAGAATTCCCATAAAGCGTGAGGAGAACGTCCGAGGCCTAATGTCCTGGTAGGTCTCATAACATTGAAGCCTCTGAACATCCCTTCTTTTGTATCATAGTGCCTCGCATCTCGTGTAGATGCAGCCCGGGGTCTGTAGAGCGATCTGTTCAGCGCTGGGGTGAGTACCGAGCAGGATGCGGTGGTGCTCAGCCCTGCTCCCCRCAGTTAATTAAATACCAGCAGAGGCGCGCGCTGAAGGTCACCCTGCTCTTCCTTTGAAGAAYGAGCGCTGCAGCCTCGAGTTGTGAAAGCCAGGGAAAAAGTCTCCTATGTTCAGTAAGGACGCGGAGAATCTGTAATGAGGAAGGAAAGAGAAGTCTTTTGTGCTATAGCTAATGTGTCGGAGAGGCCTTACCAGGCGTTTGGTCAAATAGCTCTTTATTTAGCCGCCTCTTCAAGAAGTCTAGATTAATTGATCTGAATAGTCTAATTCTGCTCTCCCCATTACTGTAGATCATCCTGTCACCAACAAATGGGCTGCTGAATTCAATTCTACTCACTTAATGTCTTTCATAATTGTAACTGTGCATCATTTGAGCCTGAATGCTGCCGCTTGTTTTTAAGATCAGCTGCGAGCGTGGAAGGGAACAGTGTCTTTATGGTAAACAAAATGATAAACTAACTAGGTCATCAACGCTTTAACCTCGGCGTGCCTGTGGTGACCTAGTCCGGGACTTGTTCTATGAAATATCACAGCTGTCTGTTTCAAATTGTTCTAAATGAAGTTTTTGATGGTACGTAGAAAGGTTGTGAGCGTGTGACTGTTGACCCGTGCTCAGCCGGTATTTCTAAAAGCTGTACTGAAACGTATTGCCGTGGCATGCAGAAAATATTGCTCCTTCCCTAAAGGTGTTTGACGGAAGAGCTCCAGAGACGTATGGTTGACTAACAGCTCATTCGATAAGAAAATTGCTGCCAAAAAGTTACTAGCGTTACGTGAAATTTTATTATGAGCCATCGTTATCACTTGGATGATCGACGTGCATTTCGTGAAACGTCATCCTTGATCTCTGCAAGCAAACTGTCCAAATGTCCATATCCAACTAGTCTTATAGCTGCTCGYAGTTGTCTGCGGCCCTGTGAGGCCTGGCTTCAATAATACGGACTCATCCGCTCTTCCGACAGGCCTAAGGATTCGTTGCGGCTCTAAAATTGAGATATGGAAAAGCAGCATCCGGTTGGTCATATTGCTCACATTTAAATGTGATTTTTTATTATTTTTTTTTTGTGTGCATATTAGCACAGATCTTATTTGCTTAGATATTTGCCTTGTGAGAATTTGCAAGGGGAAGGGAGGATAATAAAGGACGATATTATTGTTTTAAAATGCGTGCATGCTAACCAGTACTCTCTAGTTAATATTTATTATGCCATATGTGCACAGAGCGTTTGTGCAGGGTTGTTTTCCCCTGCAGAGGCCTAATTTAATGTAAGAAAGATTTTTTTGTTTGTTTGTTTGCTTGTTTGGTTTTTTTTTTCCTCAAAATGCCTTTTTGCAGAGCCTAACAAAATTGGCTGCGCACAGTATTTGGCACTTGGAGAGACGTTAGGCTTAAAAACGACCCTTCTAGTCGGAAAGAAAATTTAATTTGACGGGCTTTTCATGGCTTTTTTCACATTAGGCGAATGAAAGCTGAAAGCGCGGGCCTGCATCTGCCTTTAAGTGGTAGTTAAGGCGAAGCATGAGATATTTTCCGAAGCTCGCTGCTGCTGGCCAGCAGGCAAAGCATCGCTATTCCTCTCTTTGGRAAATTGGGCGCGTTGCCCCGTTCTGGCAAAGCAGCATACAGCCTYGAGCGGGAGCTTACGGTCTTTGGGAGAAGTTCATTTAAAACCGCTGTAATATTTAGCAGGCGCCCAAGTCTCTATGCAAAAARTAGTAATGATAAAGCATCAATTGATGCAAAATACATAACAAATACAGTTACTGAAATAAATATTCAGTTGGGACTTGATCTTGGAACAGGACCAGTATTTTATCAGAGCTGTTTAAATAACATACAAGGGAAATCTTCTGTTCCCTGTGGAAATGCGTTTCCATCCCTCCAGTTTCTGGACTTAATAGATTTTCTAGTGATCTCGCATCCCTGTGGGATCAGAACGTTGCCCAATGACCATATTCAATGGCAAATAACTGCACAACAGTCACGTGGGCCAAACAAGATGCCTTTTCTTTCAGGACCTTGCAGCGCTGTTGTGCTTCACGTAACGCTGAAGAGGAACAGGCTGACTGTACTTATTTGCTGAATCGGCATGGCTAAACCAATCTCGTATAAAATAAAAAGTGCTCCAAAGCTGCTCCACGACTTGCAAACGCTTTTTAACTTCCGTGCGCGGCTTTCAAGTCATGATCCTTGCTCATGTCTTTTGATAGAGGCTCAACTGGATAGAAACTGGGAGCACATAGGTGTCTACTGACTAGTTTCCATGGCCAGGAGGAAATGCAACCACCCTCTTGGGTAATTTTTCCTATTTCAGTTTTGCCATTAAGGTCAGGCATTATTTTTTAAACATACACATACAGTGAAAAAAGGTGTCTTGTGTGCAGCACAGCGAAACATCAGAAGAAACAGGGCTCTGCAACGCCATGAGGAGGTGAAGAAAATGGAGAGCTTCCATTTGAAGTGGGCATGGAGCGTCGAGCTTGGGGGCTGCTTGCCCTGGTTATAGCACCCGGGGTCATTTTGATGCAAAAAAGCTCCTTTTTTTCTGCTGATTGCTTGTCCTTACTGTCCTCCTTGCAATGTGTGCATAGTTTCATTTGCTTCTCAGTTGCTGGCTGGCCCTCCGAAATATTGATCTAGGGGCACCAGAGCCCGAGGAATACAACTACCCAAGGGAGGCGTTTCTGGAGGTCCTGGGTGACTTAGGGGAAGAAACTTGCCTTTGCTAACCAGCACGGTCAGGGCTAATGTTTAAAGACACCTTGGTCTGTAGCATGGAGTATGTTAAAATGGATTAGCGTGGTGGATTTCATATTAAAAATCTTGAAAGCTATCAGCTGAACATCGTGTTTTTTTCTCCCTCCTCTTGATATTATGAGAATTTCTTCATCTAAAAGTTCTCCYAAACAAGGGAATCACAGGAGCACTATTAAATCTTCACTGGAATAGGTGGAACAAGCAATCAGACAAAACCAAATTTGAAGACCGTAGTCGTCCACGTTCAGGAGAAAATAGTCCCTTGGGGGGACCGTGCTTGACAATAGTTGGTGAGGTATGTTGGTGGGCTGTTGCTTTATTTTTGAATACATTTGTAACATTGTATTTGAAGAAAGTTTCTTTTAGATATGTTGATTTAAGGTATTTGGGGGGGGGGGAAGTAGGCATTTTGATGAAAATGAAATGCAGTTTCCCAATATGCACGTTATCTAGTTGAAGGCGATGGCTTTGAGGAGTTGAGTTTTAATGTTTTTTAAACGACTCTACAGCGTCTGATTTTTAAGGCATAAAGCAAAAGAGAGGCTCAGAGTCAATAGTTAAATTTACCTTTTCCACTACCAAAGTAATTTATGTTCTTAACTGATGACATTTTAATTTTCTGAATATTAGTCATAGTCCCTTGGACAATATGGTTTGAATTCTAACAGACGATAACTGAGCACGAATGTGGTTATGTAGGAACTGCGGATCAATAAAAGATGCATTTTTTTTCCCCCTTTTACCATTGCTCCAAAAAATTATAAGGAAACTGCAAAGCCAAATATAGATTGTACTATAAATACTGACAGTGTTGTCCATATCCACTGTATCCATTTTCTGTATCCGAATTTCATGACGTTTAAATGAAATTCCCCGCTGTTCAAACATGTCTGTTAATACTTGGACATGCAAGTATTGGGAATGGATAGGGATTTTCTTCCAGCTGTCAGGATACATTGTTATAATAAATAACAGCCCTTTTTTTGTTTTTGAAGAAAAACACCAACTTTTCTTACTACTCTCTACTATGTTTCTGAAATGTTTTATGTTTTAAGTTGCTGTTGCTCTTCTCATCTTCTAGAAGATCTAGGTTATTTTTAGAGAGCGTTATTTACATACACAGATAACGTGGCAATAATTCTGATTTTTTCCATGATTATAGGAAAAAAAGATGTGTTTAATTTCAACACCTCGGGCAAGTTAATAGACTAATATAACACAGCCCAAAAGACAATAAAGTCTTATTAGACTGTCGCCGTTGCTGAGTACGTAGGAGATGCCTGGAATCGCAATTACTTGATTTATGGTTTTGTTCTTGCCTCTCCGTTGCTTCAGTGAACTTTTGGGTACCGCGGATGTTGAAGAACGTGGCGTCTCCTGTGATAACGGGTGAGTTTTGCGGTGGCGTCCGAAGCCCGAGGAGACGCGCCGAGCAGAAGCGCCTCTCGTTATGGCCAAGTGATGGGACGGCTCGTTGGCCCCGAGCAGGCCCCGCTTTCCCACAGTCTTTCGCTGCTGGTCCTGAAAATTGCTTTTGTGTGTTTGAGCAGAAAAGCGCTCTTTCCAGGAGTCCCAGATTGCTTTAGACATAATATGAGTGTTACACTTCTATTTTCCGTCTAGTTTATACCCTCGCTGATGCACGTTGGCATTTAATCTGCGCGTCTGTCTCTCCACGCGATGGGACTTCATTTGCCACGAGCAGACATGAGGATCGGGACTCGAGCGGCAAAGTGCGTCCCCAGGACCATCCCAAGTGCTTTCGTGCTTAATCAGTCTAGACTTAATAACCTTCCAGGTAGCACATGAGCCTTCCCTTGCCATTCCCTGCTTGGTACGGAGCACGTATTACTTATTTTGTGGCTCCGACAGTCATCTATATGGTAGTTTATTGAAAAGATTGGACGTCAGTAGATGCTGTTGTGTTCGTTTCAAAGACTAGCATTATTTCTATAAAAATTTTTTAAACTATATAAAGTGAGGGAATATATTAAAACAAATGAAACTGCAATCTAAGATGCAGGAACGATGTGTAAGGAGAGCCCTTATGGAAGCGGAGGTCTATATTGAAATTCCAGCCTGTGGTACCCGAGTGAATAAAGTTGTGAGCTGCAAACCCTGTGCCATTTCAGTAAATGGATTATTTAACTCTTGATTGATTTTTATAATCCCTCTTGTATTTTATTTGATTTTTTTTTTTCCCTCTCTTTGGTCAATGCAAAAGTCATTTTAAAGAAGCGATTCTTAATTCTTCAGTGTCAAACGAACGGAGGCATTGCCCTCCAAAGAAAACAGGAGGAATAAGCACTAAGAAAAACAAAAGATGATGTTGGAATATGAACGACACTTGGATGATCTCACTGTTGTCTTCCACTGCAATATTTTGGGTTTTTTTCCCCCCCGGACAGCGAACATATAATTCATTTCTTCAAGCAAGCTGGGGAAGTGAGCGTGTTTTGCAGGGGACCACCTGGAGGTGTGGGGTATCGAGAAGATGGGTTAGGTCCTTCTCAGAGGTGCACCACGGTGGGGCAAGGGGCAACAGGCACAAGGTGGGATACGAGAAATTGCAGTTGGGTGTAAGGAAAATGAACCAAGTAGCCTGGAGGGTTTAGGAGAAATGAGAGGGAATTGCACTTGAGCTGTGAATCAGGAGCAGTGAAACTTCTTTTCCCCCCCCCCCCAGTGCATTGAATTTCCGCTTCAATCTGGACTCCCCTTATGTAGGGTGATATGCTTCAAGGTTTCTGTAATGGAAAGATAATTGTTTTTGTAATGGAAAGTTTTTGTAATGGAAACATAATTGGAAGGGCAGAACTATTTCAAGATTAAATTAATTCTTTTATACTGGTGTGCGCATGTTGTTGGGGCAGCGGTTTGATACCCGATTGAGGGGTTCAGCTTTGCTAAACAGGTGAAAATCCATTTTTTTGCATGAATTCTATAGTTACCATAAGTTTTGCCGCTTGGTATAGATTTATTCATATAAAATAGTGAGTGCTGATAGGCAGGGCTGTGCCAATATTGACAAAGTTTAAGTGGAGATCTTTCAATTTATTCTTTGATTTTTCTTTTACGTTTATGCTGGCACTTGATTCAATGGTAAACAGAAAATCTTTCATTTTGGAAGCAGTTTCTGACTTAGATTAGCTGTCTGTGCATGAAATTTATAAATTGGAATACTGTGAATACACTTTTTTCCCCCAAATATTCCTTACATATTGCTCTTTGCAGTCTTTTAAATGGAAAGACTGTAGGGACCAATACGGATATAAAAAAGATAGGAACAGTTATTCATTAGTTTGCATTAGCTCTACTGCATATTGCTTTTATTCCTGCCTCTTTCCTTCCCTTCCCTTCCCTGTCCTTGCACCTTCCAGGAGGGAAGGAAGCTCTTGGACTGGAGCAGGGCGCCTCTAAGGTGATTATTAAAGAATAGTGCCCATTTACCAGCTTGATGCTTTTTTTTTTTCTCTGAATCTTTCTTGCCTATGTTCCCTTCAGCTTTTCACAAATGAACTGTTGCCTTCCAACATCCTTATTAATTGAAAAAATATATATGTATTCATGGGGTAAGTAGCAAGTTAAAGCTTCTACTTCCTTACCATAAGGACTCCGATATGTATTGATGTATTTTAATGAAAAAAGGTGAAGCGTGCATGACAAGAGAACCTGGCCGTGTCAAATCTAAGGACCCTACAGAAGTCACTGTTTGAGAGATGCAGAGATGTATACCTATTTTAATTAATTATAGTTTAATTTTAAGTTTACTTCTCCTGGAAAGAATTTTACGGAGCGGATGCAGGAGCTGCAGGAAGTATGTTGAAAATAGCTTTTGCGGTTGTAGCAGCATAACTTCTGAGAAGGGGCTTGTCCAAAGGAATAAAAAAAAAATCCATCACTCTAGAACTTTTTTTTTTTTCCTAAAATTAATTTCTGGCTCTTTTCCTCATTTTGCTAGAGTTCGCCTTTTATTATGAGTTAACGGCATGAATTTGGGTTACGAAATGCGAGGGTAAATACACAGTGTCAGTTTGAGTCTTGTAGCGATGCGGTATCTTAAAAGGATCTAGACACCCGAGTTAAGAACATATTGCAATGAAGTGAAGCAAATCGCTTTTCATCACGTGAAACAGTTTGCTAATGCACAAGCCGTTACACGGCYGCTTCTTCGTAACGCGAACTGGACAGCGCGAGGGGCGGCGCGAACGCGGACCGCGGGTTTTCTCGCGCGTGCCGAGAAGCTGAGCGGGGTGAAAGCACGCTTCGTTGGCGCGCTCTAAGCCGGAGAAGCGGAAGCTGCCCGGAATTTGAAGCCGAGCGCTCTAAATATTCTACATAATGAATCTGGCGCGAGTGCCAGAAGCGGGGAAGTTTGAATGCGTTAATTATGCACAAAGCATCTTTGCTTCTGCGCAGCGCGTGTCAGGCGAGCCGGATGCCGCTGGCAGCCCYGACGACCGCGGGCCGTCAAGAGCAGAGAATTCTGCGGGAAGTGGGGTGCTTTGCGCTCAGAGGAGAGCGCCCTTCTTTGACGTTGTTTCTCATGAAAACAGAAATATTCGATGTTTTCCGAAGTCCGAAACAACGCCTTTTGGGCTAAGCAGTTGTCCTCGCCGCAGCTCCGAAGGACACACGGGACCAGCTGGCTTTCTGCACCGCTGCCTCATCCCCGTATTTCGCTTTATTATTTTGGGTAACCGCTGAAGTGGGCATTTCTGCGTCGTTTTGTTTCACGTTAGCAGGGCTGAGACGTGCCTGTACGTGCAGCTTTGGTACTTCTCTGGATTTGCCAGCGGCCGTGAAACCCCCACGTGAGAGGGGTTAATCCTGTGCCGCTGGAAGAGCCTGGAGCCCGCAGGTCCACCGGCGTCGCAAAACTCAATGATGTTGCTCTGAGGATTGGGGAGGGGGGGGAAATGGTTATTTTCTTAATATCCTGGGGGCAGGAAAATTCAATTCTGGCTATACTGCTGAGCAGCATTATGCCTGCCCCGAAGAAATCCTCGTTTGGGCTGAAAGAAAAACGAGCAGAACTTGCAGAGGTTATTTAATTAGTCTTTTTTAAATGTTAGGAAATATTTAAAAAGGGGACTGTTGCTTGCATGTTTATTTTCCTGGGTGTCTCATTTTGTTTGACAGACTAGTAGTAATCTACTTTTACTATATCACAGTGACCAAGCGAGAAATCACACAGTCTCAATTACTTTTTAGAACGTGGAATTTATACTTAAGAAACGTGGTTTACTTTTTCCTTGCTTTTTGTACTGTGGAAGTTTGCAGGAGGCCGTAAACGTGGAATGGAGTTGCTAATGAATGAGACGGGGGCATGTTGATTTGATGCTGAGATTATGGATTTTGCTGCGCATCTGTAACCAGGTATTTCATGCTATTCACAGTTACTTTTGACTGGTCCATCAGTCACGTTAAGGCTCTTTGCCTTTAAAGTTGTATGTGTGTAGATAAAATATATGATTTAAAGATACAATGTCATAATATTTAGAAAGTTGTAATGTCTCTGATGCTGTTCTCGGACAAAACGTAGGAAAACATCCCAGAGCATTGCTCTTGTAGAGGAAAGCGTTTCTTAATGTGGCGCAAGGATTCCTGCGCGTAAAGCGGATTCTCCAGTAGGGTCCCAGGTCGATAACCACGTTGCCAAAATAGGGAGCAGTAAAGCTGCCCAGGAAGCTCATGGAAGAGACCTATAAAGACCCAGAAACATCTGGCAGAAAAATGCAATCCAAACGGTTGCATCTGCCTGCTGCGCTTGCCAGGTTTTGCCATGCAAAGGCTGCAAATCAGCTTTAAGCATCGGGCGTTTTAAACTTCTTATTCATTGTTTTTTTGAAAAAAAGAAACTTCACCTTTGCGTAAAGAATTGATATCAGTCTAATTGCTGAGATGATGTAGGTTCACCCTTACGGTTTGGGTTTTCGTAGCGCTGTTTTGGGGARGAGCTTGTTTGTCTAGTTCTAGGTGCAGAGAGACGCGTCTGGGACGAGGCGGGCAGGGAGGAAGGAGGAATCCRATGCTGACATTAAGTACTGCTCAATTTAAGATCCCTCAGTACTTTCCAGGTGGCATTAAATGTAATCACAGCTAGGTTAGAGGCAACAAGTACATACTGTGTTTAAAGGGATGTTTACCTGAGGTAGGAATTTTGAGGTTTTCTGTTAAATTTCCCAGATGCTTAGAAGAAGGATTAGGACCAAAATCGCTCCATGTGTGCCCTGTTCTCACTTTTTTTTCCCTTAATTTCCCCTTAGTAGCTATGGTTAAAGGCAAGCCCCTAAGCGAGACGGGACTTGTGTGCRGTCCAGCGCGGGCACCCAAGGGTGCTGGAGCATAGGTCGGCTCCTCGCTTCGCTTTGCAGAACGAAACCGAAGCAGTCGAAAATGGTTATTTCGATATTGTGCCGCTTAGAGTGCTGTAATTGTTGTGGAAGTGGTAACTGTTTATTAAGAGAAGAAATAAGCTGTTGCTCAACCATTTCTGACAAGGAGCTGCCTGGGAAAGGAGGCCGCTGGACAATAAACCCAGCAAGACCTTGCAGCAGGTATTTCATTTCTTTCTCAGTAAACATTTTCAGTGCAGTACTACACACGCCGAAAATCCTGCAAGAGAGAGAAGCATCAATTAACAACTGTTTTCTAGGCTCCATAAGAGCATGCAAGAGCGGCGTTTCCTACCCTTTGCTCCTCTTCTGAGCATAGACTCCTCGTTCTCGTAATAGAGCCACCTCATTTTGCTTCCCTGAATATTCAGGGAAGGTATTAAATGCCTTTTTTTACTGTGTGCTGATGGTATTTTCTGCCACCAAAGTCCTGTCGGGGCGCATGTGAACGGAGGGAGGCTGTTGGTGCTTTGGCTGCCCCTGCCCGCGCTGCCTCTTAAATTTGCTTGCAATAGTTGTAAGTCAGGAGCTGAGTCAATACTTATTTCCTCTTCTCCCTGAACTGTATCCTGATTAAACACCTTACACTAAGTCATCCAAAAAAGCAAGAAAACCAGGTTCCCTCCCCCCCCCCCCCCCCAAAAAAAAAAAAGCAGAGGAAAAGGTGGAGCTCTGTCTCTTTACTGCAATAAACGGTGCAAGTGTTGCTGCCTTGATGGAAAATAGGATGGACACAAGACACTTTTCTAGCACTGGGATCCTGACTGTGCTTTGTCTCCGCCAAAATGCTGTCTGGATGCGGGTGGGTTTTCTAACGAGCAGGATTTTGGCGTTGAAAGTACGGTCCTAAGTGTAAAGAGCCCTTAGCAGGGTTGGATGCAGCGTACGAGCTGCAGCAAAGTCGGCGCGGCAAATGAGCAGGGAAGGAAGTTACAGACTGCGAAAGCTAATTCGGGCAAAAAAAAATCAATGGTGTAGAAAAGGAGAAGTGGGCGGAGGGAGGGGAGAGTAGAGATGCTGCAAAAGGGAAGTCCTGGAATTAATTTCTGAAAATGAAGTGATACTAGCACTATTATTATTATTATTATTATTAGCATGAAAGGATTAGACATATTTCTGCTTTCATCCTCATTCCGTGCCTTGCTCTTTGATCCCAATTAGCGCCCCAGGAGTCATCTGCAGTCTTTACATGGCTAAGTTAATTGGGCCAGATTCTGCATTTGCTTTTGTACGTGTGGACCAGAACGGGGCGTTTTGAGCTGTTCTGGGGTCATGGCGCAGGTGAACACCGGTGCGCTGCTCTTCCCGGGGTTGTGCCTGGTGGGACGGTAGTTCCCTGAAGGGAACGCGGACTTGCGCCTTGTAGAAAACGGACCTCCAGCTCTTTGCGATTTTTGCTTTCTGTGTGCTTTTGTGTCTTCTTGGAGCCAATGGCTAACTGTGGATGTTCCAGCTAGCGAGCATGCGCGCTCTTTTTTTCTTTTAAATTTTAAATTCTCTGTCGGGAAGCAAACCACAGGCCCAACTGAGTGCCGTGGAGCTGATACAATTCCCGTGTAAATGTAAGTGCTTTCTCTGAATTTACAGCAAGAACTGTGCTCTGCATTTCTGTTGTCTTATCTGGACTATGCTGGGCCGCGCAGAAAGCTCTTGGGGCTGACACCCCGTATTTTACATGTAATAAAATGTTTTGCATTTACCAGCCTGTCAAAGAGCAGTTGAGAAATTCCTTCATTTTTTTTTTCCATGAGTGAAGGCAGTGCACAGGGAGCTGAGAGGGATGCTCTCCCTCTTGTCTGACGTCTGCCGGCTCCGTTCGGAGGATATCCAAGTCTGATGGTCTGACCGTGAGTGTACAGCTTGGGTAGATGCCAGGAATAACATCACAGGAAAAAGAGTGAAAATATAAACTGATCGCTTCTCTGAGAAGGCAGGCCATTATCAAATGGGAGAATTGGGTGCGAATCCATATTTGTAGTTGATTATCTTCATACTTAGTTGTGAAAGACCTTTAGGAGACTTTTGTTTTGCCGGTCGCGGGCAGCTGGGCTTCCACTTAGGATGGATCAGTGAGCTTCAATACATGAGCAGGGTTCATCGTTTTTAATCTATATAGATTCTGAAGAATCTCTATATAATCTATATATAGAGATAAATCTATAAAGAAATGCCTTCTAAGTTCAAATGACAGAAACGCAGTAGCACAGCAACTATAAAAATATATATATATATACACACATACACACACACATATATATACACACACGTATGTGTATATATATATGGATAAAGCTTCAGCACTTCTACCCTCAGACGGACTCAACACACTTGAAACACAGGTCATGTCGGTGTGCGGAAAGAGATGGACCCCGCTGGTTTCCTTATGTATTCTCCTGCCGACAAGAGTTTCCCTTGGCTGACCTCAGTTCGTGCTTGCCCTGCCCACGCGTGCCGTGGTTAGAGAGCAACGCTGTCTTCTCTGGGCCTTGGTTTTGCCAGATGAAACGAGTTAAACCCGTCCTGTGTTGTTAAATAGTTTGTCGGTATTGCGCTCTCCTCAATTTGAAGTCCGTGGGCAGGACAGGCGTCATGCTCGAGACGGGACCTCCTATGTTACTCCACAGAATCGCGATAGTCCTCTAGCTCCACCTGAAACCAGGCCAAAAAATAAAAGGAAAGACTTTGCCATAGGAAGAAGAAAAGCTCGTGATTAGAAAGCATTTTTACGCTGCTCGCATCTGCAAGCAGTTTGTGAAACTGAGGCATCAGGTTGCAAGATGACTTAGGCAGTCGACGTGTCTTGCTATGTCTGTAAAGTTATGTGTGAATTTATGGTGCTTGAGATTTGATTTAATATTTTTTCATGAACAGAAACGTAGAGCACATGTTTTATTTAACTGTGCTGTGCAAGACGGGTAGAAACAGCTGAAGCCGCTCTGCTCAGGTTGCTACTTTACCAGTCGCAGAGTCCGATAGATTTTGCTGTTCAGTGGTAAATTCAGGTGAGTTTTTCAGTGAGTTATTTTGCTTAGCCAAAAATCCCTGCAAACGTGAGGCTTTAGACTTGCGTGGTCATTCAGAAATAACTGCAGAGCTGAAGACAGAATTTTCAGTACGCTCTAATAATGTATATTTTTTATCCCGTATCAAAAGACGACAAGCTTTCATAAACTCCCGATGCCGTAAAATTCTCAGCTTTGCTCTGGCGTAGAGAGCATCTGAATCTGCTTGGGGAATAGGTGCATCTGATGCTGCTGATGCTCCTGCAGCTCATGTTTTCCGGTGTGCGGAGACTTGCCCGTCACCGCAGGCATTGGAGAAAGCTCAGGAGCTCGGCCAGGCTGCAGCACTTGGCCTGGCTGGCGGGCTCGGACGTCACGGTGACCCTCGGCCACTTCGCGCATGTCCCACGGGGAATTTAGCTTAATGCTCGCCTTTCGTCACGGATGCTTTGCATCGATGCACTCTCTTATGATGTGTATATATAGTGGTATATATGTTTGATGTATAAATATGTATATATTTCTGAAACAAATCTTGTTGAAATGAAGCACTCGGAAGGTGAGGAGTATCACTTGCTTGCCGCGGCTGCTCTTACACGCGGTGACGTTGCAAGCTGGATGCTCATTGCACCATTTGGTGCAACCTCTGAAAACGAGGGGTTCGCTCATACAAACGCCTATCCTGTCTCCGGTGCCCGGGTTATAGAGTGCATGTTGTGTCCCAAAATACGTTGCAAATTAGGTATTTTTGGAAGTGGAAGAGTTGAGCCCTTAAAAGTGTTAACTGCGTGAAGATTGCTTAATATATCATGTGTAACTGTAAGATCATATCCCTGCAAAGATCGTATCCCTGGTTTTCCACAGGGTACGTACGTCCCTCAGTTCATGGATAGAGCTTGGAGACCAAATTCAGATTGTGC
Source organism: Apteryx rowi (assembly GCF_003343035.1). Taxonomy (NCBI): domain Eukaryota; kingdom Metazoa; phylum Chordata; class Aves; order Apterygiformes; family Apterygidae; genus Apteryx; species Apteryx rowi. Next base: position 1,741,947 of record NW_020447375.1, on the reverse strand, counting down.
TGGGAGCAAGACCGTTGGCCATTTTATCTAGAAACTGGGAACCGTGTCATGCAGGAAGCAGTGCTAAGAGGCCAGGGAAGCGAGACTGTCAAAGCGCCCAAATACTGCCCTAAAAAACTGGGGTGTACGAGATGGAAAAGCTATGATGCAAACAATCCCAGATAAGGATTTCTTCGTGTTTGTTTAAATTCTGTAGTAGTCCACAAACATTTAAAGAAAACTAAGCAGTCTCATTCAGGACTTTTTATGCTGTGGTTTCAGATCCGTGGTGTCTGACTTGAAAGCAGTGCTGCAACCTGGCTACTCGAGCAGTTTTTCTTTCCCAGGTGTTATGTATGTTTTGAAGAAATAAATAGTCTTTTTTTGCACATTAGGACTAATAGGTTGGTACTGAAAGCATAATCTCGAGGCTGGAATGGGTCTTTAGACGCAATCTAAAATAATCTGCCTGCCCAAAGCTGGATCTTCCGTAGGATCTGGGTCCTCTTCTTCGGACCTTCTCTTGGCAAACATGTTGACCTGCAGCTTTTCGCAGCGCTGACCCTTTGCCGTCTTTGGGACGCCTCTAACTTTGACATCAGAGGTGTCCCAAACCCCTCGTTGCTGAAGGATGCATGTTCTGACTTTTATGGTGAGACATTCGGTCTGAGACACTGAGTTAAGCAAAACCTACTTCAGGTGAGGCAATTTTGGTAATAGCATGGATGTTTGGGTGCCTTCACATTTTAAAATGACGCTTTAAAAGGTATCAGAGAGAGAGAGAGGCTGTGTATATGTTGGAAACTACTGATGTCAAACGTAGCTAAAGCGGTGTTATGTTGGCAAAAGAAGTAGAAAGAAAATCCTGACTGGGTTCAATGCATGAGAGTGGGCAAACAGGGTGGAAGGATGATGCTGGTGGGAGCGGGGCCACTTTCCCCACTGCGGTTATCCCAAAGCTAGTTTGGCTGGGAAACCAAGATCACCCATGGCACGGACGGGTGACGTTTCTCTTAACAACCTCTCTCTTCATCACCTAGGACTGCCACGGCAGCGTTGTATGGCATAAACCATTAAATCTGTGGCAATCATAGTGCAAATCATGGCAGTAGGGTGGACCGCTACGAGCTTGAATGGTAACTTATCCCAAACAGGTTCTCTCTTACCCCGCTCTGAACGTGTTAAGAGCTGGACCCAGTGAGGCAACTTAGAAGAGCAAAATTACTGTTTTAGGGAAGTCTGGATGGTTTTGTGGTCTGGGAATCGAGTGGTGGAACAGATCTGTGACTACATGGGAACGATTTTAGGCCTGCAACTGCCATGAACTTTGGCAGAGTAGGAAGGGAAACCTAGGGCAAACCAGCTACCTGCAAGCAGTTTCCAAAATCAGCGTCCGGTTACTTGTATGTGAATAACTTATTTAAAACTAATTTATTCCAAAATTTTTCTAATACTTAAATCTGTGTTGTACTCCCTGTCTTTGCCTGTCCGGTAAGGCGTTTATTCAAACAAAATTAAAAGTGACAGCACTTTTTTCAGCATCTGCTTTTATTGTTGCTGTCGCCTTTGCTGCAAAAAGCTGTTGCATTCGTCACCCTGCTGCTGATGAAAACTTTAAGCACAAGACGCTCTGACCTCTGTCAAAGTTCCCAAATCGCTTTCCTTTCAGCTGTTGTTTCACTATCGTTTACTAACTCAGTATTTCCATAAATTTCCTACTTGTGGTGCCCCGCTGGCGCTGCTGACAAACAGAGGAATAAAATTAGCCTGCAGATGCCATGACCCGTGCAGCAGAGAAGACATTTTGTCACGAGTCCTCTCCTGCTGACCTCGCCTGTTCAAAACAGCAACTATTTATCAACCACGGAAAAGGCAGTTCAGTCTGCCGAGCGGCCTTCGATTACTTGCTGAGGCGATACAGCTGCGCTAAAAGACGTTTTGTGTACTCAGCATTTTGTACTTATTTAGTTTTGGTACCAAGTAACAAGGAGCGTTACGGTCATCGTCGGAGCCTCGAGCTGCATTTGCATTTCGTCGGGAGCCGCTTCAGCTGGGCGCGGAGGAGCATCGCTGCCGCAGAGGAGAGCAGCGCTGAAGCCGGATGGCTCAGAATGGTTGGGAACAGCCTGGTGGTTGTCATCTCCTTTCTGAAAAGAAGAGATGGGTAACGGGTTCAGCCCTGGAAAGGTGTCTCCTTTGGTCTGTCCTGTTGCTCTGGAGAGGGCTGAGGGAAAACACCTTGACTGTGATGGAGAAGGTCCTTGGTGTCTCCTTTGGTCTCTCCTGTTGCACTGGAGAGGGCTGAGGGAAAACACCTCAACTGTGATGGAGAAGGTCCTTGGAGGCCACTTACCAGGCTTGGGAAATGCTGGTGTGTAAGGAGATCCTGGCCTTGTCTGCTTGTCCTAGAAGGTCCTATGTGCTGCGGTAACACAGCACGGTGTTGCTGGGGACACGATGTCCACACCTTTAAAGAAGAATAATCTCATTCAGCTTTTATTCAGAATGACACCAGAAGAAAATCCCGATCTACACAGAGAACGGACAGGAAAAGGCAGTTCTCCGCAGCCGGATTGTGGAATACCAAAGCAAATTAGTATTTCAGCTCCTGCGGCACGGTCCCATTTGACTTTCAAAGGTACAGAGAAAATAATAGCAATTCCTCTCTTAGAGCATCTCCAAACCAACAAAAAAGAAAGTAGAAATTTATAAAGCGGAATGTGCTCTGCAACCGAAATATTGACTGTGACCAGTTTTTCCTGAAATAACCGAAAACTGCAGAATTAAATCTCCGGAAAAATGTGTAAAGGACTTGGAACCTGATAGAGGGTATGTTGCTATCTTCATACTGGTGTCAGTCAGCATTATGTTTTAAAACATTTTATCTAATTTGGCATAGTAAAAGGAAGTATATTATTTCTGTTTATTATGAAGAGGTAGAAGGAAAATAAAAGTAGTCTTGAAAGACTTTGGCCCTTTCCAATTGCTCCTGTTTCTGTAAAGAGAAAAAAAAATTAAGGATAAAGCTGCCAAAATGAAATACAGGAATGTATTTGTCTCAGGCATGACTATAATAGTCTGTTTACTTACCAGTGTTAGATATGTATAGACTTGTGGCTGTTTAATCTGGCTTATGCTTGTCTTTTGTGAAGACAAAATTGCTTAGTTTAAGTCCAGTATAAATAACAAAAGAGTGTGAAATCTCAGTCGTTTTTAAAATGCCTGGTGCACTGGTTAGAATAAGATCCTGCTATTAGCTTCAGAATAATCGCACAGACAATAAAACATTGAAGAAGTGTACGGCAACACGGTATTCAGTGCATTCATAAATCTTTATTTAGGAGACCTCGTGGCAATGCGGATGCTTTGATTGCTTTGCGAAGGAAAGTGGAGCTTAAGGAGAAGAGCATAATGGCATTAACCAGAGGACTCGTTACTGAGCGTCTTAAAGAAAATCCTGGCAGCTGAGGCTGGGGGATGATCGCTTACAAGGGCTTTCGCAGCTAACTTGTTCCGCTGCTGGCTAATGTATAATACAGCGAGGGCAAATAGGGTGCAGCACAAACGAAATGCTTTTCCTTGGTGATTTAGGTCTTAGTTCTCCAGCGCAAAAGCATACTTTTTTAATAGCGTAGCCCAGAAATACAGCAAGCCTGCGTTCTTCTGAATGTGCATCTCCCGCGAGTCCTATGTGACCTTAGCTTTTTTTTGGTGCGCGTGTGCCTTATTTATGGGATGATAAAAGGGTAATTTTTACGCTGGATCTGGCCGAGAAGTAGCAGGTGGTTTCTCCAGGAGGTGGGTGCTGATTCCAGCCCTGTCCGCAGCCACTCTGCCCTGGCAAGAGCATTACCAGGATCTGAAGGAGAAAGACTGAGCCTGTTCTTGGGGTCAAGCAGCTGCTTTATTCGCAGGCCTGAAGAGATCAGATTTAGGCTCTCATCATGTCACACAGAGAAGGAACCACCTGCCCCATCCAGAAGCCAGTCTGGTGTGCACTTGACTGGGGATCCTGGAAGGCTTTCCTGGAAGTCTGGCTGAGCAAAGCCTGAGGCCGGAATTGGGAGGAAACACATACTTCAATAGCTCAGAAGAACTAGGGGAAAAGGAGTTACTGAAAATCATACCAGAAGTCTCTGGTGGACTTGGGAAAAAAAAAGAAAAAGAAAGAAAGAAAAAAAACTGTTGTCTTTATCCTTGTTCCATGATTTCTTCATTATTTGCTTAGCTATGTAACTACGTATACAGAAGAACGGAAGTCAGATCACAACAAGGGTTTCTCAGCCTTTTGGCTAATAGGACCTTGTCCCTTGATCCGCCCCACCTCTTCTCTTTTCGGTTTGTCTGTCTTGAAGTGAGCTCCTTTCTTGCAACCAGTTTAGTTTTAACCCAGGTAGTGGCAGTGGGAACAGCTGGGAATTACATGCGCCAGGAACTTTTGATGAGGGATAAGAGGGAAGTTTCTGGGGAGCGGCAGCATTCACTTCTGTAGCTGTGATTAGCATTCGTTATCCACTCACCCTGCTGGAGGAACTCAGTTGTTATGAACTTTTTGAACCCAGTTGTGATCCACCATTTGAGAAATACCAAGCTGGGACTTCAACTTGATTAATTTATCAATGCATGCATCATAAACAAACAGCTGGACATGACATTTTTTTTAATAGGGGAGAAAAAAAAATCTCTAAAAGCTCATTGTGGCCCTAAATTGCCAAATAAGAAGGCCCCCAAAGCAGCTAAGTTATTTCCATCGTGAACCCTGACGTTGCCGGAGCAAGCATGGCCAGAGGAAGTATAGGGTATCCATCTGAATGGTCGCGTACAGGTGAGTAGTTACAACTTCCCAGCTAACCAGATTGCAAGTGTCAGGGTCATTTTGTTCTGGTTTTGGGGGAGTCGTGGTGGTAAAGAAGAAACAAAAAAAAGCGTGGACATTCCAGCATTTCCTGGAGAGTTATTTAGCCAGAGGCAAAAAGCACAGATGCTATTTATATCTATCAACTTCTATCTATCATTTAAAATGATTTATAGATACGCTTCAAACATTATCTGGACCTTCAGAAATCCTTGAGTGTTTATGCCTATGGATTTCCTTTTCAGGACAGTATCTATTATTGTGTTAACCTCTTCCTTTTATCGTTACTTAAAAAAAAATAACTTATGTAGAAAACTTGGGAAGATTTGCATCCAACTATTATAATTAAAAAGTCAGGTACTAAATTCAATCTGCATCATACCAAAAATTAATTCCAGAGAGTCGTCTCTAATGATAGGGGAAGACTTCTTGCATGATTAGATAGCTTCAGGCACAGAGGAAAAACCCTTTAATTAGCTTGGAAAAGGTAAGTTGCTGTGTCTGAGTCACTGCAAGGTACTTGCTTTGACTGAGGAAGGCACTCAGTCAAGGTACTACTGACTTTGTCTTTGGCTGCTGGTGCTGCTAATGCTGAAAAAAATGTGTTGTGGAAAATTTTCAGGGAGTGACTTTCCTTAAAAAAAAAAAAAATTGCATTAATGCAAATGTTTTGTTTCCTGATGTTAATATCTAAATGTCTTAATGTACCTCTGAACGTCAAAATCGCCTCTTTTAGCAGTGATGGCTAAACAGTCTCCGGTTTATGTGTTCTCAGAATAGAAGTCCTAGTTATTAGTATTATTTGATTGCTAACAGTGAAACACACTGATTTCAGAGGTGGTGTTGGCCATGCAGGGAAGTCCGTCTGTTGATGTTTTTATCCCATGATACGCTTACCGTTAATGTTGTTTGCTTTATACCAAAGTCTCTGTATGACCCCATCAGTGGCATTTGTCAGTCCTCACGAGCTCTTAAAATCTGGACTCTCTGTTTTAAGAATTCACATAAATAGTTGCCTTTCAAGGGTCGTTTTTCTTTTTAAAGCAATGCAAGGGCAAGCTCGGAATCCCCATCAATTTACAACTTCAGTCAAGTTTTATATATGCTCCTTAAATGTTTCCCAGGGCAGAGCCCTCAAGAGCCGGGGGTGTCTTGGCCGTCCGACCTGCCGATGTGTCGTTGAGAGAAGGGGAGGAGGCAGGGTCGGTGGCCCCAAGGGCCGTCGGGGAGAGGGCCGCCGCAGCGCTGGCCTTGCGCGCCCCATGACAGCGCTGATTCTCAGCCCGTCCGGGCGGGCAGCGCTAAATGTCACCAGCCGTGCCACCATGCCAACCGAGCGTCACCACGACGAACGCCGCTGATTACGTGGACATGCAATGCTAGGATAGCGAGCGAGCAAAGCAAAGCGATCCCTTGGCCGCTGACTGTATCCTGGACCCTTTGCTGCTGCAGTGAGGTACAAGAGTGATTAAAAGATCAGAAGGAAACGTCGGATTTCGGCAAAGCAATCTGGCCCGGTGCGGGATAAGGTGCTGTAAACAGCTGGGCTGTGCTCCCTTTGCAAACCCAGAATCTCCTACGTGCGTTTGCTCCGTAGCAGCGTGTTGCCTGGTGTTTTTGCTGGGTACCAGCGTCAGCAGTGACAGTGGCGGGAGCTGCCAGTATCGGTGCCAGCTCCTAGCCTTGGGCTGGGCTGTGTCTAGGGTAGATCCGGTGCGTGCTTGTCTAACGCTGTACTGCCTAATACAGCGTGGGGATCCCTTTTCCAGGTGACTCTGACCTGCCGGGAGCAGGGAATTAATCCCAGCCTGAGCAAGGCAAGCAGGAGCAGAAAAAAAATTCCCCAGGTGATTTCAGTATGCTCTGGGAAATAGCTCGGCTCGCAACCGTTTCGGGCTCAGGATGCTGGAAATTATACATAATAATTCTGCTTCTTTAGCCTTTTAAGTAAGTTTGTGGGGTTCATCCATTTCCATGCTATGCAAGATGTTTTGGCCACTTGTTTGCATTGCTATAAGGAATGAATTTTACTTACTGCCTCAAGAGCTGGTCGTTTCACGTGTGGATAGATATGTTCATGGAGTTTTGAGAGAGGCTTGGTCAATCACTGCCCCAGCTCTGCCAAGATTTGTTTCTTCTGTCCAAGCAGTAGATTACCTTTATTGATGGGGAGGAAGCCATATTAGCTGCTTTGTGCTTAAAGAATGTAAAAGATCATTTATTTTCTGATTTTTCTAATCTAATGTGCAGTGAAAATTTTTTTTACCCCTAAGATCCTTATCCTCTCTCATAAAATCGTTTTTTGAGGCTATCATGAGTAACATGTTCTCCACAAATCTGTGAGCACCGTGATGGGGGAAATACATGTATTAGTCTGTTTGTAGCTTTAGTCATCTTTCAATATTTATATTTTTGTGATATAATGCTTTTAGCATCACAGCTGTCTATAAGTAGGCACTTAAATAGCGCAAAAAGAAAAAAAAAAGACCATTAAAAATGGCCTGTTTGTAAAGCAACGTTGATCTGGAGAGAGGAGTGTTAGTTAATTCCTATATTGTTTTATTACATACAACTCCTTAATGTCCTTATGTGTAAATATGCAACAAATGCCTGTTCTTTAAGACATGGTTGATGTGCTATGTTTTTAATCTCATCAGGAAAAAAATTACAATATTAATGGTCTTGAATTTGTCTGATGATTAATTTACTCTTAAATACTAATACACAGAATGCTTTCCAGGACTCAGCATTAAATTGATAAATGATGGCAATAGCTAAAGGTGAAAAAAAGAAGATCCCTAGGTCCCTCACTGTACTACCTGTAATTTAGGTTCTCAGAAAGTTGTAGTAGAAAATGTTAATTTTAGCTTGCAGCGAAAATTAACTACATTTCCGAAAAACATGTGAATCTTTTTTGAATCTTGTTTGCCTCAGTTTAATAAGAAATTTTGTGCTCTTAGTTTGAAACCAATTTTCACTTCATACTTTTCAGCAAACCATACGTTGAAATGGAGGCATCTTTTCTGGAGTCACTGTAGAACTGATTTGGCCCGTGTTAGTGCAGTACTGGTTTTGTCCCCATGAAAGAAACCTTTCTCAAATCATTTCGAGGAGAAGCCCTTTTAATAGGATTCCTTTTTGTTGAATCTAATTGTGTATATTCAGTAGAACTGACATTTTTTAACTTTTTTATTTGTTTTCGAAAACAGCAGTGCCATCTTTCTGAGTTTATCGAAACACAGCCCCGTCTGTTGCAATCAAATTGGAGTTGAAGGTCAGAGTGTCAATGCTGCTGGAGCTGTTATGACACATTTTTAAGAGCTGAGTCTCACCCGCATCTAGACTCAAAATAGGCAAAATGTGGTGAGAGGAGGTAAGTCAGGATTCTATGAAGGAAACATAACTATTGCCAAACAGTGAGCCTTCATTTTAGATTCACTTTAGCATGTTTGTTGGTGGTGGTTGTGCTTTTTTTTTTTTTGTATTTAAATCAGAGTAGCTTAAAAACTAAAATATGGCAGATGATAGTGAGGCTGAGGAGGCGTCATTTCGAAGGGAGTGATATCAGGGCAGGATGTTTAATTCCCTTGCTCATGAAGGCCATATCCAGGCAACGCAAAGCTGCATTAGGTGTTGGACTGTAGAGGGGAGGGCTGTGCTATATTGTACCAACTCCAGACTTTCTCAGGTATTTCAATACAGCCAGCAGCCTGTGTGGGCCCAAACCTTTCCCGTACTACCATAAACATTTGCTTTGGTCATTTGACTTTCTGATGTTTTAAAAAAAAAACAAAACAAAACTGCAGAATGATTACTCATCTGTAACGTGGGGAAGGGGTGTGTTGTCTCTATTAGTGCGTGAAATCAGATACTGAAGCATGAGCGTGTTTTCTGTTGCTTTGGTTTCGTGATTAGATTGCTGGAGCTTATGCATAGTGGTGTATTTAACAAGCATAAAAATTAAGGTCAGTAGATTAGCAGGTAGATAGCCGGAAGATATTAGCTCATGCATCTGTTATACAATGAGGGTTAAAATTAGAAATGCATAAGCTAAGGTATTTGGGTTTTTCTGAACTGCAGCAAGAAAGAGAAACCATGCAAGAGATCTGTGGCACTTAGTCATCCAAAGACAGGTTTTCCTCTTCACCCAGCATGAACTGAACACTAAGGAAGCCAGAAAATGGGGATCAGGTGTGTGATAAGCCATGATAACTTAGTTTTACATGGTGAGACTTGCAGAAAACAGAAGTGGACATGCGGGATTGCCTGCTGTCCCAACGTCAGACTCGTTCTATGTGGAGCAATAAATCCCCTAGGTTAAGGTCCCTAGTCCAGGGTCAGAGGTCAGGGTGGCAGCAGATGTGGATGGGGTGCAACTGATGGGACTAGGAGGCTTGTGCATTGACTAAACTGTCATATAAGGTCCTTCCTACAGCTTAGTATGTAATTACCATTGTTATTTGTCATGTATCCTACTGTTACATCGAGCACTGCGTGGAGAAAATGTGCTTAATTTAGGATAACTGCTCCGTGTTCCTTTTCCTTTGCTATTCTGCTTTCTCTGCTTCACTTCTGAAGGCCTGTGGCTTAACTGCCCTGCTCCTTTTCATCCCCAAATACTACTCTTTCCTCTTCTCTCTGTTAAGAAAATTTGTGACAGGGAACAACTTGAAAATCTAAGTTGTATTAATAATTAATGAAATATTTTTAAGGAACTTTGACTAATCAAGATAATTGTAGTTATGTGTGTTATTACTGATAGCTAGATAGGTGAGCCTTTATAATTTTTGGAACAGGGATGGCAATTCAAAATAAATCATTTTGCATTACAGAGTGTTTCAGTACAGTTTCATTTCTTTTCTTCCACACTCTTATTTTTTCCCAATAAAAGTCTGCATAATGAATATAGTTTGTGCCCCAGTTTGCAGATTATCAACCTGCTTATGTTCTGGGGTGATGGTAGACTTATTTTAATTCCATTGCAATCTAATAAATCACGGATGATTCGACTGAAAAGCAATAAGTAATGTTATGTACCATAGGGGCAGATCCACTGTTATCTTACTATGCAACATGAGGTGCATTTTAAAGTTTCTTTAATCCAGAAGGAAACTTAGTATATGCAAATGTCTTCTTCCTGCACATGCTTGATGTAGTAGAAATGCTACGGAGGTTAGCAAGCAGGAGACAGAACTGGCAGTATCTGAGCTTAAAATATTTAAAAGTACATTCCCTAGGAGAGCTTTGGGTTGTTTAAAGGGAAGATATGGACCATTTGCATAATGTAAGAGAACAGAGGGCAGTTCTTTAAGTGAACGTTTTGAACATACGTGAACATAAGCACGTTTTGACAGTGAGTGCGCTCGTGTCCTATCACATCATCATGGCTTTTTTTTTCCTTGTGCACATATTACGACGTTTGCTTTGGCGTGTCCGTTCTCCTTCCACGGTGCATGGTATAGAAGATGAAGCATATTTACCGCTGTTTCATTTATTCTCAGCCACTTTTTTGAAACTGCTGCCTGGGCTTTTTCTGAACAGTGTCGCTGCTGCTTTTTGGTGTAGAGGCATAGCGTGTAGTGGCACGGTGTAGTCAGCATGGAGCTGCTCACTCGCTTGACGCTCACTAGCGTCTCGGCTGCATCGGTGCCATCGCTTCTGTTCCTGGCCTCAGCTGTGGGTACTGAGATCAACGCTGATGCCCAGAACAGAGTGCTTTCCACCCAAGGTAACCCTTCATACCTGAGATGTTTTACTTTCCCAATACTGTTTCCTTGGCTCCAAAGCCAGGGTCTGCTTCTGCACTGGGGCCTGTCTGGGGTAACAGCATGTTGCAGACAGTTATTTTTCTCCCATTTCTTCGTGATATGACAGCTCCTGCGTTGGGATGAATGAGCGTTGACAGTGCTGTTCATTCATCAGCAGGCAGGCAGTTTACCTCCAAGGTCTGTGAGTACTGGAGACCTTGCAATTGGGATCAGCCTTTGGTACCCTTTTCTCATCTGAGTTGCTTTTTAAACTTGTATTAATATCATGACCTGGAGGAAGAGTAAACCAAAACTGAGACGTTGTAACCTGGTGCTTGCAGTTCTAGACGTTACATTTGTTCTTCTCTGAAAGGCCACTATGTAGGGGCTTGTCCGTACTGCCATTATGGATGTAACTTGAGCGTTTTGTCTTAAACAGAAAAAAAAGCAACAATTTCTTAAGCATTTTTTATGAGTATAATCTATTTTTTTTTATGAAAGTAACCTATATTTCAAGTGGATCTAATTTTACAACAGTACTGCCCTAGTGGTGAGGACTGCTATCTGCAAAGCTGGGGGAGCTTCCCCATATCAGTTAAACTTTGTTAAAATCCTGACATTTCCTTCACAGTTCTTAAGGGCAATCTCTTCCAGCCCTCTAATACCCCCAGCGGGAAACAACTGGGCAAGCTAGGCTGAGTCGCTCTTGTTTCAACCCCGGCCTTGCTCCTCTTTATGGGAAAGATAGGATAAACTGTGGAGGGGAGATCTGACTTTGGAGCATGTGTTCAGGCACCTACATGAGAAATCTGGAAGTCTTCCAGAAGTCCTGAAGCCTAGGTGATCCTGATCTTGCTCCCATCTTATATTTTTATTATTAACACATATGCACCAAATGGAGTTTGGTGTTAGTGGTTTGAGATTCTTTTTAGTTTCTGCATTACACCCTTACTAGCTGCTTGTAGCACTGTGCTTAGAAGATTGCTAGCAAGAAAGTTAGCCAGAGATACAAGGTAGGTTGTCAACTGTTTGTTTTTGTTTTGTTTTTTTTTCCCCTAGTGTTACGGGCAGGTTATAAACCGAAGTAACTAAGTGTGCTTAGAGATATCCGTAGAGAAACATACTTAATTTACGTGTAAATAGATGCAAGTGTTTGGAAGAAACAAAAGTAGCAATTCAGAGCTGCAACAATCTAAGGAAAAAGTGCAAAACCAGCCCTCTGCCAAGGATCAATTTATCCTGTAAAGTAGCGTGCCACTCATGAGCAGTCAAAGCTTGCGCTTTCATATATTTATTGTGTTAAGTCTGAGTGATAATATAGCGAGCCACTACTATCAGGGCATAACGGAATTGCAACTCTGTTGTTTCCGAATGCAAGACAAAGTAGAAGAAATCCGAGATGAAGCAAATGGTGTGTTTCACTGGATTTCTTACGTGATTAGGACTGTTATTTGACAACATCTTCTGGTTACATGAGATAAGCAGTAACAGTGATTTTGCTAATAGAAAGAAACTTCTGCTAGTGTAATGTTTGGAAAGCTTGGTTTTACCGCTGCTGTTGGTGGCAAAGCAAGAAAGAAGTTGCATGGTGTAGCAAAAGAATTGCACTAATTTGAGACTGCCTACCTGTTTAACATTTGTTTTGAACTTGTGTTTGTATCAGAAATAAATACGATGACATAAAATCAGAGATGATTAGGTGAATTGGTTTTGGTTGACAGTTATGAGAAATCCAAAAATAGGTTCAGCCATAGTAAGTAATTTCATTATAAATGTCGAATATTTTAGTAATGTTTAAAAATAAAAGTAAATTCAGAATTTTCTTTAAACTCTCCCCCAAAATCAAAATCTTAATATGAATCTTTAATATGATTTTTTTTAGTGTCATAAAGAGCTACAAAGCAGTGATGTGCAGCTCAAACCAATTTTGTTTTCTATGGATACTGTATCTTTGTTTTCATTAAAAAAAAAAAACTGTTGCCAAAAATAGGTATAAGAGATACAGATAAAATGATTGTCATGGGAATATTTTATGATTCTTCAAAAATTTGTCCTGATCTTGCTATGTTTCAATTTCCTCATCTGAAATATTAAAACGTATTACTCTTCTGCTGTTCGCAGGAGTCATGAGAATGAATCTGTGTCTAGTCAGTAGTTATCAGGGATAGAGAAGCCACATACGTAATTTATAAGCTAAGCTTTTGGGAAGAATCCCTTGCACACACATGCACACTGAACAGAGCCTGATGGCGTGGGGAGGGTCTGGATGTGGTGTCACTGCACGTGTGTAGCGAAACAGAGATGTTCCTGAAAGTCATCCTTCTGTTCTAGGAATTACAGTAGAATATTCCGATATGGAATTTGCTGTGATATGGCCCTTATTTAAGTTTTTACAAGCTATGCGTTACTATAATTAGCCCTTTGGAACTTTTTACAAGAAGGGAAAAGAGTCATGGTACTTGGTGGCAAATTTCCCAAATATCACATGACATTTGGACATTTTGGAGGGGTATTTTATCTTCGCACACCTTATTTCTTACAGACCAATGCCTGTAAATCAACAATTATCTGAGGGTCTTTCCAGGAAACAGTGGTTATGGCTTGCTGATTTTTGTAGCACTGCAGCTTGCTTGGTAACGTTTGGGGGTGTGAAGTTCATGGTAGCTTGTGTAAATATGTGCTTTTTGTTTGAGAAGCAGGGAACGTGTTGAAAATTCCTCATTAAAATCATTTATCATTTATCTAACATCATTTTGTTAGCATGATACATCAAGCACCAACTATATAGCACCCAACACTTTATTTGACGTAACGGATAAGCTGAATCCGTGTACAGAATCACTCAGTTACACTAATGTTTTCTAATTAAGTTTTATGTCAAAAAATTCTAAATGTAATAGCACCATTTTTTGACTGGTTTCTCCCTATATTTTGTTTGTCTTTTTGAAAACTATATTTACCAGGGGATAGCTAGGTTCTCACTAAGGAGTAATACCATCTGCATTCAAATTTGCCTCTCTCTTCTGGCCTTTGAATCAGCATTGGAGAACTCACAGGTGAAAAATAGATGGTCTCTGTTGCTACATGTAACCGTTTATTATTAGAGAAAATAACCTGAAATGTATCATTCCAGCTTAACGTAAAACCTGATCAGACCAAAGAGCCCTGCTGCCGCGTGGGAAGCTTAGCTAAAGATTGGCGCTGCCTCACCACCACTGCTAAATTGGTGGGGACGGCTGTGAGGTGGCGAAAATTGTCAGTTTTAAAAACCTCCAGTGTGGCCCTTATCCACAGGTTTTGGTGGGCTTCGCTGTGTTTTTCGTTAGTAGACATGCACTGAGGCAGGTTATTTTTCCGTTCAGTTTTTTGGGCTAATCCGTTTCGGACAGATTTTAGGAAGCTGGCCAGAAGACAGCTCGGAGAGACTTTTTGCTCTTCGATCTGTAAGCTGAAAAATCTGGGGGGGGCAAAACTTAAGTTTCTTTACACTCAGGCTGATTGCCTGTGTTTATAATTTACTTTTTAAAGGAGAAATAGGGCACGCCATCTCTGCTGCATGCTCGGGGGAGGAGGGGGGACATTTTCACCACTAAAAGGAAGGTGACGGTGTGGGAGGCGACGCGCTGCATTTGGTGCCTTCCTGCAGCGGTGCCATGGTGCGCACGGCTGAGGAGCGGGTGGCCAGGGAAGCGGTGTGAGGGCGGGAGCTGGCAACCAGCTCTGGCCGGTTACAGCCAGAATGACCCGGAAAGAACCGGAATGAACTGGAAGGAAGGGGGAAGGACTGCAGGGCAGCTGTCCTTCCCGGCAGCCAATCAGGGAGCGCCTTGTGGCAAGCTGGACCAATCGGAAGCTCCCACATGCCACCTATTTGTGAGGGCCCTGGGGGCAGCTGCCATGGAGCTCGTGTTGGGGACGCGTGGCCGTGGAGGGACCGGATGGGACAGGATGGGACAGGCGTCCCCAGGTGAGGGAAGAGCAGGAGCTGTTTAGGATGAGTTTGCCCCCATGTGCTTCTGGAGGCTGGAGAGAGTGACGGTTGAGGAGATCAGAGAGACCGAGGCCCCCGGCGGCTAAGGAGGAAGGGTGAGGGCAGGGCGGCAGAGCCAGAGCCCGTCCACAAGAAGCAGCTGAGACCTGTGTTTCAGCTGGGCCCAAACCCGGTGCCCTGCTCTGAGGGGCAGTTGTGAACTGCCTGTGCGTAAGGGTAACCGGCAACATACTGTGCTTCAGAGATAGGAATTTGAATTCCCCGCTTGCGCTATGGTGTCTGCCTTGACGGGTGAGGACATATGCAAGGAATATACTATCAGCTTAAATGTAGGAGCTTTATATTACCTGGGTGAATACATACGCTTTGTGTATATTGTAGGTGTGCATGTGCAGTGCTGTTTATTCATTTGACTTACAGGTCCTGTTTATAAATTTGCTTAATAAATGCTTATGTAAAAGCCAAAGAAACAAAACCTGTTTCTTAGGCAGCTGCTGCTCAGCCTCTTTATAAATGCAGACATTATGTTTCAGGAGATGAGAGTCTAAGAATACTATGTTGCTCCTTTGTTAGGAACAGCAGTCCAAAAAAAAAAAAATGGGAATGTGTAGGTGTGTGTGTGAGATTAAATAGACCTTCTCTAGCCGTAGAAATTCTCGTATTGCATATTTATGTGCTTAGTTTCAAAACTGAGCTGGAGTCACATAACTGCTCATTCTGTGTGAACATGTACTATTGCTTAATTCAGACCATCTCAGTTATTCTAATATTAAATACTGCCTCTGTGCTTGTATGGATGTATGCTTGTAGATTTATGAAATAATGGAAGAAATAGAATTATGACAATGATATATTGATGTATTTTTGAAATCGTACACAATCACAAGTAATCATCCATCTATTCGCACAATACTTCTTAGATTTATTGAGCCTGCTTACTGAAAATGTTAAATATACCTCATGTCACCATGAAAAAATGTATTTAAAATCATTGTGTTTGAGATGACTTAGCTGAGTTTGCTTTGTTGGTCTTGTGGTCAACTGATTTAAGAAAATACATGTATGGGAGTATCTTCCCATATGTAACAGCCTGAAGTGTAGGTGGTAGGATACAGTCAAAGGCATTAGTTACAAATCAAGCTGATTCTTCATCTAAAAAGCTTTGATTTGTGAATTGCAGATTTACTTTTCCAAACTCGCTATAATTTATCTCAAATATGGGAATTTTCAAAAAAGAAAATGAAATGCATTCACACTGTGCGCTTGAGGTGAAACTTTGATGTACTATTAATCAATAACAATGTCTTCTAGGAAGATGGGGGCATAATTCAGAAGATGCATTTGGAGCAGCTGTCATTCTGCTGATTGACAGAAGAACTAGACAAAAGGGTAAGAAAAACTTGTTCTTTTCAAAGGAAAATGTGTATTAAATTATTTCCTTTTTTTTTTTTTTTTAATCTTCCTCTGGCAAAGTAATACAGAAATGTGTTATGACTCTGGGTGGAGAACTATTAAGCAGATACAATTTAAGTGTAACTAGTATTTTGTAGTATTAAAGAAAGTTGGTATAATAGTTTATAAAAATAAGAGTCTCCAGAAATGTAAAGAATGTGTTGTTTCTTCTCATATGCATGTACAAGAAATAGTTCTACTACCCAGGTTAGATTTATTATTCTTTATTGATTGCCTCATTCTGTTGGAGGACATTTCTGGCAGTAAAGTAGTAGAGCTGTCACATCTATCATGATGCGTCAGGGATCTGTCAGGACAGAGGCTCTTTTTGGACTTTGCTGTTTCAGAAAAATGTATCTGAGCATAAAAGGCAGAAATTTGACATTTTCAAGATGAAAATCAATCTCCTTTTATGTGGTGTTTCTCAAGACTTGTGCTGTGATTGCACAAGTAATGGTTTAAGATGTTTGGGGGTACAGCATGAACAGAATAATTTGGGTAACAGTTTGACAGATACTCTAACTGTAGTTTAAGTTGAAGAAACAATGATATAAGAGATGCTCAGAGATAAAAGCAGATGACAAATCAAATCCGCTGTTGTCACTAATATGAACAAAAGATATGAGTTTATATTTCTTTCTAAAGTCAGGGAATAACAAGATCAAATTTAAACACTGTGTGGCAAACTAGTATATCATACTTAGTAGGGAAGAGGAGTGGATAATAACTGTTAAAACAAAATTCATCGCTAAAAGTATGATAAACAATGAAATGTCCTAAATATATAGGAGGGAAGGTCAAATGAAGCCATCTTGAAACTGATGGACATAGCACTTAAAAATTAATGTCAGAAACGGTCAAACGCTTTTTTTTAATAAAAATACTTTGAACGAGAGGAGCCAACGTAGGCCATTGTCAAGCTGACCAGCATCTGGGCTGGTGCGTGTTGCTAGGGATGAACCACAAATAAAGAGGGTAATTGTATGTTAAGGAATACAGCTAGAGGCAACAGAGGTCTAGAGAAAAAGGCAACAGGGAGCCATAAATAGCTGGACTAGCACTAAAAGTAAGATCCTGAGAGAACTATGGTAAAAATTTTTGGTGCAGGTTGCTGCCAAGGGAAAATACTTGGGAATACTGAACAAAGCGGTGATTGTCTTCTGTTATTATTCCTGTTGAGGAATATAGTCCTCATAAAAACAACAACAACAACAAAATGCTAATCCTCAAAAACTAAAACCAAAAAAGTTTAAAAAAACAAACAAAAAACCCCCTAAGACTGCTTCAAATAAATGTCTCTTTCAGTTCTTAGCTTTCCCTTTCTAAGAGAAACAGCCAAGGAAATATTAGCCATTTTTGTTCTAGAGTGTAACTACGTGGGATGAAGAACCCTCTGCATTTAGGTATTTCTGTATTGAGGATTTTCAGCTCTCTTGATTTTGATAGATCCGTTCATTTGTTACAGACACACAGTATAATTAAAAGAATATTAAGATGGTCAGTCACCATTATGGTAAGAATGACAGACAAAGTGATAGAAGGTAAAAGTCAGAGGCAGAGTTCAGATTTACTGTAGTCAGTGATAGTTACAGGCATGAATTGAGAGAATGTTCTCCACTTGTTATATATATATATATATATGTATAAAATAATAAAACCTCTATTAAATAGCATTGAATTAAAAATATCACAGAAAGTTAAGGGGTACTGAAATTTACATAAATAATTTTGATATACGCAAAACAGGCAGCCAACATCAGGAAGAGACAAACATAAATGTGATATAGTGTTCTAAATTTGCAAAGGTCATTTTTTAATCTTCTCTGAGTAAAGACAGTCATTCTCACAAAGTGCTTCATTTGTGTCAAATGTCAAAACCTTTTCATAGACTTGTTGCCATATAGCTATACTAATTTTACATGGAGAAATATGCTTTTGCCTGCTTCCAGAGCTCACAAAGCTAGAGAGGTTTTATTTAAATGTTTTTAAAGGTCAGTTCAAGATAATTGGCCATTCTAAAAGATATATCTTTACTGAAATGTGTTATATTTAGGAAAGATAGAAAGTAATAGAAGTTTTGTGTTTTGCTTGTGTCTTGGGGTTTTCTTTGTTTGTTTTTAACACCTTAAGAAGCCCTTTGGGTACCTTCTGTTGTACATTATCTTGTATCATTACCTATTTAAAACAGAAACTCCCAGTCTGGTAGTTTTTCACTTTAGTCACTAGAACACGCTAGCACTAATTTTCCACACAAATGATAACGTGTCAGCCACAGAATAGTGACTCCATTTTTTTTAATGAGTTTAGTAATGTGTGAAATGCGTAATTAGAGGAGGAATGATTTTGTACCTTTAAGTTCATGACAATTGTTTCATTTAGGACAACAGCAAAGCTCCCTACAGCACTTCGGATAATCTTAGGTTTAAATAAGATGATGTCTAAGTGGGACTGATAATTTTGTGTCCCTATAGCTAATAATAAAAAGAAGTTGGAGAAAAATAGATACTAGCCATTTCTGAGCTAAAGGCACTGAGAGCAAAAAGGACATTCCAGAATAGACACCATTAACATAGATTGCCTTCAGCCCATTAAGCCTTGTCACTGGGATGTTTTAAACATGTGTTTGTTTCTAAAAGCCGTGTTTGGAAGCTGAAGATTTAAAAGCCACCTTAGTTTTAAAAGCATGTTTTCTGAGCCTTAATAAAATGACACTTTGTCTTAATTTTGTGTTTCCAGTCATGCAGGAAATTAGAGGCTTAACTTCTTCCTGCAGAACTTTGTTTTTTCAAGCTTCAGACTCTATTTGGCAGATTATATTGGACAAAAAATAGCTTGTAAATGAATTATTTGTTTCTAAAGTACAGCTGATATCAACTTACATATAAAATACTTACAAACGTATTTCTGATTTGCTTATGTAATTATATGACGATTACTCTTGATGCTTATTTGCTTAGAAAATTAATTTATGTTACTGAGTTCCACCAGCGCAGTGTTTCATTGTTAAGTATAATTTAGAAGGACCTTTGTTCTCTATTCTAATCTTGTGAGTTACAAGCTTGATCTTATTTGGGGCTAGAATGATCCTAAACATCATTTAACCCTTATGCTTGTATAGGGACGATGGCAAGGCTGGATGAAACTGCTATAATTAAAATGCTTGATTTCTTTACGGCTATCTAATCAATATGAAGTGGTCTTCTCAGGCAAGGTTTGGGTACTCTACTGTTGGCATGAGAGATGTGTTTAGAGGGCTCCATGTTTGGGGGGGAGTTCTGCTGCTCAGCGGGGGTCATGGCTGGTACAGCCAGAAGCCAGGTTGGGGGAAGGAGTCACCTTCCAGCACACACAGGTTGTCTTCAGAGAGAGGTGTGAAATATCTGTTTAACGGGAGAGGCAATGGCTGTCCACTGCACCCATTACACCCAGGTCAGCTGTTAGACCGAGGCGTGTTTTGAGACAAAAGTACTGCCTGTAGAAATCGTATAGTTTGGCTGGGTGTTGAAATCAGAACTTGTCATCACATGTTGCAAGACCAACATCAGAATTACTAATATTCATATCTTTTGTGTGGCCTGTGATGCTTCAGCCTTCCTGGTACTGAGGGAGGTAGACATGGATGCTGTGGTTGCCTGGTTATGTGATGCACTTGAGATGCTTGTAGTGCTGTGATGAGATCCCAAGTCAACCAGAGCTTTGAAGGGATCTGCTTAGGACTTTTCTTTATAGCTTGTTCCTCAAACATGACTGAAATGCTTTTGAAGACCAAATAAAGCAAGGTTTTAGTAGAATAAAGTCTAGAATACTTAACTTTTTAGGGAGAGAAATTTCAAAATGATAGAACGGAAATACGAAGGGTTTCTAAATGCCTCTCGCCCTACTGACTGTGGTCTTCAGGTCCGTCCTTGGTTTCAGCCAGTACAGTGACTTGCGGAGATAGAGCAGCTTTGTTCCGTGGGGACGGGTTGCTAGGAAGTTTTGTTCCATTGCCTTCAAGGCCTGGCTGTCTGCCCTTTGCTCCCCTCAGCAGTTTCCTGTTGTCTCTGAGCAGCAGGTTCTCAGCTCCTTGGCCTGTAACTGTTATTGCCTGCCATAGCCTGCAGTCGGGAAACTTGTCTCCCTCAGCACCTCAGTTTTCCCCCAAGGTAGGACCAGTCCCCCTGTCCCTGTAGTGATTTCCACCCGATAGGGTCTTTTTAAAGGAACATTACACAGCTATGAACAAGAAAACGAACAAAAGTGAAACAATACCAGAAGAAATACAGATACTGCCCATCACAGATGGAAACAGGAGTAAAGACTCGGCGACGCAGGAAACATCACACTTTCCAGACACTGCATCCTTTAAGAGCAAGCAGTAGGGCTGACTGCAGAACTGATACTCAAGTATACTTTTTGCCATTCTGTTCATCTAGCCAAGTCTGCTGTTCCACCTCAAACCCCAGTGTAAATGACTTCATGCCTCATCCTACAGAAATCTCTTGCAGTGACTAATTCCATTAAAGCTTTGTTCCATGTTGGTGCATGAAGAGCTTCTGTTGCTTTTGAGAACAGTAGCTGGTCATGAGCAAAGCTCATTTGACATAGATTTGTAATGGTGGTAGACACTGTACTAAGTAATGTAGTAAGACTACATTAAAAGCCAACTGCATTTGTTTTATAAACAGAGTGGCATTTTTTCCTGTCATTTTTTTACTTGTGTTTGCATTCCACATCAGTCCAATGTGTCATTTGTACAGTCGTAGGAAAACTAAAGGTCTCTGACTGCAGTCTGCACTGTAAAACCTCTACTCAAATTGCTGCATCATAATTAGCAAATTCCAAAGAGGCTGCTATTAAGAATATGTTTAACATGCACATAAATAAATGTGCAAACCTGTTCCTCATCTGCTATTCATTTTGATGCCAAAACTAAGATAATGATGTTGAAAGTTGATTTCAGCTTTTGCATTAGTAAAGTAAGAGTAATAGTTTGACCATAGTTCCTCTTAATTCCTTTAGAAAAGTGTGGGTTCTTTGGGAGACTGTGCATTGTGGAAACTAATGCTTGCAACATTTTGATTTTGGGATCATAGCTCTTAGTTTGAAAAGAAATGTTAGTCTCAAACCAGGAAGCAATAATGGTTAGATCGGGTAGAACCTCTAATACTTTTGCCTGTGTGTTGAATCTGTGGTCCCCAAACCGTTGTCTTGGATAAGAAAGAGAAAAAATCATGGGGTACGCTGTTGTTTTCTCTATTTGGTTTCTGCATCGCTTTGCTAGGGAAAGGGAGTTGGGATTTATCGTTAGTTCAATGTTATACATTTGAATCTACTCTATTGAACATGAAATGTTAAGGTTTCAGGACTGCCCTCCTCTTGCATGTTTCTTAAACTAGTGGAGTATAATTATTTTAAGTTGGAGGGTACTAATAGCTCTAAGCGAGAGCACTTTGATGTCAGGGCAGACTTTAATGCCAACTGGCCTGATGCGTACCATGTATTCCTGCTGAATGGAGACAAGAATAGAAATGTTCAGCAATGAGCTGGCTGAGTAATAGAAACCTCCACCCAACACAGTAGGCCGAGAAGAACAACTGCCATATTAATAATAACACAGCTTTCCTCTGCGGGTTGATTGCCAGTACGAACTAGGACGTTGTTTGGTTGCAAATTTAAGACCATGTCAGAAATAGATCAGGAAAATTCTGGCAGACAGGGATGGTGAGCTTGGCAGAAGTCCTTGAGAGTTCTCAAGTGCTTCCTGGGAAGCAGCCTTGGAAATTGTGAGCAAGCTGACGGCTCTTTTTTTTTTTGTTGTTTTGTGTTCAGTGGAGCAGAATTTGTGTGCTTTCATGGAGCGTAAGCAGGGTGGTGTCAGAGATTTGCTTATCAAGTTTCTTTCTTGTGGAAGTAACCAGGGGTGGGCCTCAAATTGACTTATTGATTAGAGTAGCACTTACCTTCAAGGTAAGCTTTCTAGTTTAGAGGGGGTTTTTTTAATCAGATAAAACAGACCTAAAGGTGAATCCATCAGTGTGCATTTGCTCTTCCCCAGTGACTCAGTCCCATTTGTTATACGCAGAATATAAACTAAAAATAACATTTATGCTGTTTTTCTCTCCAAAATGATAACCTCCACCCCCAAGTGTGCCTATAATCACTATTTAAGACCAAATCCAAAACCCTTTTGTCTTTGATAAAATTACTTTAATTATTCTTATTCATTTAATTTCATTATTCATGTGCATTCAACTTTGTTAATGAAACCAAATCTATTTTCATGTTACTGCTGAGCGTACTGTGACAAACTGAAACACATGATATATGGTGTCAGCATGATTATACCAGCTCTTTGAAAACACAGGCTTAAGCAGCAGAGGTATTCCTCTATCAATATAGGTGCCTGTATGCCTTGAGGAGTGCAAAGAGAGGATGTTTTCACGTCCTGTGCTGGCACAGGTTGGCTGGCAGAAGCATGTAGTGTAGACCAGTTGTTAGTTCCAGGATGACACTGCATCCTCCTTGAAGTTCAGGTAGGAGAGCAGCATGCTGACTGTGCGGGCCAGCGCGGTCCCCTTGCAGCTCTGCCTTGGATTTTGCTCTCCGTTGCGGACAGGGTGGAATGATCCACCCAGCTGTTGCCAGCCTGCTATCTTTTTCTTTAATCGCCTTACTCGGAACAATGTTTTTGCCACAATACTGTCACAGTTATCTTAATTTGTGTTCCTGGAATGGTTTTGATTCCAAGTAGCTGCTTAGGTTTCCAAAGCAAAATAGAGCCGGGGAAGGAGTATCTTCCATTTCCCTCAACGGTGTTTCAGGACACAAGGGGTCGATGCCTATGACCATCCTAAAGCCTCACAGAGTTATTAGCCTGGTCTTGGTGCAAATTTGAGTATGACAGCAGATTGGAGAAACAGTGTGCGTCTGCAGCAATGATTAGTGGTAATGGTAAGCTTGGTATTCAGAACTGAAAATACCTAGTGTTTTTCTGAAAACAAAGTTTCAGATATGTGATTAATAGTAAATCCTAAAATGTTTTTTCCTGTTCCTTTAAAGTAAGAAGACCCTCAGCTTTTGGGGCCTTGTCAGCTTTACATGTCAATCATCTCTTAATTTTGCTTGAGTTTTCCTTAAATTAATGTTCAGTCTTGCCAGGGCAAGGCAGGTGGAACAAAGATTGGCTCACAGCTGGATTTACACATTGGCAAACATTCAGAATGGCACGCTGCAATGATTTGCCCTTAAAACATGCCCAGGAATAACTGTTCTTTAAGTTTCTCACAGCTCCATTTCTCTGTAAAATTACTTGCTCTCTCTTTCACATGTCCCCAGTGGTGCGAGCAGGGTCCCTGCTTTGCTTGGATTTTTTGAGGCCTTCCTTCATATGCAGTACTGCTAGCGTGATTATAGACTGGTTGCACAGTGTAGTAGATGAACTCTTTTGTCTCCTTTTATAACCCTATAGTCAAATCTTTTTAAAAATTCTATTCTAAATATCTATTAAAAAATCTATTTTAAAAATCTGTTTAAAAAAAATCTATTTAAAAAATCTTTCAAATCTGTCTGTGAGGGCATAAAATGTTGTCACCCCTGGCTATCCTTTGCTGAAACAACCTGCGTGCACAGGAGCCGCTCTAATTTATACTCTAGCATCTTAATCCCATCTTCACGGCTAGCGTAGGCCTCACGGCGGCGGGCTCTCAGGAGGATCGGGGTGTGTGCCGGGGCTCTGCTCTGTGCCACCCCTCCTGCAGAGAGAGAAGCTCTGACGGGGGCAGGCACAAATGGTTGGGACGATTGCGCTGTCCCCGCTACAAAATGCATCTCTGCTAGGAGCACGTTGCCGTTGCCTAAGAAGCATACATTATAAATAGTGGGCTAAATTTTAACAGGTACTCAATCTGTACAACTCCCAAGTGATGCTAGTGAGCAAACTACTGGAACCGCTCATTTTGTGAACAAGCATTTACTTTAGTTTCTGATGCAATCAACTAATGTGCCTATCAAAGTTAGGTTTTTAGAAGCATCCTTTCAGAAAGGCTCTAGTTACTCTATGCTGTATGGTGAGCAAGAAAGGATATAGGCTGTAATACTGAAACCACTTATTTATGAATTAATGTTATCTGTTTAAAATTAGATAATGTTTTCAGAGTTCTGGTTGCCAGCGCATTCAGTGGTAATACGGTGCTTGAGCTTTTTATGCCAATAAGTCATACTTTTTTTTTCATTCAGTCCCTAATTAAATTTTGTTTCCATCTGAGCAACTTGCTTCATATTTAAGGCTATACTGCATATGAGTATGATAGCACTTTATGTAATTTTGCATTGGTCATGTTTTCTGTTTGCATTTATTTGCTTGTGTTGTATCACAGACACAAAGCTAAGTCAAAAACCAGCATAAATGTATCATTTTTCCACATAATTGTTTTACAAAGGAGTAAATGGAGGCTAATAGAACAAAATTTGCAGCAGTAATATCTTCTTTTTTTTGAATTTACTGCTACTTTTCAAACATAACTATTTGATATTTAAATATTTCTTTTGTTGCTAGTAAAACATTTGCTACATTTTTAGGTCTACAACATGGATATTATGGTTATTCTCCCAACATTTTTTAATTAATCCTTTACTGTAGATTGCACATACGTGGCATCATTAATCCATGGTCTTTTTTGCAGGCGGGGGAAGGAGCACACAAGCCATGTCTGTAGAAAACTGAGTCTAGTGCTAGTTGAGAACCTCATTGAGCCAACTACTAACTACACCAGACCATATGTGGAAGCATTCACTAATAGGAATGCTAAAAGTATAAATGGTAAAATTTAAAACTATTTTCAAAGTCCATTATCTACTTTTTCCATGTTGGAAACATAGCCACCTTTAATCAAGCACATACTATTTTTTGATGTAAGCAAATGGCTTGATGGACGATGAGAAACAGATTGTAAATGAGACTATTAAAAAAATTACTCAGCAGTAATTCACATTCATATTTAAGAACAGGAGGCAGTTCAGAACCTGGACAGGAAGGCACTTTCCAAGAACAACAACAGCAACAAATTCAGACATTAAAAAAAGTAAACTATATTGTATTGAAAAGAATGTGATGGCAGGGAATGAAAGAGCGGGGATGTAGTGCTGACGTAGGAATGCAGAAGAGACTAAAGCAGAAAACTATGAAATAACAAAAAACTGACAAAATCCCTCCTAAAACACTAATAATGCTGACAGTCTGGTTGATAATAGTTTTGCCTGGTTCATGGAGCTTTCCATGGACCAAATGTATGATTCCAATATTTAAGCATCTAAAAGTGAAAATAAAGAGAAGAAATACCTGGTTCCCAAGTAGCTGACATTTTCTTGTCTTCCTTTTGCTCTTTTTAAATTTTTAAGATTAAATGATTCCTTCTTCCTGATGCACAGTTTTTCTGAATTTGCACAGTAATCTGTGGCCTTACAAAGGAGAAATGATAGAAGTGATGTAAACTGTTCATGATGTAAGATTTCTCAAAATCAATTTGGATTAGCAAGTGATATCAAATCAAGCTTTTTATTGACTGTTCCTAGCTGCTGTCATGCCATACCTAGTGCCAAAGCTATGCAGTTTAGTGTACTGTGATGCAGTTCAAATATAAAATTGTCAAGCAACAAAACTAATTTAAAAATAAGGTATTTGGCACTCACGTGTTCTGTGTATATAATTATACCATCAGCTATTTGCAGTTGTGTCAATGTAAATTACACACATGCACAAATCTGTATTTGTGTGTGTATATATAAAAAATATATATACGTAATCCACATATGCTTTATTACATGGCTTTTACAGTGGAATATTACCTAGACTAAATGGTTGTATTCCTGAGCCAGTTTTCAAAGAGAAAACTGAATGCCTTTTTTAGGCAGAAACTGTATTTAGGTAGAAATGGTAACTGACTAATGTAATCGAGTATGTTTTGTGTTCAGTAAAGTAAGTCTACTGAAATATTAAATTATAATCTATTTTGTCAGCCTGACACAGAAGGATAAGAAATTGTTAAACAACTTTCATACCACAAAAAGGTTTTAGAAGTAGAATAGCTTGGGTGGGTGGGGGAGATTAAGTAGGTTTAGCACTTGATGACAAAGCACAATTGATTTTCTTATATATGTCCATACTGCAGGTGTTGTAAAGGTGACTCAAACTTAGTCTAGTTTCTGCTCAGGCATGTGTTCTCTCTCCCTCTCTTTCTTTTTCCTTGTCTTTCTTTTTATCATATGGTGTTTGTCTCTGGGACTTTCTGTTAGGGCTCTCAGTTTGGTTATCTGAGTCTTGATTTCTGAATTTTAATATTGATTGTATGTAAACAGCTTGCATAATATCTTTTTTTAGTTGGCTACTTAGTCTTGCTTTATTTTTTCAGAACTTATAACCTTTTGTATTGTAATTCTAATGTCTTATTCTGAGCCTATAATATTTTTTCTTTACCACTTGGATTCTACTACTTCTCCACATTTAATCTTTTTTATCTGATTGTCTCATTTCCTCAGATGGCTTCTAAGTTGCTGCTTTTTTCCCCTTGCAGAGAGTATAAACTGTAGCTCACTGACAGAGAAAACGTTCTGAATAAAAATACAGCCTTAATTCTAGCATTTCTTTGATATTCCATATTATTAACAAGAACATTATATTATTAAATCACACACAAATGTTTAATACATACACACAAAGCCATGTCTTAAGGTTTGTCTATGTATACCAGTAAAACAAAATTGTTTCTACAAGAAATACATCTTTAAAACAGGGATGTCATATTAGGTAGAAATTGAACAAGAGAAAGAAAGAGTGATGTTCTAATTCTTGCTCTATTCTGAACCTTAAGCCTACAGAAACATGTCCTTTCTCCTCTGATGGATGAAGCTCTGCTCTACTATATAGTGCAATCATGGCAACTCAAGGTCTCGGTGTCAGATGGGTGAGGGCTAGGTCTAGATGTGGCTGCTCTGTGTCACACCGGGCATTGCCCAAATCTGAGAAACTCTTAGTTGACTGTTCAGGAAATTATAAGGACAACCTGGCATCTCCAGAGCAGTGCACAGCGGCATGAGCCAAGACGTGTGTTATCCTGCTCTGACCTCTCTGCTGGGAGAGGTTGTCTGATGGTTTCAGGATGTCACAAATTACTCATTACAGTTAATCTGAGATGCTGCTGTTTTGTATATCTCAGTCTTTTCTAAAACATTTAAAAATGTTTAGTCTAAAGCTCACCTTCCAACTATAAGCTGATTTGCTGTAGGTTTCCTGAATCCACAAAAAAGTTTCTGATAAACTAGCTTTATGATGTGAACTAGCAGGATTTTCAGATTTTTAAATACTGATACAATGACTGGAAGCAAGATTGGGAAATTCCAGGCACAAAGAAAATCTTTCAAAAGTAGTGAACAGGAGAAGATGGATGATTATACTGAAAGCCTTCCAAACCTTTAAGTATTGCTTTTGCTATTGCTTCAATAGCTAAAATAATTTGTGCTAAGCAATGACCGTACAGGATGAGCAGTATTTTATAAAAGAAAGTCTGTATCCAGAGCTTTGTTCAAAATATTCATATTTTGATAATGCATGCTCGGTTATGGGGTGACCTTTAAGGTCTGTATAATATTGTTCATAAGAGGCAGTTTATTATTCTGAAAGCAATTTCGGGCATCATGAACTACAAGAAACACTAATCTGGTAGGCTGACTGGGGGGGCAGCTTTGGTGACTAGAAGGTCAAGATTATTTCAGGCCTTCTAAAAAATATTATGCAGTAATCAACGTTAAGAATTGGAATAATTCAGTGCCACTGATGTATGACAGTGATGGTTAACATCATCGTAGCATAAGCTGGTTGAGGTAAGGCTCTGTCCCACTGGATTGGAGGTAATTGCATTTCGTGGTACATTTGATTCCGTCTATTCTTTTCTATGTACGGTCTCATAACAGTGCCTAAAATTTTGCTCATGCAGGTGAGTGAGAATGAGTTATGATCTTCAAGATAAGTGAGTGAGTTTTATCACTTAATCAGTTGAAAGGTATTTCGACATTTGGTCTTTTATTTCTGTGGTTATATTTCACTGTTATAAAAACGTTGTTGCAGTTTGCTCAAGATTGAATAATGGTCATCCAAAGGTGCTTGAAAGCAGTTTTCAAGTACTGTTTGCTTTTGAAAGAGCTTTAGGAATAGCTCACACTTTTTTCAATGTGCTCTCATATTCTAACACAGGCATGCACACTGTCATGTTCTTATACTTTACTATGGTGTACTGTAGGTTCAGCTTCATAAGGGAGTTCAAAATTGTCCTTCTTCCCTGATACTCACTCTCTTCCAGAAAAAAATGAGCAGCCACTGAGAAGTACCAGGAATAAAAATGCACCAGATGACCACAGAACTTCTATGTTTATTTTGTGTGTTCTTTTTAAGGTCTAAAAATCTTGCGAATACAGTTTTAGTCTTCACTAAATTGTAATGTAGAAAGTCTTAAAATATTTTTTTTATTTTCCTTAGTTGCTACTAGTTTCACGTAATTACATGTGAACCCCATCTTTCATTAAAAAATAAAAGTAAGTCTGCAAGCCTCATGATTGTAAAGAGAAGCATAAAAACCTAAAAAAAAAAAAAAAAATCCCAAAAGGCTTCAGCAGAAGAAGGAAAATACAAAGAATCCCAATCTGTTTTTAAGTATCTGAGATTTTTCACATAAAAAAATCATAATTTTTTTGTGATCTAACACATTAGATTTGAACATTTGTAGTTAATAGTACTAGTGTAGTGGAGGAAGGCTCAGAGACCTGGGGAATATGCAAGGGCGGGGGAGGAGGTAAAATCAGAATATATGATAAAAGTAATACTGACTACAGTTAGGAAAAAAATAAACTATAAGTAGTTGATGCACAACCAGCCTTTACTGCTTCAGAGACCAATGGTCCTAAAAAATGCAGAGACTTCTGAGCAGAGCTGGAAAGACTTCATGCAATCATTTAAAATGTAGCAGCCCAAAAAATTAAAAATGAACAAAAAACTGCAGTTATTGATGGCACCTTGTTTTGAATCACAGGCTGCGGATGAGGCATTGTTTTGAGAAGGTGACAACATACAGAAGAAAGGTTTGAAATTATAACCAAAATGTTTGTGTGGGTTTTTTTGTTTCGTTTTGTTTTTGTTTTTAAGAAAATTAAAATAACCCTGTAAAAACACATTTTCCTGGGGGGAAGATATCAGGAAAAGGCAATTGATATAATAGTTTGTCAGATGGAACCTTGCAAATTAAAAATTGTCTGCTTTAAGTTTGAAGCATTATCGGATGTCATCACTGAGGGCCAAGATTGATGGCCCAAGCTGTTTCTGGGAACAAGAACAAAAAAGAGTTTGAGCATGTCAGCTTATGCAAAAGAACAGTAAAAATAGCTGCAGAGGCATACATTTTAACAAGAGTTAAGCGGGTTAGACAAAGTTTTATTAGAACAATGTTAGAAGGAAATAAAAGATCCTGGGATTATTGTAGATGGTTGGATAAAAGTGTCAGTTCAGTGTTGAGTGACTATCAAAAACGTAAACAATGTCAGGAATTATTTGGGAGGAGAGAGAACAAAGCAGAGTGCATCTTTATGCCACTGTGTCTATCTAAATTATTCCTGCATTTTGAATAATGGATGAAGTCCAAGTTTGTCTCCAGAAACCATGGGATTAGACGAGGTTCAGAGAATGGCAGTGGGGGATAATCAAAGCCACAGAGTGGCTTTTGTGCACAGAGCGAGTAAGATTTGGGCTCATCAGGCTGGACAAGTGATGATGCGGTGGCCGTACAGTAGAGGTCAGTAAGTTATAGGCAGCCCAAAGAGGGGGTAAATAAGGAATGATCATTCAAAACAAAGAGAAGGAGGTGGTTCTTGACGCACTGAACTGTGGCATTGCTGGCTTGTCTTTATGTGAGTGTAAGGGGAAATGGAATGTGTTTATGGAAGAAAAAAATCATTAGAAGTAATATACACAAAACCCATCTGTGGCCCAGGAAGTCTCTGAGCTGCAAACTGTTGAAGCTGGGAGCCTGTTTGGGGGAAATGGAAGAATTTTCGAACAGAAGAACGTTTCACTGAAAGAGCTCTCATCTGACTAGCTGGGGGTCAGATTTTAAAAAAACTAACTGAGAAATGGACCTAGTCCTTTATGTACAGCTTCATTAAGAGAAAGTTTATACATGAAACAAGTGGGTAAATAAAAAAGCAGTAGCTAAACAGAAAGCAGAATAGATGGGGGAACAGAAATGAGTGTAATGACAGAAAAAATAATTGCAATGACAGTGTAAAACTTGAAATCAAGATTAGGAGTCCTTGTTTAGGCAGTAAATGTTGATCTTAGATCAAGGGGATGACACCCCCCCCCCCAAAAAAAAAGCTGAAATAACTGTGTGTGTGTATATATATATATATATATATATATATATAACTGAAGTTTACATGAATCAGTGTTAGACTTATGAATTTCTTTGGCTTAGGCATTTGTATGCCTTGGGAAATCTTTCATTGTTCTGATAAGCACTGCAGCACCAGAAGTGCTCCAAATGGATCCTAACGTGATCCATTAGAAAAAGACTTGGCTACACAAGTCAGTGTCTGCATTTGAGGCAGCTCCACAGTGCAGATTTGTTGGATTGCATTGCTTGTCCCAGAATGTCAGCTTATGCTAAATGAGATAGTAAGTAGTAAAAAATGGCAAACGGCTAGTGTGGATGCCTCCTTGGTTAAATCTACCACATGGCTTTAATGCCAAAATGCAGTGAGTGACATTTCCATCAAATTTGGGAAGCAGGACTTGACAGCAGCAACCACTGAAGACCAAAGGTGAAAAATCCAACTGTAGCAGCTACAAGGAAACCTCTATTGGTCATGCCTGGCAATATATTTTCTTGTAGAAAATTTTTTTCCAAAATCCCAATATAGGTCCCAGCCAAACTGTAAAACAGATGGTGGAATTTTCTTCTTTCTTAGTTCTGTCTTGCTTTCACTAATTAAGAAAAAGCTTTTCACTAGGTGACTTAAGTAGAAATGTGATCCATTAGGAGAAGACTTGACTACACAAGTCAGTCTCTGGATTTGAGGCAGCTCCACAGTGTAAAGTTCAAAGAAAAAGTAGTAAGCAGTTAAAAAAAAAAAAAAAAAAAAAAAGTTAAAAAATCGGTTTAAAAAAATGGTATGAGCAGGATTCTAATCAAGCAGTTTGTTGTGACAAGTAGCATTAAAGTAGCAATTGTTGTGACAAGTGGTATCAAAGTAGCAAGCATCTGAAGGCATATGAGTGGTTTTATACAGTGCTCTTGGACAAGGCAGGTGGCTTTTAAAGGAGATGCTGTAATTTATTTTCGGACTTCCAGAAGGCTGTCTGGAGAGGTTACACTACGTGCAGTGCCTCATGTCAGATAGACTGTTCAGGGACACCTGTATGCTGGTGACTCTTGTTCCAAACAAACTTGTCCTCACCTGTCAGGTCACTTTGCTGCTTTGGGAACCACTGCGTGAATGACTACAACAATCAGAGCTCTCTGTCAGGCAAACTTTGGAAGAGAGCGTACCATCCTTTTCTTTGGAAGTGTTTTGGATGATCATGCCAATACCAATAAAGAAATAGTCTTGTGGCTCTGGAAAGCTAGCATAGTGTTTGGTGGGAGTATAGATATATACAGCTTCTGCGCTTTTGATGCTGCTGGACGGTGGTGGGATTTGCCTATCACACAGAGGTATGTGTACCTTCTGGAGGACTGCTTTTGCCGCTTCCTTGCTTGACTCTTAATGGAGGTGTTACGAACAGATAACCATATTCCAAGTCTTCCATGTGTTGACTGCTTATTCACTGAAGCTTTGATACATGCAGTTGTGATGGTCTGGGCACCCAGTCCAAGGGTATAAATGCTCGAGCAGTTCCTATATGATGAGTGAAAGTATGAGAAGAAAAAACATCTTTT
This sequence comes from Apteryx rowi, assembly GCF_003343035.1. NCBI lineage: Eukaryota > Metazoa > Chordata > Aves > Apterygiformes > Apterygidae > Apteryx > Apteryx rowi. Next base: position 1,709,964 of record NW_020447375.1, on the reverse strand, counting down.
TCCAGGAAAACACTTTAGAGACCTTTTAAAGACAGCGCTTGATATGGTGAAGCTCTCTTGAACTTTTAGGCACAAGGAGACAGTGGCAGACAGCAAAATGAGATGAGATACAGGTGCCTTAGGGTAAAGCAGTGCTCCTCTGGGCAGGAGAAGCTTGCAAGATTAAGGTTACGGCAGCAGCAGACGGCTTCTTCCTTTGAGAAGCACTGAGGACTATATGATGAAAAGTGTTTCTCTGACGTAGATCAGCACTCTGAGTTTGAATCCCGCTCTTCAGAAATGGGCTGTCTCTGTGTACTGACTAACACTTCAGAAGGATTCCAGTGAATTACATAAAGAACAGTAGTTTCAATAATGTTAAGATTTTGACCCACTGAGCAGATAGGAAATTCAGCATTAAAACTGCCACTTAATTCTCAAGTTAGAGCTCTGTTCTCTTATTCTGCACACTGGAGTTGAGGTTAGAGGGCCGACATTTTCCGCTAATGTAAATTCAAATAATTCCCTTGAAACTGGGCTGATTTACTGAGGATCAGCCGGTGTGTGAACCATACTCAGAACTTCTTGGCATTTGAGAGTCGTGTCACAACCTTATCATTTCTTACCATCAGGGCTTATATTAAGCGTTCTCTTTCTCAGGGAATCCATTTGTGAGGACACTGGTTTAAACTCTCAAATTCTCACAGTGTGCCGCTTCAGCATGCGGTACGGAGAGAGCTGATTTTATGTGTCGGCTTTGTCGATGTCTCAGTATTATTTGGTGATGCTGTAGATGAGATTACTTGGTCACACATTATGAAGATAAACTGCCAATTGTGTGTGAATAATAGGAGATTAGTGGAAATGCTGACTGGAGTATCTATTTTCTGAAATATGGATTAGTATGATTTTTTTCAGCTTTAGATACAGTTTTGTTTCATTGCTCTTCCAAACGTTCTATGAATCTGATAGGTTAATACCTTTTAGAGCATCACAGCAACTCAGACAGATTGCATGTTCTAAACCTTATGTTCATCTTATAGGAATATAATTTAAAGATTATTGGCAACATCAAACTTGAATATAGATATATCTAAATCTGTTTATATTCTGTAAAACTCAGTGGGATCTATAAAAGTAAAATGTGAGAAAAATTAATTTAGTAGTCCTAAAGTTGGGAGCACTTAGAGTGAGCATGTGCTTTTAAGACCACTCTTTTTTTGCTTATCCTAACCCTTGTTAGTTCAGGAGTCTCATCTCTATAACACCTGCTTAAACTTTGTGCTGAATTTTGCACACAAAATGGTGCTGTGATACAACTGAAAAGTACACAATTTGGATGTATTGTTTTTGCATGAGTTAATACTGGGTATGAGTAATTGGAAACAACTTTCAGATATAGTCCAGAAAGCATTGACTAATTCCTCAGCCCAGAGTTTTTCTGACTTCCCTTCCTCCTTTTTTCCCCACTTGTTTTTTATCCGATAACATAGTGACTTGGGCGCTCACCGAGGGTGTGTTAGACCAAGGTTTTGGCTCCTTTCTGGCTGAGAAGTTATGAACCATTTCTCGCAGAGAGTGTGTGTGCACCATGCTGTCAGATGTCCTGATGCAATGTACTTTTGGCCCCTGAATGTGTAGATATTGACTGAGTTGGCAAGGGGAGGAATGCTCTGTAACCACTCGGTCTCCTGTTTGAATCAGTCTCCTGCCTGCCAGGAAACCTCCTCTGTGATGGTCCCAATCAAAAAAGGGCCTGTCTGGCTTGCTTTCCTCTTGGTCATGTCACTGTATGGAAACTATTGGCACTCAGGAAAAAGAAATCTTCACTTGGATAATTCTCTTCAGATAAAATGTGAAATTGTTTTGCTGTGTTTGGTTCCCCCCCGCCTCTGCCGCCCTCAGTGAATTAAATGGTGTCAATTTGTCTTTTAGCAGAAATTTGCTTGTGTGATCTTCTGCATCAATGACCTCTAAAAAGATGAACGCTTTTCTGAATACTCAATAGCATGATGCTCATAAAACTTTATAGAACTGTCAATAGTCCTGACAAGACTCTTTGAAGGTTATTTTTTGCAACACTGACCACACTGCTAATATGATCTCTGGGAGAAGGGTCATTTAAAGATTCATTAATTTTGTTTCCTGGTGCCGTCATCGTAAGTTGGTGGCAGGGATGAATAAAAGACTGGGATAATTTCCTCCCTCCAGTGAACTGATTGTCTTGATAAACAGTATGATTTTATGCTGATATTTGTTGGAATCATCAATTAGTGTTTTTGCCAAAATCAAGTTCAGTAGTCTCAAAGAACTGTTTCATGTCTATAGGTCTGTAAATAGAAGCTAGCACTTTACTGTTTCTCAGGGATGTTATCTTTGGTAGGTGCACGAGCTGAGGGAGCTTAGAAGATTTTAAGGTGAACAAATGGAGATTGTAACTAATGGCATCAGTGCTTGGTGTTCCCTTTTATTCAGAACAGACGCTCAACAGCGGCAGAACCTAGCAATATCCTCTCATGAGCTGGAGCGTTACGCTAGCAGGGAATGAAAGTTTTGAACGATATTAGGACGTTGTTATTTGTGCAACATCATTAATTTGTAGGAAGCTCAGCACCTAGTATGAAGACTTATTTTTAAAGACATTTTAAAAGTTTTTCCAATAATGTTTTAATTGCTACCCCCCCCAAAGGTGTGCTTTTACCACAGCTGCTTAGAGAGAGAAAATACTTGAGAGCTATAGATGTTTTTAAATCCTTCATCACTTTATTATTTAAATGGTAGCAATTTAAAACCATAGGTCAAATATATCCTGTTGTAACCTCTGTCTGTTCACTTCTCTCTGGAGGTTACGTAACAGGCTATAAACACCTTCTGTTCATTGAATCTGGTGAAGTATGTGCTACCTAAATTGCAATTAGAATGCTTAGGTTAGTATTTAATACATCCCAGTCTCATCTTAAGGGACTCTCTCCTCTTAATCAATTCCCTGCTCCTAGGGGTCAATGAAATTTGATAGCACAAACCACATTACGAATTACAGATGAATGTTAACCCTGAGAGGTAAACTTTCATAATCTCCTGTGATAAATTCATCATGTGAGATAACTAACCTTTAGACACTTCTGTCATTCACATGGCTTAAAGGTGGGCTGGAGAGCCATACCAAGACTGCAAAAAGCTGTGCTGGTGTTATTAAAACCCAAAGCAGCTTTTTCAAGAGGTCCAGCTTGAGAGCTCACTGTTTACTCACATGACTGGCAGTGGTGTGTAAACAAAGAGAAGCAGCACAAGCCTCAATCCTTAATCACTAGAGAAACTGGGAAAGCAGATTAAGTGTTCTCTGAAAGCATTTTTGTTTAAAAGAGTGTTAAGTTCACTGCTAGATTTGTTTGCCTTGTGTCAGAATGTCTTGATTAGATAGAGAAACTAGATTGCTCCTCATAGTGTGTTTTCCTGCTTAGCCAGGTAGAAGGTGACACAAGCAACAAGAAAAAATCAAAGCAGCGCAGTGATGTGCAGAGTACTGAAGATGAAATTTTTATAAACCCTCTACACTGAACTATTTTATCATTGTAGAAAAATGATGTGGAAATTAATTTAAAACAACAGACATGTAAAAAGCAATCTATCTCTAGAATGTTTTGTGTTGCTATATGAAACTGCTGCCTTGTCTGCAACTACATCTACGTTGTGTATTAGGTCTGGGTCTGCATCTGTGTTTATGGTTTAATCCTTCTTAAATCTCCATTTTAAACCTTTAGGCTCAGACTGTATCATTCCCTAAATTTGATCTAGAAACGCTCTGGTCCCTAAGACTGGAGGTGAGCCAGCTCACCACGCCAAAACTCAAACCTGCAGAACGCGTGACTGATGAGTCGCTCCATGCCATTTCTCAGCTGCCAGTAGTCATCTCCTTGCCCCAGTTGGACACACAGAGTTTGAGTGCCCTTATTCTGTTTCGTTACCAGGACCGCTTCCAAACTGAGACTAATCCTCTTCCATTTGGCATTCAAGGAAGTTATCAAAGTTATACTGATTCGGAACAGGAGGCTTCAACAAACAGATGCTTTCAGAGGGACTCAGTCTTGTTCTGATGTACATCCGTGGAGCATAGCCCTATTTTCTGGGGACTTTGTGTTGAGGAATTCCTCAAGTAAGTCTCCTAATGAATTAGTTAATAGCAGTAGTTGAACCGTAATTATTAAACCAATGACAAAACAAAGGGAGAGAAATTATACTTGTGGTTTTCATCCGAGGGAAGGGCAACTTCGCAGCCCCAAGGCAAGTGCGATGGCAAGGTGAGGGGCCGTTATGCAAATAACTACGCTGTGATAGTCTATCTAGTACTGGCCTGGCTACAAGGGCTTAAAGCCTTTCTGGTGCCAGTCTGTGCTTGAGAACCTCCCCCCCCCCCCCCGGCCCCCTTCCCTCACAGTGCTGAAGTTGTACTTCTCTACTTGATTACCTTTTGGCTAAGCTGTGATAGTTTCCTCAGGTGCTCGTACAATGCTGTGATGTGTGTGCGCTCTGGCACAGAAGTCCAGCTTTATCCAATTACATCAGAAGGGACTTTAGTCAGTCTAAGGCTGTATGCTGAGTTGAAATATGAACCCATCCACTGTGCAGCTAATTCCATGCTTCTTTCATGCAACATTGGTCCATAATGCTTCTCTGTCAAGAATCCTCTTTTCTATTAGCATCAGAGAATGATTTTATCATTATTTTGAGATAAGGGTGGCGTGATGTTTTGGCAATCAATAAATACATAAACTAAGTTAAGTCCTGAAAAGAATAAACAGAAACTGGATTGAAAGTGATGCACTGTTGAAGCTGTTGTGTTGTCAATCAGCCATTTGATGTTTTTAGCCTTTTTTCTGGACATCTGAGAAAAACCTGTGGAGAACCACTGTTTATGTGGGCTTATTCTGCTAGGCTTTTACTGAATTGGCATGATTTGCATCTCAGGTAGTGCTACAGATATTTCTCAGCTGTTCCTTAGTGTCTGCTCAGTGTTTGGGGTCATAGCTGGTCAGTCTCTGAAGTTTCCTAATATGTAATTCCTGCTGTGGTTTTATGTAGCCTTAGGTAACTATCATGACCTGTAAAAGTAAAGCCTGGGCTCTTGGCCAGGTCTTTATCATTCTTATGAACTGTTGACTCTCTTTTCTCAAAGCTACAAAGAGGAGGAATACAGATAGCTTTTTTTTTTTTTTTTTTTTTTTTTACTTCTACAACTCTTACTCTTCATTAGTTCTTCTGATAACACTTTTTCTCATGATCTTTCTCCTAAGTGAAAAGGTCTTTTTGTTCTGCTGGAGTCAGTTACAGTTATGCCTGGTGTCTTCCTCTCCCCCCCCCCCCCCAGTTTATTCAAATGCCTTTTCTTAAAAGATAAATTAAAAGTTTGTATTAAAACTTACAAAAGAGAAGCTCAAAGAACCAGTTCAAGAAAAAATAAAACAAATTAGATGTGCAGCCCACAAACTCTATATTTCTGTTTTTTTTCTTCCATTGTTGTTAATCCCTGTAGGCCTTGGTTTTTCCTAAGTGAAACCCTAAAATACTGCAAGAACTTCTTTGTCTGAGATGATTCAGAAATGAAGTTGAATTAAAGGATTACTAGGAAAAATGGAAACCAAAAAAAGCACCCTGTTGTGTAATATCCATCCTGAATTTTGAACTAGGAATTTGGTGTATAATTAGGCAAGCATTATTTACATGTCTGAATGTTAATCTATTGTAATAGTATTTAAAGACCTTTTCATATGCTTTAATTTCTCTGACCTCTCATTCACAAATTTCAAGGTCAAGAAACTCTCAGAAATCTCTGATTTTACCCTTTATTCAAAAAATGAAAATGTTGATTTCAGATTTTAAAACTATGGAGTTCTACTGATTTTGTCCTTCTGTATCCACGCATCATCCGTCTAAAATTTGGAGATCAACAGACTCAGTGCCTTCATGATTTAGAGAGGAACCAATTTTACCAAAAAGGTAATCCTTAACTTCTATGGCATCACCTTGGTTATAATTATGATTGTCAGGAAAGACAAGGTATGAATTACCTGGAACATAAAACTACCAGGTCCGAGCAAATGTCCATGTGATACCCGAGTTCCATCTCCAACAGCAGCCAATGCCAATTGCCTTGAGACAGTACCAAGCAAGTATATTGTGATCCTTCTCCAGAATATCCTTCAGCAATTTTTGACTCGGGGACTTCCTGAGTCAGAGACAGTGCCTGCGTATTAGGAGACCAACAAACTAATTTCCATAAATCTGACAAGTTGTTTCTTGAGCCTGCGTGAACTTCTAGTATCCACAAAATGCTACATCAAAAAGTGCTCCAGCTTAATGACCTGGTGAGTGAAGAACTGTCAATTTGGGCTTCTTTTGAACCTCCCACCATTTAATTTCATTTGATGCCATTTGGATTTTTTTTTAATAGCTGAAAATCCTAAAATACTGCAAAAACATGTGTGTTCTGTTTATGTCTGACCTAACAAGAAAGGGGTCCTAGTGCATAATAGTTGATGTCAGTTGGAGAAGGCAGGCAACAATCGTGCCCTAGTCATTTTTTGGGGGGGGGGCCTCTTTCTTTATGGACCGCTTTTGATTTCCCCCTCAAGTTGTTTCTTCCCTAGGTTATACATCCAGAGTCCCCGCAGCCATCCTTTCGTGGGAGCTGTTGCTTTCTTTGGAGCGGCATCTGCCGGCCTTCCCTGCATCTCTGCCCCTGTGTTCACTGAGTCTGTTCCTCACCCTTATTGCTGCCCATGCACCTGCGACAGCCGGGTGAACTTACTGAGCTGTAGCTCTCTTGCTCTCCCCAGAGCCTTTAAAAAGGAGTTAGTATCATATCTGCCATCTTTCAGTTCTTTAACACAGAGGCATTTTAAAGCAAGAGATTACAAGCTGTAGTTAGCTGTTTGCCTCTTCCACTGGTGAGGTCTTTTAGAAATACTGCATACTGCCTAGTTCTGGTGACTTGTTATCACCTAAATGTTTTATATTTATCCCACAGCCTCTTCTGCCAGCAGTGGCTGACAGATCCTCTGAGGAATCTCCCATAAAGAAGGATTTTAGCTTTCCCAAACTTCTCCATGTCAAATGCACCTACAAAAAAAAAATTGTTCTGTGAACTTTTGTTCTGTTTTTATTTTCCTTTGGGCTCAACAGGCTCTTTGGCAGGCTTTTTGCTCCTGATGTGTTTGAAAAAAGATTTAACTACACTTTTCTGCAAATACTTTTAAAAACTTTTATTTGTCTTGAGTTATTGTGTTTTTACTTGTAACCACCAGAGTTTAGGATCCTTTCCATTTTCCTGCAATGAGCACTAATTTCTTTTTATTTTCACATTTGTTTTTTTCCTTTCTCTTTTTTTAATGAGCATTATTAAGAGTCTAATGCAAATGCATAGCTAGACATAAAAATAATTAAACTGATAGTTAACTTCAGACATGTTCTGACTTAACCAAGGATGTATTCAGGCTGACTGTAGTTAGATTCTTTGTAATTAAGGTTAGTTTAGGGATGCTGGAGTTTGAAATTATCTTAGTGCTTTTAGCCACCAATATAGAAGGAAAAACCTATTTGTTTTACTTTATGGTTTACATAAGGGAGGAACAATCCGAATCCTTACTTTTGTTCAAAGCAGTTGTAAAAACTGCAAATTGCATCAAGGGAAATTCGGGTTAGTTATTGGGGAAAAAGATTGTAATGAAGGTGGTCAAAAGCTGATACCGGGTTGTTCAGCGGGTTTGTGGAGTCTCCGTGTCGGGCTGCAGAACTTGACTGGGCAAGGCCTTGAGCAGCTGAAGTTAGGCCTGATTTAGGAGTCCCTGAGGTCCCTTCCAGCCTGCGTTATTCTGTGTTTCTGAAGTTTCATTAACTCTTATTCCTGAAGAGACCACAGGGCAAATTGTATTCTAACGCTTGTACAAGAATGTCCAGATTAGTGACTTGATTTCAGAAGCTGAGGCTTTCTGATCCTTAAATAATAGTGTCTAGGAGCCAGTTTTCTCGCTTCTCTGTGTACTACGGGGTAATAAACATGCTGTCCCTGCTTTTCGGGAGGGATTGCTCTCCAGGCTCTGGTCTGGTGGTTCAGTTACAAGTGGCGCCTTGCCAGCAGGGTGTTTGCCTCTCTAAAAATTATTACCCTGAAGGAAGGAAAGAAGAGCAGCTTCTGAACCTCAACACTGCTATGTAATTCTGCTACTGAAATATTTAACAGCTATTTCAACATACCACTTTTCACACTGAAGTGGAACTAGGTTTTAGCTGTGAATTTTGTGGCTGTAGTCTTTGGTATTTCAGGCAATGTTGTCTTATTCTGTGTGTAAGTGACTGCTGTGGCTGTATGGGAATACCAGGGAGGTTGTCTTCTCGTAATGAAGACCAGTTGGCTCCTTTTTTCCTCCCATATTCAGGGATAATGGATGATCATTCCAGCTTAGAATAGGAAATTAGAAATCGTGCTGTGTTTATTAATTCTCCCTTCCATTTGAGTAACATGAATAAAAGATAAATACGAAATTGCATTCCTTCATGGTACAATGAACTCAGGTAACTGAATGTATCTCTGCTCTGTGCCATCTCCCCATCCTGCAAAATTTGTCATTTCCTAACCAGAAGAGAATCTGGGTGTTAGAAAGTACAAAAGCACCTCTGAATCCTTAGCGTTAGGCATCCCACTCACCCCTGGAAAGGACAAGTGTCTCCAGCTCGGGTTCTTCTGCCTGCTTTTGGTTCAAGTCCAGTTCCCTGGTAATGTCTGTCACCTCTCTTGCTCTCCCTGCACCTGTAGTTTCCGTTAAGTGTGAAATTTCACCCTGTAGTTGCATGCCTCTGAGTGGTAATAGCAGAGAAAAAACGAGGTGCTGCATTAAAACAGTAGTGGATGCTAACACTTTGCACATCTTCATCTGATGTGACCCATTCCCGTGAACTGCAAGATCGTGTTCTTGTCTTGGAGAGAATTTGTGCCTTTTCTCTTTTCTTTAGTAAAAAGCTCCTAAATCTGTAAGTACGTGCCTTTCTGGAAAGGCAGATGCAAGGATTACAGAATCATACCTGTCTCTCTCTCCTCTCCTTCACATGTTACTGTTTTCCATTTGCCTCCTAGTTTAACCAGCTGTTTTTTCCATCTTTTTTTTTTTTGAGTATGTGTCCCTTTCTGCAGATTTCACCAGGATTTCTTGCTTCCCCCCCCCCCCGTTTTTTTTGTTCTTGCTTCCCGCTTTTTTTTGTTGTTGTTCTTGCTCCCTTTTTCTTGTTCTTGCGTCCCTTTTTCTTGTTCTGTAGCTGGTATCTATTCCTTGCTCCAATGCTGCATCCTATCGGCCCTCTCCATCATTATTCTTCCCATCTTCCATTAGACTATCTGCTGACTGGCACGCTGAGGTTTCATCATGCCTAAGAATTTAAGTTGAGCTGAAAATCATTATTCCTCTACTGCGCATTCTAGGCAATTTAGGAGAAATTGGGAGAAACAAAGATAGATAAGCCAGCAGATGAGTCCTGCTGAGAATACAGGTTGTGTTCCTGGAATGTTTTGAAGGTGGTAGAACTGCAGGCAGGTGCATGCTGTAGTGGTCACAAGAGAAGTAGAAACTCCCACTGAAATTGCATAACAGAGTCTTCTGTAATTAAACAAAATGAAGCAGAACCCCCCAAACCTAGTGGTAGGTAGTACAGTGAGAAACACAGAGAGATGAGTCTGAAAACGTGTTTCTTTCTGTGACAGCTTTTGGGGTAACTCTTTGAATTAATCCTGGAGGAACAAATAATAAATCTAGACCTTTGTGTAACTTCTAATTTCCTCTAGGAAATCTGCTATTTGACAGCTTCCTGATTTTACAAGATGTGTTGAACATATTCGGATCCTATTTTGAAGCAGATGATTCTTCAGGTTCAGACAGTCTCAAGTATTGTATTCTTTGAGGGAAAGGGAATGGAAGCTCAATAGTCAGCACTTAGCTAATAATAACAATGCTCGAAATTCTTACAGGTGATTTCTAAGTCTGAAGGTGTTTGTGTGTAATGAATTAGTAACAGGCTGTCTGAGGGGGTTGGGGGTGGCTGGACATTGTTTTCAGGGAAGCCGCTGCAGAAATTGTTTTCTGTCACTGGAAATTCTCAGGATTGGCCCTTCTGCTCCCCATTTACTAGCTCTCAGGAGAGGGGTGGCTCTCGCTCCTCAAACTATCCTTAGCGGGCAGGCCAACTCATCAGTTTTATTACTGCGCACTATCACAGGAAATGTTATTGTGGAATATGTGAAAGAAAGGTGTGACATGCAGTGAAATGAAATAGAGGGCTGGTGTGCTACGGGTTAACTTCTGTAATTATCCTAACAATTTCTTTTTTTTTCCCCCCTTGTTTTACTGTTAATAAAGGCTAATTCATCTAGTTCACGTGTCTGATAATGGCATTCTCCATCTATTCAGTTCTGTTCTTCTATACATTGCGAATTTTCTTCTTTTGTTTAAAGAACAATTAAGAAGAATGACATGGCAGAACAGATAGGCATTTCAGAAAAGAAAATTATAGCCGTTGTATATTTTTACGTACTCAACAGGAAACCAAAATATCTACCTTTTTGGTACGTGATTCCCCCTCATTTAATGATAGCGCCCACCATAAATACTTAGAGAATTTTCATGATATTCTTCTCTTAAGAGAAACAGTTTCTAATACTTCTTTCCCCCTTCATTTGTAACTTTGGTTTCTCAGCACGTAGCTTCCTGAGAAGTCACACTGCTGCAGGTATTCCTGCACAAATGCCTGGTGCATGTCAGGCCGTACGCAGAGGAAAGAATAAATAATGACTGGAGGCCCAGGAAAGTGGAACTCTACAGAATGGCTGAATAGTCCTTTCCCTTTTTTAGAATGGCAAGTTAGTGCTATACCTACAAAGGGCTTTGCTCACAGGAGGAAAAGGCAGGATAAAGCATCCTGCGAGGCCATCCTTTCGCTCACCCTACCTCGGCGTGTCCGGCTCGCGTTGTCCCTTTGCTGTGGAAGCAGGTAAAACAGTAAAGCCCTAGGTTTGGTCGAGGTGTTTAGTTGTATGATGCCTATGATACAAGATCATTATTCAAGATCACGTACAAAGCAAAGTGCAGAATATATGCATTCTCAGAAGTTATTTCAGTAAAAGCTTGGTTTTGTAAATTTTCTCTGATAAGCTAAAGATGGCACATAAGTAAAGTTTCTGTTTACCGGCCGTATGAAAAATCAGGATGAAATCTTTTCAGGTTCAACGAAATAGAGAAATGAGAACTGAGATTCTGGGAAACTTTCATTATGGCTCAAACCAAAACGTGTTTCATTCCAACATTAAATGCTTCAATGCTTTTGAGAATCATGCTGTCTGGTCTAAATATGTAGGTCCATTTGGAAATGAAAAGCAATGCTTTTCATATCAGTGCTTTTCAGTTCATGCAAAAAGGGTTTCCTTGAAGAAATATGAAAAGATAATGAATTTGATTATTTCATAAAAATTTTTGAAATAAAATGCTTTTAAACATAAAAGCTAAATTGGGCCTGACTTTTATGAAATAGTTTTGGTCTGTTCAGTTGTATTATCAGCAAATTTATTGTTCTTTGAATGACAATTTTTAGCTTTGTGAACAAAGAACAATTTGTTGAACTGAACCATTAAAAATCAAGAGAATGGATCAAATACTGTTTTTTTTGGTTTTATTTTGTTTTTTAATATGAACGAAAGAGGAACAGGAACAAAAAATGTAATGTATTGCTGTAATTTTTCACAGTGATGACGAGATATTTCTTTGCCATGAAATGTCTGCATGTGTATGTAGGTTGGTGACTGTATGTGTTAGGAGAAGGAAGAGAATAATGTCAGCTGGAGAAAGAGCTGAATGATTAGCTAGAAAATGCTCTTTTGAGGGGAATTAATGCTTTTCTAAAGTAAGAGAAAAATGAGCTGACTTGTCAAGTATTCTCTGAGGTCTGTTTTGTCTTCATGCTTCTACATAGTTTTAAGCCATATGCACAGGAAGGGCAATCCATGTAATTTTAAAATTTAAATAGATGGAACAGAAACTCTTCAAACGAATCCAAATGTTCATTATTAATAATAATGTTATTTATTAGGTAGTGCCAAGAGGTTCCCAGTAAGACCAAGTGCTGAACAAACCTGCGGTAAAAGGCACTGCGGCAAAATTTGTTCCTTGTCAATACAAGCAAGTAGGAAAACTGTTTCTAAATGAGCATGCATCATAAAGGTTTATAAGCAAATTATGATGGATATAATATATTGGAAGCATATTGCTGATTTATGAGGCGAGGACTTTGTGGGACTTGAAAGAGCAACGCAGTAACAGGGAAGAGGCAGTGAAGTAGCAGAATTGTGTAGCCGCTTAGGACCAATCTGTAGTTTACAAATGAAACATGTTCTTTGGCTGCTTGTGAATAATTAGGACTTTTAAGGCTACAAAAAATCCTGTACTTTGCTTTATATAAAGTTAACACAGCTTTATGTTACATTTTTTCCAGCTATTTCACTGTTCTTTAACTTGAGTAGGATTTATCATTCACAGTATTTTTTTTTTTCTCCCCTGTTGAACTGAAGCTCCCTTTTATGCACTGGATAGCTTCATTTCAGTAGCATTGGTATTCAGAAGTACTTGAGTAATTATCACCTATTGTATATTATTTCTTTGAAAAGAATGTGGGAACCTCCGGAATCTCCGGGACCATGAATTTCCATCCGCCTTCACTGTAAGCAATCAGGCTCTGTATTTCCTTTCAGAAAATCAAGCCCCATCTGAGAAGTAGTTAGTATTTTTATCTGTTGTTTTGAGAGATTGTTCTACAAACTCGTTACTCTGATGAGTAAAAGTTTATTTTTAATTGTCATTGTAAATAAATGTATTCAGAGTAATAAGTTTTAATGGAGCCAAAACTGAGTGTGATTCCACAATATGTAGGAAATGAAACTATAAACTGTGGCTGCTTTACCCTCGGATCTCTTTCCAGACCTGGCATAGAGCTTACAGCTAGGGATGGCCTTCATACTCAATGTGAATTTCACTTTAATTTAGTAGGTGTTTTGTGTGTTCGGCTGCTTGATCCTTGGATATTGGATTTAAACAAATTACCAGAAAAAGGTTAGCAACAAAGCAATTTGGTAATTTGTGCGTAATAAGGGAGCATGATTACAATGCTAACAATATTATGTGATTTGTGTCTGCATTCAGTTCGGTATCGTTTGTGGCTACGTACAGTATGGTGTCATTTTATTTTCCATCACCTTTAAGATGAAAAGAAAGAGCTTCCTTTGGAAAAAGTCTGTATTTGTTGACAACTGGGCCCTTGTATTAATTTGCATGATTTCACAGACAGCGAAATAGTTCTGATTTTTTTAAAATATTATGCAGTTTATGGAATATTCATACAACCTCAGTGGGGGGAAAAAGAGTTTTTATTATCTTCCTTCCTGTTGATTTTCTTGTAGAAAGTCCAGATGTATTTGACGCAAAAGAAACGATGAAATCAGTGGAAGTCATCTGGTCTTTAATTCAAGAGCAGATGCCAGTCTGACTTTGATACCCTGGGATCCTTACAGACCCCTGCACTGTAAGCTCTGAACATCAAAAGGCTGTTTAATTGCTTAGTCCAGGCAGATAGGGTTGAAGGTGTCAAAATAAAATACAAAGCAAAGCTAATAACATTTTGAGATTGATGCTAGCCTAAGATAGCTTCATTTTATCAGATCTTTCTCAAAAGCTTTCAGATGTAAACAAGATTATTAAACATTTGTCACCTTGAATACAATAATATTAACAAAACAGTAAGTATTAAGGTCCTGTTGTGAAGAACTGAGTTTTAAAGGAATTACTGAGAACATGAAAATGATGAGTAAGTATTATTACAGTATCACAGATCTTATGCAGTTCCAAAGTAAGAAGTGAAGTGTTCACAGTTGCATTATAACTTTTTTAATACAGAAAATTACTAGAATTTGTACAAATGAACAAGTCAGTCTCAAGGCTAGAGACTGGCATGTATCTTAGTACAATAAAATAATTAAGAAACAGGGTTTTATATCCTTTTCTAAAGAGAAAAGCGTGGACTATGTTAACATTTGGGGTAGCTGTAGATTCAGAAATACCAGAGAGCCCTAGTTCCCAGTTGGTGAGGCAGAGCTGATCCCGAAGGGAAGGTGAGCTATGTTCCAGGGCATAACACAAGCTAAAAGTTCTGGGACGCCAAGGAGAAGAGAGAGCAGAGCTAGGGAAAGTGAGGGGAGGATGGGCAGAAGCAATGAAGTCCATCTGTGAGAAAGTCAGGAGCCATCTTTTTAGAGGAAAAAAGGGAAAATAAACTTAAGATGCATTTCCTGATGATTCCTAGAACTTCATACCTGTAATGCCTGTAGTATTATACCTGTAAGCCTCTAATATTAAACAGGCTATATGTACACACATATATACATGTGTGTATATAGTCTATATTTAAGAAAATAAAATGTACTTTGTAGTATATGTTATCTTACAGCAGGGATTCCTTGGGAAGGCTGGTTATGATCTGCTACCTGATGTTTAAGAGCAGCACGAGTCTACATATTTTATTTTCTCAGCAGATTTGACTGTTGTTTTTGAGCAAGAGACTACATCACAATCTTACTACTGTTAATATTCTTGCTACCTTGGACCTACCTGCACACGAACAGTGGTTTGTGGGATTGCAGAGTCTGTATCTAGATGCTCTCTGTTGTACTGTTGTGTCTTCAGTAAGCAGGGTGCCAAGCTAGCACCAAGTAAGTAAACGGTGTTTGATGGCCCTCGGAGGGAGGGGTTGCAGTTTGGAGCATACTAAAAGGAAGGTTGGGCTGTTACTTTTCCTCTTCCAGTCCTATTTTGGTGGATTACGTATTTGATGTAGAAAAATACCTTTTCCTCTGTCTTTTGTTTTTGTGTGAATGCCAGCCGTTTGGCCCATACATTTCAAACATGCAGAAAACTCCCCTGATCCTGAAGGTCCTAAGAATTTTGGATTGCTCTTCCAGGAAGTGCTTTGGAAAACACAATAGGATCAATCTATGGAGTGCTAGAATGCAGCAGTGATTCACTCCAGCAGAGCTGCAATGCCAAATGTGCTGAGAAAAGTTAAAAAGCTGGCTCACACATAGGTTACCATGACTGGTTGGTGCCAGATGTCTTTAGCGCGTTCCAATATAATACATGTACTGATACTGCAGTAGTTTTTTGTGTTTATTTTTAAGTTTAAATCAGAGAAAAGCAGTGTGTGTGTTTGGGAAAGGGACTTTTTTTTTTTTTTTTTAAGAACAGTGTATTTACTCACAAAGTCCAGGCACGTTTAAAGGAAGTATCACTGGATGTGCTCAGCAGCAGGCTTTGAACATGTAGGGGAATTTGCATTAATAGGAGGCTTCTCTAGGTTCTCTCTAGCTGCTGCCTATGTGTGGAGCCAACTGAGGCTTATCAGAGAAGGGTCATGTACGGAGGAGCTGGAGAAAGCCTCTTGGATTCATCATCTGCTTTGGGGCAGGAGGTGCCTGCTGGGGGACATCGCCGGTGTCGGGATTTGTGTCCCTGGGTCCAATGCACTAACGGCATAATGGCTCTCAGGGCAGTCTTCAAACATATTTGCAATGCTGATTGCAGATTCTTTATGTATGTACATAAGCCACCTGTAACTTTTAGGGACATATATGAACCAGAGAGGATAGAGGGGTGGGGGAGAACTTCGTCTACAAACACATAAAATATCATTGTAAACAGAAATTTCTTCTCCGTATCCTTGGTAGATAGGACAAAAAGTGGAACTGCAGGAAGAAAGATTCATGTTAGATGGTGTGAAGAAATTTCTGAAAGTAAAACCAGGAAAACATCAGAGTGGATTTCTGCTGGTGGTTTGGGACTCTATAAGAACAGGCTTAGTTACCCATCTTTCATGAAAGGTGATTGAACCCTGGCAAAGGACGATGTAGTAGATGATCTCTTGAGATCCCTTCTTTCTGTTTCAACAAGGTGTGTCTTCATATGATTGAGCGGTGATTGGGCAATAAATTGATGCCTGGAGAGGACTAGTGAGCTCTAGAGATTATTTCTCTTGGAAATCTCTTACTATATTGATTTTTCTATGAGAAAATCTGAAGCCTTATATGCTAGGAGTGGGGGGAAATTGCTCAGATATTACCAAGGATGCCGAATATGAATGCAGAAGCCTGCAGACACGTGAACTTGTCCTCTGATCACACATTGTGTTGCAGCTGAGCTTTTGGAGGACAAGAACTGCCATCAGCAAGGAAAGTTTTCCACTTAATACATGTCCCCTGGTAGCACTGTGTTGATAGGATAGGAATAACAGACTTACAAAGAGTGCAATGGAGAAACATACACTTTAGATGCGTGTTCATGCTTGCAGAGCCTGGGATTTTAGCTTTAATTAACTGTGTTAGCAGCTACTGGTTACAACCAGTGATTTATTCTAGCGAGAATAATGCATTCGGTTTCTCTCTTGGAATGTGTTTTAGAGTTTAGGGGAGGGCAAAGGGAGCTCTGTAGAAATGGTATGTCCACCATTTCCTACCAAGGGAATTCCTATCCCTTGACATGTTAAAGATTCTGCACTTGTCATTCACAATAACAAAAATGGCTGTGACTCTTTACCTAATTCTGGCTCCTTTTCTCATGCTGTTTCCAGCCTGGTCCTATAGCAAGAACCTCCTCTGGAGATGTTCTCCAAAATCCTGCCTCACTGTAGGTGTGCGGTCTGGAGAAGGACTCCTCATTCCCCATGTCTTCAGCTGCTGGCATGTCCTCCCAGAGTTACTGGCATGTGTTCCTTGAATTAGACAACTTAGGAGAGAGCTGTGGGTTTTGTACTCTCACCAAGTACTCAGCATTGCTTTATGTCCCCATGCTAGGAGTAGCTAAATGGAGAATAAATTGTTAGGCATGCAGCTGGTGTTCTGTGCAATAAGCTAAGCACCCTTGAGCTTCAGTGGCTTGCTGCCTGATCCTCCTTTTGGCCTCTTGGAAATGCTCTGAATTAGATGCAGGTTGTCGGGTGTCCATGGTTCAGTATGAGGCTCGCTCTTCTGGGCCCCACGTCACAGTCACCTGCAAGAGGGCCTGCAGCTTGCACGTTTGGCAGCCCAGCCCAGCGCTGCTGGCTTCCCTCCACGCTGGGACTCCACGGGAAGACTCGGCTGCTTGGCAAACGTGCCGTCCTGCGACGGGAGGGAGACTCAGCGCTGTGCCGATGGAGGATGCGGCCCTCCCCTGCTGTGTGGCGTGTCCTGGGTCCTCCTTTGCTGTGCAGGGCGGAATGCATTTCAGAGGTGAAAGGGGGGAGGATTCGGTGTGTCTTGAAGCCCAGGGTGTAAGCAAGCACGAAGGACATGGGGAATGACGAGGGTGCCCATCCTCATGTCACAGCCTCACCTCAGTGCTACATGTCAGGACACCACTAACATAAGAGTCTTTCCAAGGTGGATTTTTTTGGTAGTGTTTCATGCACACGTATTGCAGTTATCTAAGGGAGACTTTCTTTCTCCCACTAAACTGCAAAATAAAGTTTTGATAGATGCTTTACAAGTACATTATTCAAATCCTGATGTGCTCATAGCAGCTTACTCTCTTTGATACTTTACAAGCAAGCAATTCATTTTTACCCATTTTTCCACAGTGTGAGCTAATATAAATATCTCTTGAGATCTGGACTAAGAGCAAAGAGGATTCTTAGCTTCTGGGTTTGTTCTTTTCTTCCTGTTGGTATTTTTGTGATAGTTAGAATCTACTTTTTTTTAACTATTATTTTCTCTTGCTGTATGCTGACCTGCAGCTTAAAATGTTCAGTCTCTTGATTTTTGTGAACAGCTGGTACATAGGTAGGACTTCCTTTCCACAAGGCTTAAAAAAAAGGAGGAGAAGAATTTTTATCTTTGGTACGTTTGTTTTCTTGCTGGTGATTCAGAATAGTGCCTGCTTGGGCCTTTTCTCTTGGACACTGAACTGTTTCTGTAATAGGCGTATAAGTGGTGTTCAGAGAACACCTTCTTTAAACTTGTTATAAGGCTGCATCTTCAACTAGAGTTTTAAGTGTCTGTAGTATTTATTCTTTATTAGTCTTTGTAAGCAGTGAGACTCGAAGCTCATTTTACAGCAAGCTTTCTGCTGGCTACTGTCAGCTTTGCCCCTTCTCCTTAAGTCGAAGGTGGTTGCTGTATTCCTACCAGAAAGCAACCAGAAATGCGGCGTGTGTCTCTGCTGGGTAACAACACGGACCGGATTCTCTGAGCTGCTGGCTGTGCCTTGCAGTAGCCAGTTTGGGGTGCAATAGGAGCAGCTCTGTTGAGTGAAACTGCTGGTGAGGAGGACCCAACTTTCACGCTGGATTATGTTTTAGAGGGTGGGACTGACTTTGTACTAGCCCTAATCTAGTTCTGTGGGCTGATGGTCCATAGCAGCTGGAGCATTTAGGTGCGTTCCTGGAGAGGACCTTTCCGTTTAGCTTCCTTGCAAAGTGGCGCAGCTTGTGTGTCATGGTGTGTGCCGTGAGCTGAAGCCCAGCCAGTGGAGCCGGTGTGGTGGGGCACCTGCAAACTGTACTCCTGATCGGAACTGAAATGCACCTGGTCTCACACTGTTTAGATGAATGGAGTTGTGCAGAAAGAGAAAGAGGTAAAATATGTGGGTTTTGAAATGCTGATCCGGCTTCAGATTAGGTAAGAGGAAGCTTCCTGGGCCTAGGAAGCAAAAGGACCAAGACATGGAGCCACTCAGTACTGTCCTGCACAGGCTGAACAATTTGAACCTAATGTTAATGAAACGCTGTGTAATCAGTGGAAACATTTGTGTCTCTGAGGCTAAAAAGTCTTACAGGTTTTGCAGGATAAAAAACAGTGCTCACACTCCTTAGGGACCAGGTCTTTAAAGAAGAACGAAAACTATCCAGCCACTAATTCTAATAGATATATCTGTATGTCATCTTTTTTTTTCTCCTAGACTTTTTCTCCTAGACTTTTGAGAAATTATTAATACTCTCCCCTTTTTTCTTCAAGTTCAAATGAGGAGCAGTCCAGGATATACTGGAAGAGGATGTACCTCAACTGAAAAAATTGATTTCATCTTTCAGGCTTTTCAAAGACATTTCCTTTTCTTAATGCTAAAACTAAGTGGAAGGAGAAGGTTTTAAGGGAAAGGTTGGTTTGTTAAGGTTTGATTTTATTTATTTATTTATTTATTTTTTTAATAACAGTACCCGACATTTCTAGGTATTTCAAAAAAGCACTGAAGCATATTTTCCCATATGGATATGGCACTGCTGTCAAACTGACAGGGTCAGTGGCTGGAGTGATTGACTCAGTTATCATGTAAGTTAAAGTTGATTTAATGTATTTACCCATTTTCCTTTGAGGTCTGCGCCTGTATTATCTGACTTGACAAGTTCCTCCTCATTTTTTGTGGTTGTACCTCCCCTTTGAGATGCAGATCCCCAATTCCATGTGGAAATTGTCAGGTAGCATCTGGTTAAACGAGGCTGACAAGTATGTTCTGTCAGTTTTCATTTTAGCAATTTAATATGTGAAGAAGTCAGGCTTTTGTATGGATGATGATATCTGCAGGGGGGTTTTCTGGCGTACGCTGATTCACCTAAGAAAGCCCAGACCATCTCCAGCACAGACTGTGACTTTAGATGAAAGATTTTACTCTGGATTTTGTGTTCATTTTGATCTGATTTGCTCAAAATTCAGTGAATACGGAGGAAATATGTCTGGGCTCTACTAGTCTTTCTAGAAGAATAAAGGATTTTAGTGTCACTGTAAAAACCTAAAATTGCTAAAATGAAAAATCAGAAATTTTGTGCTGAGTTATTAGATGTCTCTATATTTGATATTGAATTCTGAAGTATTTGGTATTCTGAAGAAAACTTTCAGCAGAGTATCTTCTATAGTTGTGATTCAACAAAAAGCTTAAAAGTGTTAAAATTTTAAGGATGTAATGGGTCCCCTTGGGACTATCTGCAAACTTAAACTAATAAAAACATATTGATGTTTGTTCTGGGCCTGCTTTTGGATACGTTTTTTGTTGTATCAGACCAAACTGATGTTGGCAATGTAGATAGCCACTGCTTATGGTTCTGAAATGGGAGTTTGCCTGCCTTGGTGAGTGTGTACTTCTGCTCACACACGTGCTCTCGCTTGCACGGAGCTCACTGGGCATGTGATGCTCCAACTACCAAGCAACCAGGGATACTTCCCAAAATAAAAGGGAGATTTCATATGAGAATGAAAGAAAAAAAATGCTCTATGACATCCTTTATTACAGAGCATGATTTCCTGCAGTTGCTACATTTAACTAGAGTCCCTCCCATGACTATTTAGTACAGTTGCTCTGACAAATATTGGTGTTAATGCAACAGATTTACTTACAGAATCACAGAACGGTTGAGGTTAGAAGGGAGATCTGGAGATTATCTAGTCCAATCCCCTGCTCAAAGCAGAGTCAACGAGAACAGGTTGCTCAGGGCCATGTCATGTTGGGCTTTGAATATCTCCAGGGATGGAGTCGCCACAACCGGGAAACTTGTTCTGCTGTTCAGTCAGCCTTGCATTAATTTTTTTTTTTCCTTATGTTTAAATGAACTTTCCTGTATTTGAATTTGTGCCCATTGCCTCCTGTCCTTACATAACAGACATTTTAGTAAGATGCATAAAAACAATCACATGAAGTATGTTTAGAGGTACAGGACTTTGAAGTGCTCTCAACTCTGAAATTCATGGTAATGTAACAATGAAAAAGATTTTGATTTGCTAAGATTTATTTTGTTTCTCTTTGTTAATAACACTGATCCAAACCATTTGAAATTGGAGGGAGAACAACTTGGATATAATATTGTGCTGCTTATAATCGAAGGGCTCTGTTAGCCTGTTTACTGCGTTAAACCCATTAGTGACTTCAGGTGGTAAGATCTGAGAGTACAATTTTTGTTCTTTCTCTGGTATTCTCTACCCAGCCTGCTTTGAAACATGTTTAGTGCTATACAAACAGTGTTTTAAGAACGTGACAAAGACGTTACTTCTTTAAATGATAAATGTAATAAATATAAGGACAATATCTGTTTTCTATCATTTAATCCCTGTATATACAAGCACATATTCTTAAGGTGAGTGCTATATACTGTTTGCGTTCGTTTGGACATATCTGATCATCTGTAGGATGGAACAAAACCTACAGGAAGGAACAGATTTCCTCCTTTGTGAATGCATTTCATAATCACATGCATGCATTATGGGATTTTTCACCCCATTCTTTTTAATGTAGGCATTAGGCATTCCCCGATGAGACTGATGCGGTTAGCCAGTTCTGCATCATCAATGTTTATAAGCCTGGCCTACATCCATATCACAGATATGAGTAATAACATCATGACTGAATGTACCTGTGGTATAAGCAACTAAGGAGTAGCTCTGAGCACTCCGAAGGATATTGGGCTCTCATCCACTTATGTAGGATGTGTATTAAGCAGTGACTTCTCTGGTATGAGCCTGAATTGCAGCTTCTGTTCCTTACGCTTTAACAAAATTGCTAATTTAAATGAATTTCAAATAACAAATTTTTGTGGAACGTATTCAGCTTCACAAACATTGTGCAAGCCTGAGATTAACTTGAGATACTGTCGTATCTTGTCAAGTGCAATTCTTTATAATTGCAAAACAGGCTAATCAGTCTTTAACACTTAATCAACCCCTTCAGTAAAACGCACACTGAAATGGGGCTGAAAAAAGGCACTACTGCTGATTTATATGAAAGAGTGTTACTGTTCAATGTCATCTCACAGATTCATAAGCTTGTGAAGGTATCTGAAATGTTGAATAAGGCTCACTGACAGTTGCATGAAGTGTCACAGAAATGTCAAAAGTGAAAATGTTTGTTAGCATCAGGGCTTCGTGGCAAGAGATCCAATTTTTAGTACTCGCTGCCTGCAGAGTGAAAAGACAAGGGTCAGAAATCTATTAGTGCTCTCTGTCCTCTAGTCTTAAGAATATAAAAACGTTAAGTAGGCTTGTCTAATCTCTACATACTCTTCAAAAGAAGACAATAACCCTCTAATATCTGTATATTAATAAAGCAAAATTATTTTCAAATTTTATGGGGAATGATTTTCTGTTTTCCAGTTCCACAGAAACTTATCTAACCAAAATTAATGCCACCACCTATTAACAGTATAGCTTATTAGTAGAGTAAAACTGCGGTATAAGTGCAAGGCAAAGGACACATCTCTGCCAACAGTATTTTTCTCCTCTGTTTAGGTAACGTCGTAATGTATGTTAGTTTTTGTCTGCATTCACATTAAGTAGAGAGTTTTAGATGGAAGCATCATGTAAATGGTGTGATCACATTATAGAAACGTTTTATGGATGGAATTGTCTTTACATGGGAAAACAGTAGCCAAGGTTGTGCACAGACATTCCCTTTTTCACCAGTTAAGACATTTGCATGTGTCTGCTGGAGGATGCCATCTTCAAGAGCACACACAAATTTCTTTTGGCTGCTCAGGTTCACTTGCACAGTTAGTGATGGGTCACAGACTTGTAGAATAGCTGAAGTTGGAAGGGACGTCCAGGAGTCACCTAGTCCAGCCCCCTGCTCAAAGCAGGTCTAATTAGATCAGCTTGCTCAGGGACTTGCCCAGCTGAGTCTTAAATACCTCCAAGAGGGCTTGAGCTAAGCTGGTTTTTCTTGCAGCAAATCCAGAAGTGCTCAGACTTCTTTGGGCAGAAGCGTGGGAGTTTTAGCTCACAGTTGAGAAGTGTTGGGAAGCATCTGGGGACGGCGATGGGTAGCCCCACCACAGCTACCCTGGAGAGAATGTGCTTAGTGAGCTGGGGAAAGGCCTTGGTGCCCGCGCAGCTGCTGCTGCAGCTCGGGCCAGGCGCCTGCAGCTCAGGCCAGGCGGTTACCGTGGCCCAAACTCAGATTCCCCAGAAAACTCTGCCTGATCTCTGTTGATTCACCAGAGAACGTACTCTCTCAGCTTTGCAGAAGGTGGCACATGGCAGCCCCTTCTCGGTTTCCTCTCTGTTTTTCAGGAACAACTACTGACCAATACCCGTCCGTAGGGCTTGCTATCTCATGGCAATTTCATGTGGAAATCTCTGCGTTCCGATCTCTTATCCTGAAAGTTTCCACCCTTAATCTTTATGGTTTGGCACGATTTCTGTATTTTGCTTTTGGAAGAATGTCCATTGAGGTTGAAGTGAGGGAAAAGTGGGGGGAAAAGATCTGGTAAAGGAGGACACGACTGATCACTTTTCCTGGGGCGAACTTAAGTACACTTTTGCATGTATTTAACAATTCAAGCACTCTCTTAAGCCAACATTTTAGATGTGGTACTAGTGTATAGGCTTCAAGACACCATTGAAGTGTTTAGGGAAGTCTGTTTACCCTTTTTAGTGCATACAGAATCAATGTGTTAATTTATGAAGCAAGACTATTCAGCTGAAACAGAAAAACTCACAAATCCATCTTCCTTTTTCCTATGCTTATGTTTTCATCCTTTCTAGCTCATCTTTTTCCACATTTTTGATGTTTGAGACTCTACTTGCTGTTTTACAGAAGGTACTATAGTATTATATTAAGCACGGATATGCAGTTTTCAGATATTGTTGCAATTGTTTGTTCTTGGCAGTCATAGATCATGTATGAATTAATGTAAAAGTAAATGCATCTAAAATAGTAAGTTATTAAATCTCACTCTGGATATTTTTATGAATGATCAGCATCAACAGATAAAACCAGTGTAAATAGACTTCTTTCTTTGACTATCTTGATTTTAACAGGTTTAAATATACCCTAATGTTCTAGAGGCTGGGTGACAGCTGTCTCTGGTTATATGATATCTACTTTTGCATTAATTTTCTATTAGCCTACTAAAGGCGCGCTCACT
Organism: Apteryx rowi; assembly: GCF_003343035.1. NCBI lineage: Eukaryota > Metazoa > Chordata > Aves > Apterygiformes > Apterygidae > Apteryx > Apteryx rowi. The sequence goes on along the minus strand of NW_020447375.1, from coordinate 1,686,033 downwards.
GTCTCGTCACGTTCAGCGAACAGATGAAATGTGGACAGGCTCTTGCCAACGCTCAGTGCACAGAATTGGTTATATTTTGCTACCTGTGCTTGAGTTCAGTGTTGTCTTCTCAGCAAGTTGCACTGAATGGAGTAAGATGACCTGAGACATGAAGCGCTGCCGGGTTGGAGAAGAGCCGCAGGGTTTGTTGATTCTAGAAAGTCCGACAGGACTGGAGCAGTGTTAGCTTATGTGCGCAGAACTGTGTATGCTACAGTAATGTTTTACGGAGGAAGGAGGTGGTATCCTTATTTACGTTGCTGTTTAGGTTGGGAGATGCATAGATACGTGCGATGTATGGCCTCAAAGACAATCCTCAGATATTATTTTGGGCATGTGTTTATAGTGTTTACTGGTTCTGCTGTAAGCAAGCATACAGCTAATACATTAAGACTTGATTTATCCGTCTGAATTTGCCTTACTGATATTAAAGCAAAAATTTCTGGTTCTTCCTGCTTTTGCAATGACGTGACAGTGTCCCCTAGTGGTCAGATGCTTCTCGCTGATGGGAATCTGTTAGACTTGCAGCTTTTCTCCCTCTCTCTTTTTTTTTTCTCCCTCCTTCTCCATTGGAAGGGATTGTGGCATATTGGAATAGAAGAGGTCTGTTCTTTAATCATTAATAGTGATTAATAAGGTAACGTTTTAGTATGGATATCCTTTAGATGTGCATGGATGATGTGTATGCAGGACTACGGTAATTATCAAGGCATACAGTCAGTCTGCGTAAAAACGTGTGACGCTTTGCATGCAGAGATGGAAGGAAGGACGTTTCCCTTAGACAAACAATCTAGCCTTGTACTCTACAGGTGGTGTAGTATAATAAATGATTTCACAGCACAGTCCTAATTAGCTTGCAATGATAGTACAGCGCCAAAATTCCCCAAGCCGCTCAGTTGTCAGATAAAGCAGCAGGTCTTCCAGCCCCCAGGTTTTACCAATCCAGAGAAGTGGCTCCAACCGCTAGGCTGCGTAATCTCACCTGGAATAACTTCAAGATACGTGGCGGAAAATGCCCTCACCTAGAGTAGCCTAATGACTGATATATAGGGCAGGGAAAGTGTTTCCTAAATTTCAAGTAATGTTCTTCTGTGTATATATTGTATATATATGTGAGCCATCTACACAGATAAAATTTGAGAAGAATGAATGCTTAAACTGCTGTAGTACTTGGTAGATTTCTATATAACTTTGTTTCTCAAAATGTTTTCACTTCGTGTCCTTAAGAAAAAGGTTTAAACTTGGCTAGGCTGAACTTTTGATAACTAAGGGCCAGATCCTGTAAAGTAGCATTTAATAGGTGTTACAGTTGGTGACTACTTGGAATATGGATATGATATGGAAGCTGGGAGTCTTATTTATTAGGGTGTACGAATCTCACTAAATATACATATGACTTTTGCTCTAGGAACAGGTGACTCTTTATTTACTTTTAAATTTGATTATAACCTATTGAATTTGATGCCAGGAATTATTGGCAAATTTATTGCATAACAGAGGATTAAAGGCTCAAAGTTTAACCTTCTGGCACAAAAGCTATTAATCTATTAAGTGGGAATGAATACTCATTATATTTCCCATATGTGTGTGTTAGAGAGAGGTGCAAGCCAGAATCTTATCTCCAAGTACCCTTGACCTGCAGGGCTCGGCATTACGTCTCAGCTTCCAACGCGCTCTCCATTTTAATGCAAGCATGCCTTCATCTCTTAAGATTAAGGAAAATAAACTGATTCACTGCATCATTGTGTAAATGACTGTTTCAAGAAAGGAGTGCAGTTTTGAATATTAATATTGGAATTCAGTTGATCTAGATACTGAGGAACACAGAAAGTATCTTTTTAAGGAACATAAGGAAAATAAAATGTAGATTTTCGATGGAATGAATGATCCTTTTATTTTGGCAAATATTTTCCATTGGACTTCTTAAGGAGAAGGGTTTTTTTTATTATGTTACCAGTGACATTTTATTTTCTAAGCTAATATTGCGAGGATTCACAATATTGTGGAGTTTCAACAGGCGTGCCGCATATTTGAGTTTTCTGCTAATGTAAACAGTCCTTGATATTGAATTCTTGCCTCATTTACATCAGTGGAAAACCAGAACCAAACCAGGATCAACTTTCTAATCTTTATTTTCATTTCATTTTACGTCTACGCCTGTTTCTTTGGGAGCATCGGGCTTCAGTACTGCTTTTCTTGGATGGTATGCAGAAAGTGTGTGATACATGCAGCGCACCGAGGCGCAGCACTGAGAATGTCAGGCCAGGTTTTCAGCCCTGGCTGCCTCTGTATTTGCAAGAGTTTGCCCACACAGAAGTTGGCTGCTCTTCTGTGTACACAGGAGAATCCTCTTGCTCAGTTGTGGATATAGAGCGCGGGTGTAACCTGGCACTTCGAGGCTGGAGCTTATAAATCAGCTTTTGTTTTTGCAGGCATGGGTAATTACTGAAACGAAAACTTGTAAAAATAGTAACTTTTCATCAATATTCTACTAAGAATTCTAACTTCTGTCATTATACAGTAGGTAAAATCCCAAATGGGACAGTTGTTGCTGGATAGCTATATTTTGGTCATAAAACAGTAAGAAAGGAAGGTATTTAGCCAGCAGCGATATTCACCAAGACATTTACTGAAATACCCAATCAACGTAAATAAAATCAAGTGGCAGAAAAATCTAGAAGAGAGGTGTGCGCTGCCTTCCTGTGCCCGATTCTCCATTTGGCACGCTCTCCCCATTAGCTTGGCTTTGATATTTGAAAATCGGGGGGGGAAAAAAAACCTCTTTAAACATACTTGGCAATAGTTGCAGTCAATATCCCCTAAATTTCGCTAGGAAATCGAGGCATTTTACAAGGTGAGAATTAAGTCTCAGAGGCCGAGTGTCCCTGCTGTCTCCATACCTATTGGGGAATTTAAAGCCACGTTTCCTCTGCTTTCATCTCTGCTCTCTTTGCACTGTCTGCAGTCCAGTGTTAGAGAAAATTAACCTGTTTTGTTATTCTCCTCTGCTGGCTGCTGCGGGAGCTCATCCCTCCCGGCGGCGAGCTGTCCTTCCCTGCCTGAGTCCTGCAACCCAAATGCTGCGTTGTTTTTCGCCTTCAAGGAAATAGTCAAAATTAARGTGATATCTGCTGGAATTAAGGAAACTGTTGTAGTTATCGCCTGGGAAAATTCAGCTTTTGGCTGTTCTAAATGGCTGGAAAATGCTGTAAGGAAATTTTCAAAAATGGATGGAGAAGTGGAGTGCTCCCAGGGAAATGATTTTGGGTCTGACTGCCCTTTCTACCTTATAAAATGTTCCCCTTGATTTTTAGTTGTACAGCTGACTTTGTAAGGAGTGTCGTGTTTAGCTGTTACTCAGCTTCTGTCTTGGAAGAAGCAATAGTGGTTTTTATCCCAAGCAGTGTCTCACCATTAATGAAATGCGGTTGTAGTTTGGCTGTTTCACCAGCTTGATTTTCTGTGTAAAAGTAGCAAATGTCTGATATGGCAATGTTGCTTACAAACACAGCTACTCTGATTTATGGCTTTTCCACGCATCTATTTGCTGTGCTAAGAAAACATGCCAATTAACCATAGTGGCACAAATATTTTAAACCCTAATGAAAGAAACAAAACAAACCATACACACTGATGGTTTGATATATGCATCTTCTAATTTCTTATGGAATAAGAACACATTTTTTGTGTTCTTAGAGAATTGCCAGAGCTCAGAGTCTGAATCTGGTTTCTATAGTTGGTTGTTTACAGTATAGCGAGACAAGAAGATGATGAAATGGGATCCTAATATTAGGGAATTCAGAATCCGCACAGGATTTTTGTAATTTCTCAGTCTCATCTCTAAGATTTAGCTGATCATGTTCAGGCAGTGACTCTGCCTCCCTTCCCTCCTTGATTCATCCTTTCATTTTGAAAGAAAACCGAAGTGAACGTTTTACTAAAACCACTTTATTTCTTGACACTAATTCATCACTTTTCTCCTCTTGCATCACATCATTTGGCTCTCAAAACTTCCCCAATCTCACATAATTGCTGTTGCATGTCTAGTAATATTTTGTTTATGGGTAAATGAAAGTAAGGAGACTTGGACAAAAGACGGCAGGCCTGCTGCTTTGCTCCCGTAAAGGCATTGCTATTGCATGAGCGTGAGCTTTGCAGCGCCAACACGAAGAGCCTCGCGGTCTGACTGGGCGGCTTGCAGCTGGAGAGCTGGAGAAGGGAGTCAGCAGAGATGCCCGTATGAATTATTGCTTTGCCTGAGGCTGGTCAGGAATTCGTGTCTCTCAGAAGTCCTCTCAAAGTTTGACCTGGATGCAGGATCACCTACCGGCTGTCAGAGATCTGGCGGCTGTTAGAGGTTGGTAGTGCTGCAGCAGGATCCTTTTTCGCCTGCCGTGCCCTGCGTGCCGTCTGCTCGTACCCTTACCAGCTGAACGAACTAACGTTCCACCGGCTTCGTGCCTTCGGGGTCATGCGAAGCCAGCGGATCGGGCACAGCAGCTTTCTCTGTCTGCGAGAGTAATTGTAATTTATTTCGGGTCATTCACACGGTGTATGGAGATATTCTAATGCCATAATTGTAGGGAAAACAAATCACCATGGATTGACTGAAATTAAAGGAATTATTCAACAGTGACAGTAGAGTTATAGGTTTCCAAAATTCCGGAGGAAAGGTAGCGTAGTTAGATAACAGATTATGAATACCTAAAAATTAGGTAAGCGTGTCCCCATCATGTATTGTTTAATTTACTGGAAAAGTCATGGAAGAAAAAGAATTTTAAATAAATCATTTTTCTGAGGCTCTTTCATTGCAAAGCTGTGAATCCTGGAGAAATGAGCAGAATGGCCCAGAGGGATGTTTTAACTGCCTGTGAGACACCCTTCCCTATACAGTAAGGTCACGAGAGAAAAACATAAAAAGTAATATTAATAAGAGAAGAAAATTTTAAAGCTTTTAAAGTACGCTTGGTATATCGGCACTGATAGTGTGAAACTTTCTGCATGTTGTGACTATAACTTCATAAAGAGCATGGCAATGTTCATTTATTACCATGAAGTGGCTTAAAACACAGCCTGTAGACATTAAGATGAAAATTGCTCTGCTGAATAAGACTGTATTATTGCTTTCAGATATCTTTTAAAACCAGAACCCAAAAGTTAATCATTGTTAACAAAGAATCTAAACGTTAACGCTGTCACCTGAATAATTGACTTTTGACATATCGCTAGTGCAGAAGATGAATTGTGATGTTCAGCCAGCCCAAATATTCTCTGCAAAAAATAGCACGCAGTTAAAATGGAAAATAATTAAACGATCAATATTTGATCCAGAAATGCCTCGTGCTTTATTTTTAATTTTGCAAGTGGTTGATGTGAACGTGGCTGCGCAGCAGGATTGCTTCAGGAGCCGTTCTGCGGGGCCTCTGCCATCCCAGCCTCGAGTCTGGCAAGGCGGGAGGAGAGCGGCGGTGACTGGGCAGAGCAGGAGAGGCAGAGGAGAAACCCACTGACCAAGCAGCTGCGCTTTTGCAATGCGAGAAGACAACTATCTTAAAAAATAATGGATGGGTAAAATAAAATAATAGCTTTGAGGTAATCACACACCTAACTGAATTAAATTCTGTCTTAAATTCTGGAACGCGGAGAGGCGGATTTGGCATATAAACAGAGGCCATTCAAAGGTTTGATTTCTAGTAATGAAAGCCCTGGCGTTTAATAAGTAAGCACAGCTTTTTAAATGGCTGTTTTTTCTTAGTGACATAACATTTAAGCAACAGATATATTTTTATTACTAATTTAAAATAAATTATATGACTTCCAATAAGTTGTCAGTGATAGTGACCCTTTGCTCTCATTTGATCTGCTGTTTTTAGCCACCTTCAGGCGTGCTTCAAGGGCTGCTTGCACAATAAATGTGAATTTAGGTGATCAGACCAAGTTTCTGACAACGAAACAGGTACAACAGGGATATTGCGAAGTCCTGCCTAATAGCAAGTGTTTTGATTTCTCCGTGAGCGGAAGCTACTTCTCTTTGCTTGTTGGCTACACATGCGTTTTAGCAGTATTGTGTTTTTTTCCCCCCAGTCTGTGGATGAAGTGATCAGATTAACTTCGTGTTTGCCTGCAACATCCTATTAATTTCCATCTTGGTAATCCCCTCAAAGCCAGTGGCTTCTGCCTGCTCGCTTGTTGCAGTAAGTCTGGTGAGCTGCTGGATACTCGATAGTCGGTTGAACTGTGATGATAGCAGCACGTTCGCTGTGGTTGGCTTGCTTTGGGATTATAACGCAGGTTTAAAGCTCTAAGCACTCGTGAGTTTTCCTTTTTGTACGTGTGTCTACGCCTTTTTTTGCCTGTATCCTGTTCCTAGCCTTCTTCCAGTGGGCTTTGGAGTCTCTTATTTATTTGAAAATTGTGAAAGAAACACTTGTGTGGAGATCTTGTTTTGTTTTTTTCTTTTTTTAATTATCAGTGAAAGCCTTGAAAAGTTTCAGTATTGCAAGCAGTTTTTTTTAATATTAGTCTCCCCTGTTTTGACCAGTGTTATTACATTGCTGCCACCTTTCAAAGAAATGTAGCGTTGCTTTTTCGTAGAAAATGTACCATTAAATTGCAGATGTCATGGATGAAAACACTCTAACTGCAAGAAAAAAAAGATTTGACATGCAAATATGTTAGGGTCTAATTTCATTCTTGCTGAAGTCAATGGGAGTTGTAAAGCTGACTTCAAATGGGAACGAGAGCCAGCTCACACTGTTGAAGTTAAAATCGCGGAGGCCTTGCAGTTTAATGAGAAATGCACACTATTCTTCTGAAGCCAATTAGATTTAAAAAGCAGCATTGCTTAAAAGTTACTCATTTCAATTATTCTCGTAACCAAGTGCAATACAGTGCTGTGGAAGAGTTGCCTTCTGCCGCTGCAGAGGCAGCGCAATGTGTATATGTGTCAATAAAGAGGGATTTTTTTGTGTATTATGAGTTGTTTGACACTTGAATTTTAAATGCAGTAGTTTTGCTTAAATATGTAAACATACATAGCTGTGCTGTAGCATTCTGATGCAGGTTAATGCAGCCGTTGCTTTGGAAAAGTATGAGTTTATCAATGCTTTAAGAAGCAGTACCAGTAAGTTGAGGTTTTAATTGGAAGGTTTTAATTGGAAAGTGTCATTTTTTTTCTGCAAATTTCTCTGCTAGTTGAACACTATTGTCTGAATCTTAGGTATTACTTTGCGCGGGTGCAAAAATACTTCCCCTTACAGAAGGTATTCAAACTAAGCGAAGTAAGGTTTGGGGGTAAATCCCTGTGCCTCTACACATGTGCGACACCTTGTGTGTAGGGACATTGCTCTTTTAAAGCTGCTAAACTTTACCTGAAGCCTTTTATTCCTGAAGACCTCACTTGGATGAACTTCCCAAAACACTGTTAAACCTGCAGTGGGTTTACTACCAGAGACCGATGGGGTTTTCTTTGCCAAGAAAGTCGAGCACTGCTTCTTAAAGCAATGATAAAATGCAGACACCTCCTTTGACAGACCTAAGATACACGCTCTGAGACTGAAGATACATTCTCTATCTCTATTTTCAACCTCCTTTTCTCCTTAACAGTCCTTTCATTAAATTGTCCTCGATAGTCCAGTATATCCTCCGTATTCATGGCAAGATACAGTGGTTTTATAGGAGACGCAGTCTGATTCGTCTCACTTGTATACACCACATTAAAGCTGAGGCTGTCACGCCAATGCGATGGCTATTCCTTCTGAAACACCGTGCTGTCCGTTAAGGGCGCTGTAAGGTAATTTGTTTCAGGTTAAAATTACAGAAATAAGAGCCTTTATGTTCATCTCTTGCACAGGCATTACTGAATATTACTGTATCTCTAGGTTAAAAATTTTCACTTTCTCTAAATTGTGTCCTAGGTCTTCTCTGTTAAGACAACAGTATATATTTAAATACATATATATATATATATTTCTCCGTATGCATTGCTGAATAACAAAGGCAATTAAATTGAAAATCCCACAGCTTAGTGTATTTATTACATTTTTCACTCCCTCAGAAAGTGATTGTTTAAAAAAAAACCTTCCAAAAGTAATAAGGGATCATTTCCTAGTAAAAAAAAGATTTTCTTGAATTACAGAGGCACGTTTTGTGCCAGCATAATAAAATTGGCTCATTTGGAGTTGACCTTTGCATAGAAAAGATCCAAATGCTGTCAAATGAATAGGTATTCTGGATTTTAGCCGCTGGCTTTCGGGCACGACTGTGAAATGTTTCCGTTCCCTTTGGCATACCCTGGCATTTCCATTTCCACGAAAACACGAGGCTGCCCCCGTTCTTCCCGGAGGTGAATCATGGAAAAATCCTTGCTGAAGAGACTTGATTTATGAGGGCGTCAGGTGAGAGCGCGCTCCATGGCAGACACGAATCATGGATGAGGTGCTGAGTGATGATGTTTCCTCGTGCCGTTCTGCGCCGTGCCTTCATTTTAAACTATAGGAAAAATACGGATTGTAACTATGGTAGTATGGGATATTAATGAATGCAGTTCTCTGCTCCGACTGAAAGCCTGTTAAATTTACTCCCAAATTTGTCAGTGATCAGTGCACAATCTGTTGGCACACGGTATAAAAAATTAATGACCGTCTTTGTAAATACTAACTTGTGTGATTCTGGTTAAAGTAGGGGTTTGGTAAATTACAATTTCCTGAGGGGAAAAATAAATAAGATTTGCTTCATAAAGTTAAACTCATTATCCATATTGGAAATTATCCCCTAAGTGTGCTTGGAATTTGTATTTTAAAATGGCTTGCTTAGTAAAACAGATAAAACCTTCAGATACATAAAGCTGCCGCTAAATGCTAAAACACGCTTTCAAAAGAATGTGGACTAAGGAAACTTTAGATGGGATCTCAAATACGCAGCGGTTTTGAATGTCACGGATGATCTAGAACATGATAACTGACTTTTTCATTTTGAGATTATGAGAATTTCTCCGTGTTGGTTTTTTTTTATACCTGAGTGAAAAGAGATTTGACTGAATCTTGAAATGTGTCACATTCAATTCAGCAATATTTTTATATTTGTCTCTTTAAATTGCTTCCCTCCTTCGTTCCATGTACAAAAGCGGGATGCACATTTGCAGCAGGTTTCCAGGTTTCACCGCTGCAAGTGCAGCGACCTGCATCCACTCTCTCTTGCACCAGGGAGAGTTTGTGAGTCCGGAGATGGTTCTTGGACTGCTCTTAAGCGAGGGTCCGTTATACAAAGAAGTTAAATTCTCTCTGATAAGAGTTTCTCATGAAAACTACTTCTGGACTTGCAGCATTTTGTTGTTGTTGCTGTCAATAACGAATGCTTTTCAGGAGAACTGTGCAAAAAGCTGCTCACCGCAAAACCAGTGCAAAGCAACAAAACTGATTTCCTCCGTTTCCTCCAAGAATGTCATTCTGGGGTTGGATTGCCTTTTTTTTTTCCTTCTTTTTTTAATCTGCTTGGGTTTTTTCATAACCTTTTAGAGACAGTGATTGCTGCATCAGAGCTGTGTTGGTGCACTGCCTGTAGCAGATCATCGTAGACATTAATAGTTACATATTCTCATTGGAGTGAACAGGTCCAACAAGCATAGCTGAGTTGTGAGGGAATACGTAATTCAGAGGGAATACGGAAACGCCTGCAATTAAAGATATTTACAAAAATCCCATTTGCCAATGAGCTGGGAAGCCCACACCGTTTTCATGTAAAGCACAGCAAATATTCCGCACTGAACAGGCCAGATCTGCAAGGCGCCGTGGGGCTTCACTTTTAGCTGGGTATCACAGTAAGCGGCTCTCCTAAGATACCAGTATCGAATTGCTTTTCGAAAGGCAGCCAAGGATATCTGAAGCATCTTCTGGTTTGACATCAGCGATGGGTTTTAATTGTGTAGGACAGAACTGAGGATAATGTCAAGAAACAGTGCACAGATTAATTTTAGTATTTCACCGTGTCGGGTGCAGTCTTCCCCAGCCTCCTGGCACCGTGATTTAATGGACGTAAAGAGTCTCGGCTGTGCAGTCGTGGCTTGGAAGCGGTACAGCCAGATCAGGGAAGAACAGCACTCTGAAATGTGAGAGTGGGTCTTCGTTCAGAGCTGACCCCCGTTAGTAATGACAACATGACAGCCCATACTGTCGCTTTTTCCTACTCTCACCTTGTGCTTTTTAATGCCCTTGAGGATTTTTGCTTTCTCTGTCCTACTGTCTTTTTTCAGGGACTGTTATTATAAAGCAAAAATTATTATAGTAAAAAAAAAAGCGCCCCATAACACAAAAAATCTCATATAAGCTATGTTTCTATATGTTAAGAGTTTGAGGACTGGCTAGCAGAGAAGTACTGCATGAAGAAAATGCAAGCAAGAGTTTTGACAGTAGTGTAAATTAACACAAATTATTGTATGTTCATTAGACATTGTGCTAATAAAGCTGAACTCAAGTGCCCTTAACAGTGCTTAGGTAAAATTAGCTTTTTTTTAATATATTTTCTGCCTGTATCTGATGGCTAATACATGCATTTTGGATGGAGTCCATGTGACTTTGAAGTTCTCTGCGTTGCTTTTAATTGGCTCCGTGGTTTTGCCTGCCTGTCTGTCTGTTTTGATGCGCCGCCTCAGCGCCGTGCAGTTCATCTGACAGCGGGCTGCGGGCTGTTTGCAGAATCCGCGGCCAGCAGGAGCGATGGCTGTACAAACACGGAGCTGATGATCATGCACCCCTTGGGCATGGGAGCAGCGCGCGCGCACATGCGAGGCCAGCCGAATTTTGTTCGTTAGGGCCAAGGGGGCAGGAAACGTACCCTGATGACAGCACTTGCGTTTTTAAAGTTTGTCCCGTTCTGCGGGTTTTTTTGCATGTGAACCTTTGCGCTGCGGAAGGAGCGGGCAGGGTGACGCCACAACTGGAAAAAGACCTCTTTTTTTTTTTTCCAGGTTACAAACATTGCTATTAAAAATCTCCCACCCTGCTCCTGTCCCCAAAATGCTTTGCCTGAAGCCCCTCAGGCCTCCGAGGCGTGCTTTTCATTAAATGCGTTAATAGATATATAGATTTAGATGGAGGCAGGACACACTGCTTTACGGGGTAGCTGCTACGGAGAGCAGGAGGTAGCAGCGGTGGCTCGGCCTGCTTGTAGCAGGAGTCTGCTGCTTCCATGGTTGGTAGGCAGCAGATGAACTGCAGAAGGCTTCCCCATGTTGACCTGCTCAGGAGTTTCTTCTCTCACGTGTGGTCCGGGATGGGGGTAGGTTTCTCTGAACTGCAGGTGTTTCCTGGGCTTTCGAGGCTCCCTTTCAGACGGTGCTTCCATAACTAGGAATTGGAGCACTAGCCTGGAGAGCGGTGGCAGAAATTCCTCCGTGAAACAGCAATCCTCTCCCTCTCTGTCTTTGCTCGGTAGGGTGAAGACCAACAGAGGGTTGGGCCTGAAGGACCCAGCATCATCTGTCAGCCCCTGCATTGCTCCTGGCGCTTCTCAGGACATGACACGAGAAGGTGATGATGGTTTCCTAGCAGGGGCTTGGGGCACGGCAGTGGCTGCACCTCAGGCAACAACCTGCGCTAGCTGTCGCTGCTCTGCTCTCGGCGCGGCCTGGCAACGATAAATCAGAGCTGGCTTTACTAGAGGGGGGAAGAGCCTCAGGGTTTCCCTCTTCCTAGAGGGCTCAGCTGTGGCATAGCAGAGCCCACGCATGGCTATAATCGTGCGATCGGAGCCAAACGGCCCGTACAGGAAAGTCTTATTGCCAGTTCTAGGTAGCGTGCTGTCAAAAGCGCAAGTTACAGTTAGGAGGGGAAAATATTATATCTTTCAGTGTTGGTTCTCGGGATTGCAGCAAGTGCAGCTTTTTCAGGCAGTAATATTGATGTTCAGGAAACTGGGGTCCCTTCAAAAGCTAAATGTGTGTATGTTTTGTGTGCTTGACCTTTCAGCACTGGCAAATGGAGTAGCGTTCTCTTATGAAATACATTTGTTTTGGCAGTCCTTGACCTGGGCTCAGTAAATGAAAATGTAGCAGCAGAGCTATATCCCCAAAGGAGCAGAAGAGGGACATTGTAAGCGAAGGAGAAAATGAAGAAAAATGTGCTAGCACTTGTCCTAAAGAATAGCACAACAGAAGCTACCTGCAGACTGTGAAAGTTATCTTTTTTTTTTTTAATCAAAGATGGTCATTCTTAGTGGATAGAGGGTACCATCCTCCTTCCTCTGGCTGTGAGTAGACAGCACGTTTCTCATCTATGTGACAACGTAGCTCTCATCACTGTGGCGTCTTCCATTTTAAATGATCGTTTTTATTGACAGTGTAGACCCGCAAGGGTCATTAACGATTGTTTCGTAGAGTTTGAAGCAGGATGTGCATCAGCAGCCTTGAATCGGGGTGCCGATCTGAGATCTTTATACTTTGATTTAAAAGGAACACAGACGTCACTGAATATTGCTTAAGCAGTTTGTTAAAAGTTTGCGATGTTTTAGGAGTACTTCTGCAGCGGGAGGAAGGGAGACAGATAACCTGAAAGGTGTTTGCAGCTTCTGATTTTCAGCAGGCCAAATTCTTGAAGGGTGCGAAGCATCTGCGTCATTTTTCCTGTTGTGTACTCTCTTAAGACATAAATTTTGCTTTTTCAGACAGGGAGAAATAATACTTTTTTCCCTTTTATTCATAAGAAATTTCCTGTAGAAACACAGCCAGCTTTAACAACGGTTTATAAAAAATAGGCCTTTTGCTTGCAGCGTTTCCCTAAAGGAAACCTTTATTGATTATTCCGTAGATAAAAGAGAGAACTAAATAGTCGCCTTGCAGTAGTATTGTACAACATGAGGATACTTAAGGCAGATCCTGAACACACTTTTATGAATATCCACAGAATGGTGGGAAGTTGATTCTTTATACACCTGTAATCAACCACTTCAGTCCCGTAACCCTAAGAGCTTTCACTCACACCAGCAATAAATTTGAAGTCCAGTGATTATTTCATATTTAACATTTATGTTGTTTTAAATTTGTTAGGTAACGGGCTTTTTCCAGAGTTTAATTAGAAAAAAGCTGACAGTGTTTGATAAAATCGTGCTGTGTTCAGGCCTGCAGTTGCTGCTGGAAAAAGTAGCATAATATTTCAGACATAGCTAAATCTTTTCAGTGCAGGGCTGCTGCATTCAGATGAATGTCTAGATCTTAAAAATCGACCTGGGAAATAAAAAGGAATATGTGGGAGACTGATGAGAAAAAAAAATAAGATGTGTTTAGGAGGAATTCCTGTATGCAGACTTGTGTCAGGACCCACAACACAACTTTCAAATTTTTTTTTTTAAAGTTATCTGTCCTTTTGTGCAATTCTTTCTCTGAATTAGGTTGCTGTTTAGAGGATTCTAGCTTAAAGGATGTAGCCAGTAAACATGGTATTGAAATACGTTACTGGAATGCTGCTATAATAGCACTTACTAAATAGTTGATATTTCTATTGGGTTTTATTTCTTTCCTTCTGCAAAATAGATATGGGCTGCTTAAAATAGGACTGCAAGAATTTTTTAGGAAATTTTGGGTCTCTTGTCAGCTAGTGACTTCTGACTGCCGTCCTTCTGGCTTGATTCTCTTTGAAATATATGCGTTTGTTAGCATGTTTGTATTTGGAAAGCTGTAATGTCTGTAAAGCGTGCAATTTTCACCGTGAGTTTACAAGTATTCGTGTGTTTAGCTTAGGAGGAATGGACTATGGCATGATATTCCATCCCTATTCCTGCTTTTGTTCCGGTACTGTTCCGCAATAAGGTGTTTATCTAGCCGAGAAGGAAGGCTCTCCCTCCCTCCGCCTCCTCCCCACGTAGCTATATTGCAAGAAGGGGGAAACGGCAGGGCTGGGAAGGTTGTCACACCCGCTTTAGTACTGAGCGAGTAGTTCAGGATGCATTTGCTCTCCCTGTCAGTATAAGAACAATTTGTTTCATTTCATTCATCTTAAATATTGCGAGGAAATAAGAGCCTTGGGGAGAATTTTCAACAGACGTCTGAAGGACAACTCAGCTTTGCCTAGTTGAATCGCTGTCTTAAAAGTTCTGATCTTTTTTTGAGACAGAACACTTACCTGTTTTCCAGTGGGTTTGTGCGTACAGAGCGGTAGAAAAGATGGCTTTTCAGGTGGCAACTGCGGTAACCAGGGACTTGCATCCTGAAACCTGCCTCCGGCCAAAAAGGAGGAGAGCCAGTTTTGTACGTTCACGTCCAACCTGTATGCCCTCTTCCATCCCTCATCTCTGCTGGGGTTAGGAGCAGAATCCGCATCTCTTGCTTTTCAGTCCAGTTCAATGGTCATTTCTTTCACTATGTGGCCTTTTAATTTGCCTGTATAGAATTTACTCTAATGAATTTTCTTTTCTTATTCTAATATAGAATAAAACCTTTATAAGAATGAGTATTTCCAATGTCTTATCTCATTCCTAAATATAATCACACGACTCTGGGCGTCATTACTGATCTCATTAAAAATCTCTTTACTGTTACACTATTATTTAACTTCCTTGGTAAAGACTTGGTCACATTAGCTGTATACTGGTAATGTACTCCTTGAAAATAATATTCTTCGGAGTACGCTCCCTGGCCTTAATCTTTCGATCATAGCAACAAGACTCTTCATTTCTGCCTTGCACTGCCTCTTTATCCGCAAGACGAGCGTGCGACAATATCATTTTCACTTCCGATTCGCAAGGCCGTTGCGAGAGCACGGCTTGATTTGGTTTGCGCTGAAACAGAGAGAGGCTTTTAAGTGATAGTACTAAGCAGTGATTTCTGTTAATTTTTCCTTCAAATGTCTGCATCCGTTTGAAGATCTTTTATGTTGCATGTGAGCAATTAACACTTGCAATATAGGTAGCTTTAAATGTGTTTCCAGGCTGCTTGTGGAGGCAGGCTTTTCACATGAAAGAGTACAACCGGGGAATTTCTGTTTGCCTGGTGTGGGATGTACTCGCGGATATGTTGCAGGAGCGCGCGGCAGCTGCTGCATTGGAAAGGCAAATCTTCAGTCCTGCCGACTTGCCGGCCTGTCGTACGAAACTGTCTTCTGAGCGTGCCCTCATGAATGTAGTTAATCTTTTATAGCTTTAATTACCAGTAGTGACCTGGGAAGAATTGTAAATGTTTTAAAATTAAGGGAAAAAGAATGTATTTTGTATGGCTGAGGTCAGTCATTTTCCAGTTGCTTTCTTATGGCAAGTGGTTTTGTTTTTGTCTTCTTGCCTCAAGTAGCAGCCTCTAAACTTCTAATCGGCAACCGTAGCAGAAAAGCTGTATTTCTCATGTCTTGCTGTATATGTGCAGAAGCATATGTCTGTAGTTAACATAAACTTGGAGAGTGATGCACTGGTTCCTGTAAGTAGAAAAGAAATGCAACCACCTAATTTTGACTGATCGTGAAAACATATTTATCTGAAATAAGGAAATAAGCTGTCCCAATAGTACATGTAAGAATAAGCGAACAATGAGCTACTGCAGCAGAATTTTTTTTCTATGACCGGATGAAGCCTTCGTGATCATAAGCACTATAGGGGAGGTCATGGTAAATTTAACAGATATACCATAAGAATAGAGGAAATAACCTCTTACGTGATGTATCTAAAAACTAGGGAGAAAAGAGTTTCCAGAGTTATGTTATTTAGCCTTCCTTGTTCAGATTGCTGGCTGTATTCAGTGCCAGCCATTCAAGTTCTTCGTTTGGGTGTTTATTTTTGTTAAGGACAGGAACTTGAAAAAAAAGAACATATCTAATTACAACCATTTTTGGGGGAAAAAAAAAGACTGGGGACTGGGATTTGAGAATTGGATTGATATCAGAATGTTTGTGTCGTTTATTTAGTGGGACAGCATTACTTAAAAAAAGCTTCTCCGTCTTACCTCTGTAAACAGATTTTTAAATTAGACTATATACATTTGGAATTGAAGGAAAAACACTTCTCACATTTGTCATTTTGTGGGTTGGCTGGATGTTTGTGACTCGTGGCTGCTCTGCACAGCTAGTTCCCTCTGTTGTCTCTCTGAGGTGTTTTCGTTACTACGCTTGGAAAACAAAATTATTTAGAAAACGTTATGACTGATTTCCGGAACCTGATTAATACAAAGGCAGGTTTCGTTCCTTGAATTTCTTCCTTTAGTGTGTTCAAACTCAAGAGATTTCAGATTCCATGTGTGCCAGTAAGGTAGTATTGCATGCACCCAGTTCATGAGGAAAATCCAACCATGCGGACACATTTGTATGGTTGCTTGACAGGTTCAGAGGGTCTTCCAAGTATCATGTTTTGAAGTTTATTTCTCTAAGTTACAAACCAAATCATCAGATTTGTACTGATTGTAATGAATGCAGTATTTAGGTATGGCTGCACTGAAGACTGGAGCATAGGGGAGAAATACTAAAACTGACTTGAACGGCCTCACACGCAGCCCGTGTTAGAGCTCCGCAGGGCACGTTACATTAGCGTCCTCTGCCGTTGCCCTCGCTGCCACCCCGTCAGCCCTTGAGGAAACGAAAACCGATCCTGCCCGGCCTTTCGTCTTTGGGAGACTGAACATTTTTCTTACATATGGTCACAAAGTGACCACAGAGCAAATTCCAGCAGTGGGGTTATGCAAGACAGGCTTTATCAGTAGACCTCTTGATAAAAGATTTTTTTATGCTAATATTTCAGGGACTGTCGCTTTTATACCCTCTGTTTCGTAGCAGGAGTTTGTAAGCTTGAGACTTGAAAAAACAGTACAATTTTAATTATTCAAATACAATTTCATTTCTTAAGGATCTGAAAGACTAGAGGAGTAGGAGGTTGCAAGATCCGTGCTAACAAGAGTGCGGCATAACTGTTTACATTTCCTTCAATAACTGGGAAGTTCTGGAAGGGGCTGTGCGTGTGTGCACATGCATACGTGGATCTCATCTGCTGTGAAACTCAATGACAAATTTTTTCATCCTTTAAGGAGAAGCTAATGATACTTTAAAAATCAAATTGGTGCTGAATTCTTGAAGAAGAGAAAAATAAGGAAGGAGAACAGAAGAACTTTTTCATAACTTCGCCTTTTACAATTTCTTGTAGTGAGATGCCACCAAAAGTGTTCGGGGGAGCTGCAGTGGTATTTCTGATACTAACTTTGCTTTGTTTATCAAGTGGTCAGTGTTGGTTTCAGGCTTCTCTGCATATATATATGTATTTTTTTATTAATAGATCCTCTAAACATTACATGGAATCCCAAAAAAGAGAGGAATGTTGGCAGCTTCAGCCCCATCAAATGTCACATGTGCTCAGTTTTGAAGAAAGATTACCTTCAAGGTACTAGAGGAAAAAAAAGCTAACAATCCTGCGATGATATTAGCATCTTGTTTTGTGATAAAGTTAGAATCAGCCTTCAGTTGTTGTTCTTCTGGAAGCTGGCCGTGTGTAATACGGTGACAGGAGAGCTATATGGGAAACAGAGAGGCGTCTGACCGCCAGAAGCAAACAGAGAAATGAAAAGCCGCATCAGAAGAAGTTAAATCATATTTAAACTTACAAGTCAGTTTGACAGTGCAGGGAGAGCTACTCTAGAGGAGGATCACGGGAGTGGGGGTTTGTATGCATAATACAAAATGGAAGCTTTGTTAGGCTGAGGCGGGGAGAAAGGTATACAAAACACGTGCGTGGTCTTTAGCTAATAAGGCAGGTTTTGAGCGTGATAGGGTGAAATTGGAGTAATAGATTTAAGTGATCAGAATTACATGAATGACCCGGTGCATGCAGAAAGTGGTAAGTGAAATTTCCCGATCCAATCTGTTGTGAAAGCGTGTCTAGACAACTATTGTTCTCTTCCGTCAACCGATGCCTAAAATACCTTAACCATTCTGTGTCGTCTTATAGCCTTATTATTGCTGTTCTTTGCAGGGTTGTCGCTTAGGATCAAGCGTACTAAATCAAAAGCCAGGATTGGCTTTTTCAGATGAGCATGACCTAGCAAGTGGGACGCTAATTAGAAAGTCCAGTGAGTTTCACCAAGGAAGCCTCTGAAAATCTATAGAAAAGTGGCAGGGTTTTTTTAGATCCCTTTGTAGAACTGGTAGAAGAAACCTGGCGGAAGTTTTAGATGTTGTGACTCTAAAAACTAAACTCTGAGCTTTTAAAAACATAGTAATGTCATAGATAGTATTTGTTTTTTCATTCTTGTTGCTTTCAGTGAGATCTTTGTACATGTGCAACTAGCGGAAAGAAAAAAAGAAAGGATTGCAGTTAGCAGCTGGAAAGAGCGCGAGAAGAGGTGGGGGCAAGGGAGGAAAGAACTCTGATTTCCATTATTAGGAAGAAATACCAGTCATATCTCAGATAAGATTCATTAAATGTGCTGTGAATATAGAGTTACTACTTTGAAGAGACTTAACTTACCTTTGACATGTCTTTTGCACTGTTTTGCACAGACTTCATGTGGTTTAGATGCATCTTCTCTGAGCAGAGGGATGAAGTGGATGATGTCCCAATGCCTCCTCCATTTTGTAATATGATAGACTGCTATTGGTATCAGGACCGATGGAGTTGAACCCAAAGAAATAACTGATTTGATGGTGACAGTATATCACAATGGAACGCAGAGGGCTGTGAATCTCCGAATACGCAATAAAATAGAAATCCAAACAGCACAGCCCGTTGCTTCCCCAGCACCTTTGTAGTTTGTGCTGTGAAAGGGGATATAGTTTAGAGCTAGGGCATCCTTAATCTTGAAGCTTTTGTACCCCCATGCACTGCCATAGACTCTACCGCCGTGAATCGGGATATAATATAATATTTCTTCAAGCCCCACCTTCTTACGAGTATGTTAATCATACGTGCTAATACTGCATGTATTTCTCACATCTAGCGTGAACTACATAGTATTTTGTATGAACCTATTGTGGAATTTTTGGAAGCTTTCTTTCAGAAATGGCCTTTACTGCCCTGATAAGATATATAGGAAATACTCAGTGGTGTGGTTAGTATTGGAAGAATATGTGATTAAATTTCTTATCACTTTATGGCCTGTTAGGTTTTTCCAAGATGCATACCTTTCCTATTTTTGGCATAAGCACCAAATGATTAATATATATGATTTATATAATTTAACCTGAAGTAAGAAAAAAATGTATACCTAAGTGTGTGTGTGTGTGTGCATGTGTATATTTTTATCTAGCTGTTGATTCTGATTACTAAATGCACATGATTTTACTAAAGGAGCTAAATTTTTCTCTTTCACTGCCTTCTGAAAAAAGACATGTTCACGAAGTTTCAACCTTTTGAAGATGCCATGGGAATGGAAAGGGAAGATGTGGGCCTGCTGTTGGTTGGGGAGGCACTGCAGTGAGAGCGCTGACGGAAAAAGCTGATGTGCTTTACACCTTTTTTTTGCAGGACTTCATGAACGGAGTGTTGAGTGGGTTGAAAGTTGGCCGAACTGCTCTCCTCAGTGGGTGGTGATCCCTGGTGCACCTCCAGCTGGCATGGCACGCTCGAATCGTGAGTAAGTTAAACCCAGTACTAGGGTACATTAAGAGGAGTGGGGCCCAGCAGATGAAGGGACCTTATTATCCCGTTCTGCTTGGCACTGGTGAGGCTGCACCAGGAGTACAGATTCCAGTTTGGGGCCCTCCACTTCGACAGGGCTGTGGAGAAACTGGAGAAGGCCCAGCTATCAAGATGGTCAAGGGCCTAGAGTACATGTCCTGTGAAGAGAGGTTGAGGGAACTGGGCTTGTTCATACTGGCAAGGAGGGACCTTAGGGTGGATCCACTGGCAACCTTCAAGTACTTGATGATAAAAAAGATCATAGAAGCAAACTGGTTTTGGTAGTGTTGGGCAAAATAAAAAGAGATAAATTGCAGCTTGGGTAATTCTTAAAAAACTTTACTCCAAGAGTGGTGCAGCACTGGTAAAAGTTGCTTAGAAGGGTCTTGGCATCGTTGTTCTTAGAGGTTTGCAAGGCTTCTCTAGACAAAAGCCACGGCTAATCTGGCTTGGTGGTGACCGAGTAGTGCTGTTTCAAGCAGGAATTTGGACTGGAGATGTCTCTCCAGCCAACATTGCTGATTCTGTGTCACTTCATTATTTTCAGTGAATGTAATGTGTCTTCTCATGAAGTTTAAAATAGTTTCTGTTCAAATACATACACGGTTTATTTCTGACAACAAGTAGACGTACTCTCACACTGTAATTTTCCTGCAGTCTGAGTTTATGGCAAGAGAGGACGGAGACACTCCTGGTTTTTCTTTAGCTATAGCAAAAAGAAAGTCTCATGTGCTATAGCATTCCCTCCCACATAATGTCACAAAGTTCCTGTGTTCCGCTTTTCTGTATTTGAAATACACAAAGATGGAAATATTTAACTTTGGTTGTTAGTATATTTTAAAAGGGAACTGCTTCCAGCACCTCCTTTAAACTACTAGTAGCTTCTATAGTCTAGTGCGGAGAGGGGGGGAAAAAGATCCTTTTAACAATGCTATAATTTTCAATTTAATTCTAAGACGTATTTTTCTTTTAAGCGCACTTATTTATAACTCTGCTATGGAATTGATACACTGTGTTCCTCTGCTGTTTACCAGTGCAGAGCCTGTAACCCCGATCTGCCTTGCAAACATGCAAAGACAAAAATGTTTGCAAGCAGCCGTTGCAGCAAAACAATTTTAGATCAAATGTTTAACTAAAATATCATGAATTCCCAAATGTATTATTATGTTAAGGGAAATAGTATGGGAAAGCAAAGATTGGGAAAGAAAGAATACCATCATTAGTTGCAAGAAGAACACCTAAGTTAATTTTTCTTGTTAAACAATCTGCGTTTCAAAATGTCTCTCACGCATGCTTATAGAAGACAGGCAAATGATAAAAACTCTTCTGGAGTAACACAAAGATGTGTGTTACGATAATAGTACTAGTAATTAAGCTTTTTAAAGTGTGTTTTACTTAATTTGAGATGTGAGGATCTAAAGAGAGGAAACTCTAGAAAGTTTATATCAAGAAACACCTTTAGTAAAAGAGACCCTGCATTTGGCACAGCATGTTGTCCTTTTTCTCCCATGCAAAGTAGTTTGAAAGTATCTTGAATTCTCATAATTCAAAATGAATGAAGGTAGACTTCAAACTGGTGAAGGAAATTTATTATTTCAGATCCTACTCAGTGAACATGTTACATGTAATTCGTCATGTTGCACTTATTTGCAGATAATATTTGCAGTAATTGTACTTAATTTAAATGATTAAAAAGAAGTTGAAAGTTGATATTTAGGATACCCAAGTTATTGAGACTGAAGATATCACTAGTTTTTGTATGAATGCAGATAAACATTTGGAACTCAGCAAGGAGTTTTATTTCTCATTTTCTTTCTTTCAGAATTTCATTTATGGTAAGCAAAAGACATAAACACTCCACTGGTGTGTCAGGCCAGATACATTTTTCCAATAAAAATGTCCAATAAACAGATTTGAATAACTTCAGAACCTTGATTTCATATGAATAAACTAGGAATATGTATATTGAAACAACAGATATAAAGTGAATGAATGCGAAACACAAGCTGGAAATCAGGAAAAATATATTGAAGTAATTTCAAAAAAAATTTGCAGAGAGAACTGTACCAGTGTTCATAATATGTGTAATAATTCTTATGAAAGTCCTAATGAATTGTGGTTCTATTTTTAGTGTTCATTAAAAGCATCTTGAGCCTAGAGCCTCCATCACCCATTTCTCGAGAAACGTCCCCGACACGGTAACTCTGTATTTTAGAGGGCCGTAGTGCAGCACTGTTAGAATCCGTTGACATGGGCAGCCCTTCCCAGGGAGCTGCCTGTCCCCGCACCCTCCTTGCATGACAGTACGCGATGGACCTGAATTTAGGCCTTTTGCTCAAAAACAACTTATCTTTTCAAAGAGCCCCCAACAGTCATTAAATGGCCTGAACAGCCTCCCCTTGGTGTCCCCCCCCCACTGCTGCCCAGGGCCCCGTTTCAGCTCAGCCTGGAATCTCCAGCCCTATCTCCTGGATGGACCCTGGACCTGCGCTGCAGATAGCTGGTCTCCTGGATGGACCTCGCAGGCCTACATTGTAGCTTGTCTCCAGCCCTGTCTCTGGCCCTGTCTCTTTTGCTCCTGGCTGGTCTCACTGGACAGACCCCAGACCTGGTTCATCCCCTGGCCGGGTCTGGGACACTTGATGGAGCCCATTACCTGCACCTGGCTCTGCCCACCCGGCTCGGATGTTGCGGGACTGCGCCCCGTCGGTGAGGGCACTGCTCATGCTGGGGTCGCCCCTTGCTCCCGCTCACCTTCCCTCAAGGCGCATCTGGGTTCCCTCAAGGCACTGTTGTTGCTTTTACAGCAGTATTTGTGGTGTGGTGCGTCCTGGGGCTGAGCCACTGTAGCGTGCTGTGGATCATACCTGCCTCAGACCTTCTGCTAGGAGATGCCCAACTTGGTGCTACTCTACTCTCTCTCATCTGGAATTTTTATGTGATAGGTCTTATTTTCTACAGTAGGTGCCCAGTTAATACTGGTGGGATGGCGGGACCCTGCCTTGTACTGCTGTAGCTGTTGGCAAGCATTGCTGGGCAGCTGTGTGCTGTGTCAGCTGTGAAATCCCTGCGGGGGCCCCGGGGGCCCCACATCGTGCGCCTCTCTAGACTTTTTTCAGTCCCTAAATGATGTTGCATACATCCAGTGTGCGCTGTGCCTTACTCTGACACTTGTATGTTATAGTTTGAAGAGTATATCTAGACCCTCTATTATTTCTTGGGTTTGCATTAGCTGTAATGGAGGAAAACAGTATTTGTATTCCCAACGGTTGGGATGGGCTGACGGCAGTAAAAGGTGCATGAGGGGTTTCTTTGAAAAGTGACTTTCTATAAATGAGGCCCCACACCTTTCACATGCCTGGCCGCGTACCAAACACCAGGTAGCGAGCGTGTTTGTGATGCTCTCTATTCCGTGTGTAGCTACCTGTTTTGTTTTCTCAGGGAGGCTCGTTCTGATCTCCACCTACCGTACTTCTTCAGGTCTTTTTCCCTGTAGGTTTTTGAATTCTCTTCAGTAAGCAGGTTTGAGCGCTCTCCACTGCATTTCAGAGCCGAGTGCCTTTCTTTTTGGCCAATAAGCTTGACCATAGGTTTTTTTTTCCCCTCCGTTGTCCAGTCATTCTTCTCTGAGGATTTTGATTCTGAATCAAATGACAGTCTGGTTGGCCATCAAGGTCTCTAAAATTTCGGACATAAACGATTTGCTCTTCAGCTCTCTATCTGCTAGGACTATACTTTGTATTTTTTCTTTTAAACAATCACTGATGATATCTTTCCTTTTTTTTAATGTTGAGATCATTATTTTGAGCAAATTTCTTTGTCAGTGTATATTCTTATATTTAGCCACTTCGCATGAGTAAAAAGAGATATTGGAAATAGCAAATTCTTTAGACCAAGCCTCTTTAAAGGTCCAGTTCCCAACCACCCAACTTCCAGCGGCTCATAATTGCTCCTCTCTTGCTTCTGGTGGACTAGAGAAAGCAAAATAAAGGAAGAAGATTGGTGTAGAGAACAAACCACTCCTGGCTTTTGTGTTTCTTCTTCCTTTGTTTTGTATTGCTTTCATCTGCAAACAGGAGTATCTTTCTTTCCTGTGGTTTGTACTCAGAGAAACTGAGAACCTCAGGTAACTCGGACTTCTGCTGAAGGGCTCAAATTAAATTGAATGGGTGGAGGGGGCTGCAGTTGCTTTAGGTCAGAGATGAAGAAAGAAAAGCTGTTTGTAACTTGCATTCTCAGCTCAGGAAGGAAAGATGCCTGGCATCTGGGTAAACTACCGTCTCAGAAACATAGCGAGTGTAAGGAAAGCCTTCAAGGAATTGAAGAGGAGATTTATTGTTTTGTTTTGTTTTTTTTTTAAGTGGTATTTTGGGTGTTGGAAAATGTTGCTCTCCAAAGCAAATGAAATAGAATCCAACTTCAGCCCTATAAACGCAAAGAGAACAAGGAGACAGTTGGGGAAGTCGGAGCAGGGTGGAAGTGAACGTAACTGGAAATGCCCAAAGCTCAATCCATTTCATACAGAGGGGCCATATAATTTCAATCCCAGAATTCAGGAAGATTACAGCTTTTTGCATTCCAGTATTAAAAAAAAAAAGATTAATAGCTCGCTGAAGTCAGAATTAATATTGTCTGACTGGAGGAGTGCAAATTTGGTACATCTATTTTGGGATAGGAAATTAAGCAATTTGGACAACAGATGCTTTGTTTTGACTTCAGCAGTGTGAAGGATTTGAGAACGACCTGTCTATCTATAGATATCTGTAGCTCTGATCTATCTAGACTTCAGTAAAGTCTTTGATATGTTCTCACGTGAGGAATTATTAATAAAGCTAGAAAAGATAGTGATTAAGTCAAGAAAGAGTGAATAGGAAACTGGCTGAAGCCGTGGTAACAGTGGGCATGCTGGGGAGCAAACTTCCAGAGGTGAAAGAGATTATTCGATCTAAAGACCAAGGCTGGCATGAGAATTGCTGGGAGAAAATAGTCCATTTAGGGTGGAAACTTTGTGCGTGTTTCTAATAGTCACAGAAATCACATTTTGCAAGCAGCCTTCCAGGAGGGATTGAGGGAGAAGCAGGGGAACAGAAAATGTACTTTTTTTTTTTTTAAATATGTCACTTGATAAAATTAGAAAGTTTAACTGATGAATGGTGCATAGTGGCAGGGAACTGTACTGGGAGTCTTGGGAGGACTGTATTGGGAGTTTAATCCGATATTCCTTACCAGCTGTGCTCTGATATGATTCCCTGGCTGTCCTCTTTACAGGTACTTGGCAGTCGTTTACACTCCGTCTTGTATGGTACCTTAGCCTGCAACCAGCAGGAAAAAATGGGGAGCATCTGCTAATAATCAGATTTGGATATTGGAATACTGCTGATTAGTTCAGCATTAAAGCTAAGATAGTAAAAATTCAGGAGCAAAAATGCAAAGATGATATTCTCAATATGGTGAACTTGATATATAGAATACAAAAGATGACAACTCTTTTGTTTAAAAAAAAAAAAAAAAGGCTATTACCTTCAGAGTACAGCTTTCCCTGTATCCAAATAGGTTTTTATTCACTTTGGGGATAACTTGATTCAAAGAAAACACAGCTTCCAAATACATGAAGACAATGTAGACCTCAACTCAATTTCCATGGAAATTAATGGAAAAACTTCTAGGGACATTTTTTCAGATCCTAGAAAAGTAGAAATGATAAGATGAAATAGCGTGACTCAGCAATCCTGCTGGAGAAAGATCATCATCTCTGCAAAGATAAGTACACTCATTTTCACTTATATTTGTTTTATGAAGTGCACTGCAAGCTTCTTTCTTGGTGTCATACATAATAGTCAAACATCCTCCTCCTGTCGGGCTACTGGGGAAGAGCAGGAGCTTCCTGGTGCGGCTCAGAAAATACCTGTGTATTCCGTTTCAAGAAAAATGAATCACAGGTTATTCTTTCCCCCTCTGCAAATATAGGGAATAGAAAAGTGACATATTCAAAGACTTTGCATATGTGCTGAAGCATTTTGTTAGGCTGCGGTAAAAGAGCTGTGCTGCACGTTCGCCATGTGTGACAGATGGGTGTTGTTGCAGGAGGTATGTATTTTCACACTATAACATTTTTCAGTCGGTATTGGCTGCATGCCAACATCTCTTCGTAGCAAAAGGTCATTCTTCAGGTGCAGAGGTGCGAGCTGGAGCTCAGCGCGGGGAAGATTGAGAAGCTTTGTCGTTTATTGTTTTCCCAGCCAGAAAACAGGGAGCTACGGTATGTCCCTTCTGATTATGCTCTCTGTAAAGGGGCGCATCCGTTCGCAGGAGGGCTGGGCACGGCTCGCTTCTGCAGCTGGCAAAAAGGTTCCAGTTTTCAGCCATCCATTCAGTGAAAAATATGTAATTGCTTGTCGGCTAGTTCCTTTCCAAACCTCCAGACGCGACCTCTTGTTTTTCAGTCAGTTGCTTTTGCTGAAAGCATTAACATTAATCTGACCCTTCTCCTTTAGGATTTAGTTCACGTCAATAAAATTTCCACTTGATCTCCTTTTTTTTTTTTGCCTTGCGAGGAGCCAGCTCCTAATCTTTTGTTATATGACTCTGTCTACAAGCGTCGGAATGCTTTTGGTTGCCTTTGCCGCGCTCCTGAAGTCTTTGCAATGTTCTTTTGTTCATCAGAGTTTTTAGCTGCCCAGAATGTTGTGTTATTGACACGTGTGCTCCTGCTGGGAGAAGTCCAATGTGCCGCTTGTTTGGGTAAGCCAGTGCCTGGATCCAATTAGGTATACGCAGCGAGACAGTATTTTCCCCGTTTTTCTTTGCTGCTTGACACTAAATTTATAATGTAGATTTTGTTCCTGCTTCTCCTCTTTCACTGCTGTAAAGTTAAATCAGAGCCGGATTTTCTCTTGTCTTTCATGTGCTAACAGCTCTGAGCAGATTTAAAAGGCAGTTTTCCCCTGCGCGGTTGCTCTCATTCATGTTATCATTGCTGTGGTTTTCCAGTCTGTATCTTTTATTTGTTCTTCGGGGTGGTCATTACCCTACTGCCTGCGAAGATCACTGGTTTTCCCTGTCACTGGGATTCTTGCCGCAGTCCTGTCTGTGCAAGTCGTCTTATCTGGTCAACCTTTACTCCTTCCTGTGCTTCAAGGGTTAGGTACTTCCGCTCCCCGGGAGATTTTCTCATGAGGAATAATTTTTGTGAGTCACCATTACGTGACATAAGCTCGCTTTATATGTATTTAAACTTCTGAAATTCTTATGTTGTGACACTAGGCTTTCAGATGATTTTTCGTTTCATGTATGAAAGATGTATATTCAGTAAGGTGCAGGTTCCCTATGTAGAGCGTTAGCTGACTGGCTTAGCCTGCTGCGTTAGCTAGCTTTCACATTATATAACTTAAAATAGTATATATAAAGAGTATGTTTAATGTGTACTTACTTTCGTACATTAAAAAGTCATCTTTTTCTGGATTTATAGGAGTTGGGGAAGCACTGTAATACAAAGGTGATTTTCTCTGAAGGGAAAAGATTTAATGTGTTGTATTGTACCGTTTATTTCTTCATTATTTACATGGGCCCTGGCAGTCTTTTACCTTGAGGAAGAAATATTTGGTCAAGATTTTGGTCAATTTATAAAGTTTGTGAGGTCTGGTTATTTGGTATGCTTTTTTATTTATGATAGCGATCAATTAAGTTAACAGAACTCCCTTTGAAAAATTTTTTTTTTTATGATTGTGTCTCCATTAATCACACACTTTTTGCGAGAGGTGAAAATTACTTTCCAAAATTAGTGTCCTTGGAGGCAATAGGTACAGCCAGTCTACTCAGCTTGCTTCCTCACCCATGGGAGTTACGTTGTCTTTTTCCTGTCGAATGTCTACGATTAAAAGCAGAATGGACATCTGAGACCTGTGTTCATGGGTCAGATGACCCAACTCTCGGGACACTCAGTTTTTAGTATCTTCTGCCAAGGTTATTACAGATTAGGGGGGGTTTAATATAATTGAATATTGG
Organism: Apteryx rowi; assembly: GCF_003343035.1. Taxonomy (NCBI): domain Eukaryota; kingdom Metazoa; phylum Chordata; class Aves; order Apterygiformes; family Apterygidae; genus Apteryx; species Apteryx rowi. The sequence continues at coordinate 1,658,421 of NW_020447375.1, read as the reverse complement.
TCGCCTTAGAGAGATGTATGTCCCCGCAATGGCTTTTGGAGGGACCCGTGTTGCTGGTAACTCTCAAACAAGAGGGAACGAGCAAGGCAGGAGCGGTGCGAGTTAGCGTGGAGGTGCTCCTTGGCAAGGTGAGAGCTGGTGGACTGACTAAAGCACCTGAGTTGCCTTTACGCCTTCATATGTACTTTGTGCAATTATGGCTAGTCAGTAAGCTTTATGTATCAAGGAAAGATAGCTAGAAAAATTCCAGAAGACAGTCAGAAATGGTACTTATGTGATTAAAATTTTCGAAGAACGTATGCTATGTTTAGTTAAATACACTGCAAGCTGGGTAAGGGTTGCTATGCCTTCATGTATTTGCCTCTGTACGACTGACTGACTTTGATGGATTGCTCAAACAGTAACATATCTTTACCAAATCTAAAAAGATGGGTTTTTAATTTCATATGTCTAAAGATTGTAGAGGCTATGAAATGGATCAAACAATTTAAAATATATATATTGAGAAAACGACAAATGAAAAATAATCGTAACTGTTGTTTATTCTTTGCCTCCTCTCCGGATCTTTCTCTCCCCCACATGCTTGGCATTTTTAGAGCTAGTTAAATAAGCAAGTCCTGCCTGCATTCACCTCGCCACTCCGTGCGCCTTCTGTGACTGTTCCCTTCCAGGATGCCGTTGGCAAATGGCTAGACCAAAGCCAGACTCTCTTCTTCCTTTTCTAGAGGAAATGTTTTCACGTGGCATAGGGAATGAGGCAAAGGCGTATTTGGTGTTTTACTTAAGTAGAAGAGGCAGGTAAGCAGTCTGTTTCGGCATCGTGATTCACTGTCGTAGAAGAGAGAAACCCAGCTGATAGGAAATGTTATTTTAGAAAAGATATTTGAACTGGCTCATTAGGATGAGCCTAAGATACATGAAAGCACGTTTCATAGTGGTTGACGTTGGAAGCTTCCAAAGCCTTGCTGAAGACTCTTGTGTGCTAGTATTTATGCAAAGATATATCAGAAATCAAGGGCAAACATATTTAGATTGGTTTCAGAAAAGCACTCTCTTTACAAAAAGCAAGGCCTCTGTGAAGAAAGCTATTCTGCCGTGCACTTCAGCAATTAGGACATTAAATGCCGTCCTCCTATCGTTTCTTTTCCTAATCAGCGTTGCTTTCCTACATATTTTTATCTCTCTACCACAAGTTACGAGATTTAAAAATAATTAGTTAGCCTCAGTATTTTCTCATACATCTTCAGAAACAGTCAATTTTTAGATGACGTGTAGAATATATATTTTCAATTAACCGTCATTAATACTGGATTTGTGAACAAGCTTAGCTGTCGCCTCATTCTCATCACACACCACTGCATTTTTCTGTGTTGCAATTCTTTGTAATTTAGACTCTTTTAACTTAATTTCTCAGTGAAAGACTAAAATTGGGGTTCTTTATACTGTTGACTGGGCACTGTGAACTTTTTAATCTTTGGATCTTCCAGCTACACTCACGGTATTAGGTGTGTTGAATTACCCTGGGATTAGCTATGATATCTCGACAGAGTTAGAGCTCTTAATTTGGGGGATATTGGAAGGCTGTAAGAGAAGGGTCAGATAAGTACTTTTCTGCCTGACTCCTATCTGTGTGATCAGAAGACAAGCTCAGAGAAACCCAATACACCTCTCTTGAACCCCTCACAGGGCAAACCAGGTATTTTTAGGAAATATGGATCTTCTCCTGACTGACAGTAGTTAAGTAGCAGATAGGTTGGGTCCGTGGACTTAAAAATGGTAAAGAAAAAAAAAAAGTGCAAAAAGGGTGAAGATGTGAAGATGTTATCAAGGGCAAAGAGTTTCTAAAATTTAGCAGATGTGATTTTAATTGTGGGGCACCAGCTTAGAGCTTTACTGCAGGGCATCTGTGGATAGTGGTAAGGCAAATGAGCATGTGCCTTGTACGCGTGTGGGTGTAGAGATAAGGCTCGATTTGCCTACTTCTTTCATTTTCCTTTCCTTGTTTTCAGAAGTTTCATATGAAGATACGTGCAGCACTACTTTAATATCAGCTGAGTTTCTTGCCTTCGTCTTTTTTAAAGTATTTTTATAGAAAGAGGAAAGCTGTTTGAGGGATGGAATGGCTGTTCAAACAGTTGCAGTTACGATGTTGGTTTGCAGAAGAGGTGCTGCTGTGGCCGAGTATGAAACAGGCCTGATCCGGGCTGCTTCTGCCGGCTGTAGCGCTGTTCCTTGCGATGGTGTGCATTGGAATGATAGCTACATGTAGCCGCTGAGGGAATTCACAGAAATAGTGACGTTCCTGATGTTTTATCAGGAGGTTGTTAGAGAAAGTTTAGCGATGGGAAAGAAGGCTGGTATCTCCTGCCATTTTATATTTTTAACTGCATTTCTCCTCAATATGTATCCCCAGTTTCCTATTCTGCATCCCTCTCTTCATTTTGTTAAGCTGTAAGCGTTTTCGGATGGTCTTCCAAAAGGAAAACGGGCTTTTTCTTTGAAATCAGTGCAGATCCTGTCTTGGGTGCAGGAGAAAGGAGTCTGATCGGCTTCGCCATATCCCAGTGCACGGGAACGGCCAGGGCAAAGGCGCAGAGGGGAGCAAAGGTCTGCTCCCAAACTGACTGGATACTTCCATTTGCTTCTCTTTGAACAGTGCCTCCAAACCGAAAGCTATCTTTAGAGCTAATGCAAATAAAAGGGGGGAGAAAGAAACTTAGTATGAATGTACTGTATGTCATAAAAGCCTTAATTTTCCTTGAAATTGTTGCAGTTGAGAGAAGGCCAAAAGCAAGATACTAACAAAGGCAGGTCCCAGTTCTGCTGAGAGCGACGTGAAGGAAAAGCGCGAAATTAAGCTGCAACTGTAAGCCGAACTATTGGAAGTGACAGCTCGCAGAGATTGACATGTCACTGGGGGGAAAGAAGTTCGCATGAGTATGTGTTTAAAAAAAAAAAAAGAAAGAAAAAGAAAAAGAAATCTATACTGTATGGATGAAGTATGCACTGCTTCTCTGTTATACTTGCTCTTCCAAAGTTTTTTTTATATATATATCTAACAAAGCTTACAGAGTGCACCAGGAAAAAAGCAAGATTTACTACCAATTTAACGTGACGTATGGCCACCTGCCACTTCTCTGAAAATTTACGTTTTCGTTAACGGATAGAACTGTCATCCTTGGCTTTTAGCATTAAAAGCACAGTCTTTAGAAAAAGAGCATTACTCTCATGAATTGCAGACCATCTAGGAATAAAATCTCAAGATTTTATGTGATTTGGCATATATAGTAAGTTGAGTTGTCTAATAAACGGTAGCTATTCATCATCTGCCTTGGAAGTCTGAGGTTTAGTAGGTGGTCATATAGTATGTCTTTTGGTACCTAGACTTCCCCAGGAAAAAAAAACGTAGATTTTGGAGGGGTAAAAGGATTATGGCTTGATTTATTTGGCAACAAAATTGACTATAAAACCACTTTTACTGTGCTCAGGAGACCAAGGCATAGAGATGTCATATTGAATAATAACATCAGGATAATATCAAGGTCTTTGGTCATCTTACTGATTTCACACAGGCGAAGCCACAGATATAAAACACTTGATACCGGAGGAATAGGAACACTTCATGTGGATAATAAACACCTAGGAAAATTAATGATCTGTCTGGCTAAAAAGATAAGGCCTGAGTCGCAAGAAGCGAGAGCGCTGGAGAGCGAGTCGGCTGCATGCGTTTAACTGTTTTAGTGCTGTCCAAAGCATCGCTTCTACCAACTAAAACACGGTTCATGCGTAGTGTATTCCTCAGCAAGGCTGCGGAAGGCCAAGCCCCCCTGCCGTCGGCGGGCTGGGGGGCAAAGCGTGCCCCAGATCCTGCTCAGGACTCCCTGCCCTGCGGAGCGGGCAGCTTCGGTGGGGAGACCTAAAGCTGCGGATGCCGCCGGGCAGCACGAAGGCAGGGCTTCCTGCCTGCGCGCCCGCGGCCGTGAGCAGCGAGCCGCTTCCAGGGAGGGAGGAACGCAGGCACGACCGGTGGGCACGCGCGCTCGCGGTGGCACGAGTATGGGTTTCTACCCTCATCAAAAATGGCTGAACCGGTTCCAAGGTGACGTGGGTGAGGAGAAGGCCACAGGCAGCGATTTTTCCGATCTGAACCAAGTATTAGCTCAGTAATCGAAACGTTCTGAGAGCTCAGAGCGAAAGGAAAGAAGGGTTGGGTTAGAAATGTACAGGCAACCCGCAGTCACTGTCACTCCCGCTAAAATTAATGGCATGTGTTTTRCTGGAAGTGCGTGACTTTCGACTTGAAGAAAAAAAATTTCTRTGACGTTTGACCATCCTGATGTTCCTAATGCTGAATTCTGCAGAAGGTGAGTTTGGGAAATGCTCCAGCATTTGCATTTTTAATACCTCGTTACTTTTTATGAGTTACAATTATGTTGCACATTTTTATTGTTTTTTTTTGTTCTGTACATGGATAGCCATAATAACAAAAATTGCAATCTACAGCTGTTCTCTGTGTCTCCCAGAGAAACTTCTCAAGAATAGCCAGTGACCGTTATCCCAAAGTTCTGAACATAAAGCTTTTATCAAATCGCTTAAAAAAAAAATATATATATATATATATATGCCTATACATGATAGGTTGTGGTGGAGTATGAATACAAGCGAGTGATGCAAATACCAATGCTGCTTGTCGGCTGAGAGTGTATTCCTGCCAAGTGTATTCCATGCCGAGACACAATTTTGCGTTCTTTGCACAGCTTACATGCACTGCAGGGTTAATTTATGAAACAGGAAGAAATCCACATTCATAATACATAGTTTTGAGGAAATTTGAGTATATAAGGGCCTGAACCAAACTCTCAGGGACTGTTTAGGGAAGAACGTTGTAGACTGGGCAAATCAATAAGGTGAGTAATAAGCAGGGAGGAAAGGTAATTTGTGATGCAGAGAGTCTTCTGTTGGCAGAAGAAGAAAGTAAAAGCGCAGATAGAGCTCTGGCAAATTTCCACTCCAGAAACAGCAAATAAGACAGCTTTTGGACGAGAAAAGAGAAATAAGGTAGTCTCCGCTATCAAGCGAAGCTATCTCTCACTAGCTGTTTTCCACTGGCTTTAGCAAAGACCTCAAAAGCTAATTGACTTAACGAAACATTCAAGGATGTAATGGAAGGAGGATGTAGGGTGCACAGAGTTAGTCGGGACAAGTCAATATGTCCATCAGTTGTGTTGGAAGTTTGTGAACTCAATCAGGGAGGTGTACGAGAGGTCTCAAACGGATTCCCTTGGCAAGCAACCTAATTTAGCAATTGTTTCGTTTTGCTTTTTTTTCGTAAGTACCAGGTCAGGGGAAATCATTTTTTGTTGTGGAGGCTTGCGTGCACAAGCTGTAAATGCTAATTGGCCTTAAGATTTGCTAAAATAAAGTATTGAGAGTGGTCCAAGATTTGCTTGAACAATTTAAATCCCTGCAGTGCTCTCCAAAACTTTCCATCATGGCATACTCTACTATCATTCCATTTATTTTTATTCTTCTAGAAAACCAGTAGTGATTTTGAGATCAAGTTTAATTCCTTCATTTTATTGGGAGAGGGGAAAGCTTTCGCCATTAGTTCTTGATTAATTTACGGGGTCATACAACATGTAGCAAAAAGAGGAAAACAGTTTAAAAAAAAAAAAGTCTTGTCTCCCCAAGCCTATATGTACTTATTCTTTCTTATCTCTTGGTTGAGTGTGACTCCTGACACACAGCATTTTCCAAGGGCAATCACGTCTAAGTAGCATATGTGATTTAGATGGAGGGATGAAGCCAGTCAGTGTTGCCTGTGCTTTCAGGCTTGGACGTCTTCTAGCGACCCAAACGTTTGGTTAGCAGGCATCGCAGGGGGAGCGAGCTGCTGTTCGGCGCGGTGTACGTTGCTTTAACTGTTCAAAAACAAACAAGCGTGCTGTTCGGGTTGTTAAGCGGGGCTGCATTCGTGATGTTGTGATTTGCATATTCAAGTACTTAACCTGTGTCCTCTTTGAACCCATCCTTTTTATTGTGCCAGGCATATACTAGCTCATATCTATGAATTCAATTTTCATCCAGTTTTCTAGTTAAAAAAAAAAAAAAAAAAAAGAAAAAAGAAATCCGAATGATTCAATGAGAGTCTCTTGAGTTTAAACACAAAGAAATGAACTGCAAATCTTTGATACTATAGAGAGTTAAGGTTGTTGAATGGCTTGCTTAGACAACTTATCTGTATAGATGTGGTTGTTGCAGATATCGCAACTGGCAGTGGAAGAAGGATTTTGAAATGCTCATTCATTTCTTTAGACTGAAGGTGATAACTTTACAGAGCGTGGCTGAGTTCTCCAGGAAAGGGATCTCTGATTTAAAAAAAAAAAACAAACAAACAAAAAAAACCAAGCAGGAATACAAAATCTCTGCAGATAGCAAGATCAGCTGGTTCTTGCCGTCTTAAAAAAGCAGAAATCTTGAGTGTGTCTGGACTGTGCATTTGGGAAAACACTGATGCCTCTGCTCCAAATTTGTCAGATTCCAAAGTGCTTTGAACTTGAAATGGAGTAACTGCATCTTCAGYGGCTTTCTCTCACCTAAGAGGCCCTGAGTTCAGCCCAGCTTTGTTGATCTTATTTTAGATACTGTTTGTGATTCCTCCTTTTATAGTAATCTATTTCCAAGGGAATGTTATGTTTTAAATAGTCGAGGTGGACCATAATCAATTGCTCTAAACTCGCTGTATTAGCTAACCTGCTTGAAAGGTGCTGTATCAGAGCAGGGCTAACCTGCTGTGGCCCAGAGCAAGAGAGGTCATCTACTCTTTTCTACTGTTTGTTATCTGGCATCAGGTTAGGATCAGTCGTGTACAGACACAGGTCTGAGAAGCTCAGAAGACTTCACAGTCTAAGTCTAGAGGCAAGAAGTGCAGTGAAGAAATTGCCCGATGATGTTCATTGCTGCGATAGCCAGTGGTCTCGGCAGTGGGCACCTGCCTCATGATGTTGGTAGACTCCCTGATGATGGAGATTTTTAGGAGCGTTTTAGTCTCCTATTTGTAGGAAAATAATGATATCCTTTATTTGCACCTCCCTGAATTTAGGAAATTAGTATTCACTGGTACATAATATAGTTTGAAATTACATTAGTTTGAGGCAATGAAGCTGTTTATTAAAATGTCTGAACTGCAGCGCTGTGACTTGTTTTGTATAAGAAGCATCTGCACTAAAATACATATAAGCAAGTTCTCTATGGTTTGTAGAAAATGGAATTAGCCCCAGAGGGCACTAAACTGATCTCWTTCCTAAAATAACACTTTTAGACCAACATGCTTTAGAGAAGGTTGTGCAGAATTCCTGCAGTGGCTTCCCGTGCGGCAGAGCTTTCTCCTTGCAGATTAACTGTCCCCTTACGCCAGGTCTCCGTGCCCGGTTTGGGTAATGGCTATTTTGTACAGTGCAGAATCACTTAAGTAACATAGGGAAACATTAAGTTTCAGAAGTTCTTAGTGTTTATAATTGTTCTGTGCAATTAAAAATATTATGGTTTCAGCTTTCAGTGCTCCCTCTCAGAGTCTATACTAAATGTCACTGTGAACAAGCTTATATTGCCAAATTGTTCATATAGATTTACTTTTCCGTTAAAGAGAGCTCTTCAGTTTTAAGGTCTGGCAGTCAGAAGCTTTCACGAAACTTGAGTTCATTTAAAATCATTGTTTCTACTTTGGGACTGTTAAGTCAGTATTAATACTTCACGTACTTTGTGATAAAGATCTTTAGTTTCCATAATTTGACTTATGGCACATGTTAGGCAGCGAGACAGCTTGGGGAATAACTTTCTGCTTCTCAGAGACGATATCCATCTTCAGTAGATAGTGCTTTCAATATTTACATCTCTGTAGAAATAAATCATGCCACTTTATTCAGCAAAACCTCAGTATGAAGCGAGTCTCACAACAGCAGCAGCAAAACGAATGCGCGATCCAGAGAGACCCCTAGCCATGGAAGCAACAGCAGGAGGACGCAGCTTTAGGCAGCATTCAACCCTGGGATTGAATGGGCTTGTGTAATGCGTAAACGGTGCCCTAGATTTTTGGTAGTCTCAGTCAAATCCTTGGGTTTTTCTTTCCGTCTGTGATTTCCTTGGAGGCCCAGATTTCAATAAAGGATGTTTTGTTTCACTCGTGCGGTCGCTCGGTGAGCGTGGCACGCTTCATTTCAATGTAGAAAAAGGTGTTTTGTTTGGGTGTGTCAGACTTGCATACCTGATTAGCTTGAGCTTTTCTAGCAAATATAGAAATGAGAGATCACTGAAGTCTACAAGTCTGTTATCCCATATGACTTCCTTACTGCCAAGGAAATACCATTGTTTGAAAGAAGAGCAAAAAGCCAGATGTATGATCAGATACGGTTCCCAGAGCTCCCGCTCGAAAGTTTATTAAGCTGGTTTTACCGTGCCGTAATCTCGTGAAATCGCTTCTGACGCTCACTGAGCATACATCTGTATTACCTTGCCGAGACGTGTGATTACCGCTTGCGCAGACGTACATTTATGCTAGTCACAGAATAACCTGCAGCGGTGAGAAGTCCAGGCAGGCTGAACTTGAAGACTCCTGTTACAGCTGTATCGGCCTTAGTGTCAACAGTCGCTCATTTAAAGCTAATTCCAGTGTCTCCGTGCATTACAGGTTTTAGTGCAGACATCCTACAATAKCGGTAAGACTGGACCCTAACTCTCGGTCTCGAAACAGGCTTGGATCCGGTCACATAGCCATGGGGTGATGATTCTTTGCTTGGAGTTGAACTTTATCTCTACTGTCATTCAGCATCCCTCTGGCTATTTCCAGCATGTTTCCACGGAGCAAAATGGTTTACCGTGAGCTGGCACTACTGCAATAAGCTATAAGAAAGCCAGTTTTGCTGCAGCTGACCGCAGGATAACTTCAAGCAATCTCAGAATCCTTTTTGTCTGGATTTCAATATTTTTAAAAATAATAGACACACTTTCAGTGCGTTGTCCCACTGGTTTCTCTTACAGGCAGGCTGCCTTTTCTTCCTACCTAATTGACATGTATTTAAACTAAAAATTGGGATTCATCTTTGTTTACAGCATTTCAAAGATMTATATATATATATACACACACATATATACACACATACACACACACACTATGGTTATACAAAATATAATGTATAACAACATATTTTCACTTTAAATTGCCAATAAAACTTAATTTCTAGTTTTTCAAAAAAATTAAACACGTGAAAACACAAACCCTAAAGGTTGAGAAGCAAGAGCAAAAACCCAATAAAGATGTATAATTAAATAAACATAATTTATATAGTGACTTAGTAGCTGAGCGCAGGCTTATAATTTTTAATGGCTGGGGAGGTTTGCAGCTAGAAGGTGTTTTGCCTACACCAAGTAAATCCCCCCGTCTCATCGTACCTAGGGGACCCTGGGGCTTACTCTGCGTGGGGAGTCCAGCTGGCCGCGTGGAACCGCCAAGGCAGGGGCCAGGTCCTCCTGTGCTGCCCGTATTGTCAGTGGAGGGAGTGAGATCTTTCAGAGCGTTCTGCACAGTGGGGGCCTGACTTGCATAAGGGCAGCGTTAGTGCTATCAGCTAAAAAGCAGACGGACACGACCTTGTAGATGGAGGGACRTTTTTCTTTAGTTCCTCAAAATTCTTTTCTTACCAGGTAGGAATTAAGGATGGTGGCTCCTCTCGTCATTGCTCTGTGGTGTCTCCATCCCTCCAGGAAGCTGGTGGTGCTCGGAGCTGCTGAGTGCCTGCAACTGCCTGAGGAGGAGAGCGTGAGCTGAGTAGGACCTGCAAAACATGAACCTGAAGCACAAGCCCCTTTTCATGTGCCGAGCGAGCTGTTCGCTGGGAAGGAACAAGGAGGGGAGCGCTGCTAGGTCCCAGGGAGAGCRGCGCGGCTGTCCCTCGTAGTCCTCCGGGCCTTGTCCGAGAGCAGGACGTTAAAGCGCTGGGCGGCTCTTGCCAGCGTTGCCTGGGTCTCTGAGGCGGCATGCAAACCGTGTACAGCACCGCACATGGTATACATGGATTATCCAGAGAGAGAGCAAGTTATCTCAGTTAGCCTTTGTAATGATATAAGCCGGTTAATTTGACAACTTCATGCTTGAAGATATTTCCTGTGCTGTGGCTGTAATCGCAATCTTGCTAATCATATGAGGCACAGAAGAAACATAGCTCTGAGGCAGTGATTTATTGTTTAAATTTGCCATGAAAATGTACCAAGGCTCGAAGATAAGAACTCCCGTAAGAAGTAAAAAGAAGAACTGAAATTATAAGAGGTCAGAGGCAATGCAACGTCTTGCAACTTTTTCTGCATATCGTTTCCTTGATATATATGAGTTTCCCCATGCCAGTTTTTAAAGCCAGAAGTTTATTTTCTGATAATGAAATTAAATTTGAAGCGTTTTCTGGTTGCTGATGAGATGAAACTTGTTTTACCTTGCAGCTCCTGGTGAGTGCACTTAGCCAGAGGCCTAGCTAAGTCCCAATAAACTCAGTTCTTGATTTCAGCAAATTCTGAATTCAGCAGCTTCAGAATGACGATGTGCTGAGCTAAGAACCTTTATAAAAATAAGGGGAATTTAATTGTATTTCAAGTTCTCACCTCATTAGATATGTGGGAGAATTTGCCAGAAGTAAATGCTGATTCACTGGTTTCATAGTATATTTAGTGGTTAGCTTGGGCTAAGGGTTTATCATTTTAATTAGAACATATACATTTTTTATATTTCTGTAGTAAAATGATTTCGTATGTATAATTAATCACGTCCTCCCCCAGTTTCTCTTTGAATTCTTAGGTTTGTGGTAGGACTCTGCAGAAAACAAATTAGTCGTRCTATGGTCATCAGCACGTATTTTTATTTCTCTCTATAATGCATGTTCATCTCAAAAGAAGGGAGTATAAATGCCCCAATGCTAATAAAAGTACTGCTTTTCTCTTTCAAAATTAAAGCCCAGGACCTGCACAGGATGGGCTTTGTCTGAAGGAAGCAGGGAGAAAAGCTCACCACTCTTTTAAGCATTAGAGTCCTCTCTCCCATTAAATTAGCATTTCTGCATCCTCCCATCCCTACATTTAAAACCGTGACCCCAAAGTTGGTCCTGCTGTAGCCATTATGCTGGTTTTGTGTTTTGACTGGGAAGACGTTCTTCTCGAGCCACGGCACTGTGGAGGTGAGGCAGGTGAGTCACCTTCCTTGCACCAACCTGGCCACTGGCAGCAGAAGGATACGGTCCAAGTTATTGCAGCCTCGTGGGTGGAAGTCGTCAAGGGCAGGATCTCATCCCATCGGGCTGCTGAGAGGAGGTGGGCTTGGGTGAATGTATCCCACGGAGAAGCTCGGGGAAGGGGCTCAGTCATGTAGTACAGCAGGAGAGCAACTCATTTCTATAAAAGCTTATGGCAAGATATGAGAGTAGGTTGGTGTGGTCCAATAAACTGCTTTAAGGCAGGCTGGAGGTAGAAGGACTGAGAATAGTTTTCCTAAATAGTTGATGATACATGAACAGAAGTAATTCCCTGAATTGTACAATTTACTGTTAGATTATTCCCATGTGACTAAATAAAGCTGCATATTACTCTGTTGTCTACAGAGCAATAGCATTATTCACCTGGCTGAGGAAGGTAAAATAGATGTGTATATTTGTGTCATTTTCTTTCTTCATGATATTCCATGGTTTGTGGGAAGTGTGCCAATATTAGAAATGTGTATGTATTTAATATACACTTTTGATTACCATTTATTTCATTAATAGTTCAGGGATTAAAGCTCTGCTATAAATATAAAAATTTTCAGGGTTCTCCCTGCAAGTAACCTGGTAAAGACATGGAGAGTCTCCTCTTGCTTCTAGCCAKCTCGGTGGTAGCTACAAAACGTAGACCTTGCAGTTAGACTTTTGACTTCTAAGTTCCTRTGTTGCTGGACTGGCCAAGGTGTCTGGCAGCAGCCTTGAAGAGGCATGACCAGGATCGTCCTTTGCTTTTATCTGGCTGGTGGAAGCTGCACATTCAAAGGACAGTGTGTTTTGAAAGACAAGCATGGGGCAGAGGGAGGATCTAATAGTTTTGCTCGCTTGCCTTGACATTTTCTGACTCTGTCCTCCTTGGAGTGGGAGAGAAACTCAAGGTACTAAGTCTGCCCACAGCATTTTCTTTTATTTCTGTCACATAATTCCTGTTCTTACTCAGGATCTGCACAAGTCTGTTTGGGGCATTAGTGACCCAGTGACATATCATGGTGGTGTTTTGCTTAGTGGCTTTGGCTGTTTATTTTCCCAGGATAAGACATAAGAAATACGTGGATAAGCTTTATAGTAGAGGATGAGCTGTGGCGGGTTCATGGAAGAGCCATCAACCTTAGGCATAAACGGCATGGCCTTTCATGAGAGGTCACACCTTGCAGGCTCATCAGTTCTTACCCATCTTTGTAGCTCAGTTAAGCTTGCAGCCCCTTTAAGATGAGTAACTCACAGATGTGATAAAATTTGGAAATTACTGGGGTATTTTCCCAATCTCCTCTGGCTGGGGAGCCTTTTTTTTTCTTTCTTTTTTCTTTTTACATCTCCCACCTGCACTACTGAAATGAATTCTAAATGGAGAATATTGGGCAGGGYGAAGATGTCCCTGGGTGAGTATTCCCCTGGAAAGCAAAAGCTTTGTAGGAAAAGGGGATAATATCCAGGTCGCGCACTACTTTAAGCCTGTAATCGAGGCTTTGGTATCAGTATGAGCAAAAGAATAATCTGATTCTGGGATTTCTGAGCTAATGTGAAGTCTATGGATCCCTAAATCCCTGCTGTTTTTAAGCTGTGCTGATACAAAAGGTTGCTCTGACCTTTCTTAAAATGTAAATTATGTCTGTAACTGTCTGCTCTCTTAACATGTAAATTATTTGGAGATGAAGTTCTCCATAACCGATTTATACATGATACATTTGAAAAAATATAAGGTACCTCTCAGAAAACACAGGGCCAGTTTATTTCTTGCCTTTGCTTTTGTTTTTTCCTGCATGTCATCTCTAATTTTGTCTCCTGGGAAACTAATCAATCAGGTGGACTGTAGCAGTCCCTAGCACAGGATGTTTCTGCTAATGCAGACCAGACTCCGGCTATTGGATTCTCTGAAACTAATGCTGTGTGTTGAAAACCAGACCCGTTGAACTAACCAGCTATTGCATAGATAGACACACTAGATTTCACTAGATTGTGCCTCATATATATATATATATATATTTATATATATATATATATTAGCATTAGCTGCTATGATCTGGTTTCTTGGAGAAGGACTTGACAATTGAAATTAATTCCTTTCCTAACCTGTCCCTGAGTTCTGGGATTACGCGATCAGTTGTAAGTTGAGCTTTCTGCCGTTTTTATTAGAAGAAACAGCTTTGGTTGCAATTGACCTTTGGTACTTCCTTATAGCAGAAATTATCTGAGGAAGAAGTTTTATCTATGGCTAGAATATTTGATGTGTTTGAAAAAAGAAGTCATAAGGAAGCTTTGAAAAGGCTGCATAGAAATGAGGGATCTAAAACCATTTGAAGAATGTGCTGGTGCGCTCTGGTGTAGGTATTTTAGAGCTGTAAGTGACAGCATTTGATTCAATCTGGTTTCCTTAGCTGGTGTAACTGAGCACCCATATTTAGACCCTATACTTGAGTCCCACTTGGGCTGGGTTTGTTTATTGTTCCTTAGTCTTCATCTCCCTCGCTTTCACATATAAGAATGACCTGGTTGTGCAATGCTATTAACACTGCCATATGTTACTTTATAATTATAAAAGTTAACCTGGTGTCACAAGCTTATACAGGGCTTTTTCTTTTATATACAAAATATTTGCTTCTCCGAAGAGATCAAATTAGTGACATACTTACAATATGTTCATGTGAGATTAGGTAAACACGTCAAATAATTTTGTGTTGTGGAAAGGAAATGGCATTGAGAGGTGTGATGGCTTCTTCTGGAGGGTTGCTGGAGCTTTAGCAACTTGGTTTCATCATGTGGGCAAGCAGACTTATTTCCAAGGTGGCCAGGAACCCGGATTTACAGGTGCAGGTATTTCCTGTCCTTCTCTTCCCACCAGCCCTAGAAGGTTTTTTTCACCATAGCTTAATTTTGGAAAGTGCTTAGGCAAATGTCTGGTCCCAATGGGTAGCACGTTTCAGATTGTGAATTTAGGGATATGTTTGCACCTGATGTACGCAGACTTGATATATGAGTTTGTACGCAGATACGCATTCCTTATACTATCACATCAGCACAAAAGTGACACGTAAAAGAAATCACTGTTGATTCCCAGATAGATGCCTTGTTCAGTATGTGCTTCACGGTAGAGACAGATGTGATAGTGCTGTGCGGATGTGCCAAGGAAAGACATAACTCCCAGCTAACAAAGTGCTTGGGAAAGAGCGGTATCAGTCTCTTTGGACATTTTCTCATATGGAATTAGTGTTTCTTAGCACCGCTGACAATAGAAATGCTCAGAAAGTATCTTCCAACTAGAAATTAAAACAAAAACCATCTGCCTCCCATCCCCCAAACACCATTCCTTCTGCAAAGATGCATGTCTATGTTCTAATTCCAGAGAACTTTGTTAACAGCCCCCAAAAATGCTGTTTGATTGACCTTCATCATTTTATTTTAACATTTTAATATTTAAAGACTATATAAAATTTGATTTTGTTACTGTTCCTGTAAGTCCAGTTGTACCTCCAGGTCCCTTCTGCCTGTAGTTCCTTAATGGTTATATTTGAATGCAGTTGCTAGCGTGGCCTTTGCTTAATTTGCTCCCTGGTCGCTTTCCCGCTATGATAGACAGGCAAGGAAATGCTGGGTCAGATGTTTTTGGAAATCTAGGCCTGTGCAGTCTGATTTGCTTCTAAACTTGGTATCGGGTTTGGATCTAATACTTGTTTCTCTTTCATTTGGGGAGAACTTATTTGGGAGTTTGTCCTTCTAAATCCAAATGCAGCCCGTGTGATTCCCGGTGTTTTCATCAGAGGGCTGCTGCTAAGACGCTTTTCAGCGAGTAGCTGTGCGCAGTTAAGGGATGACTCCTTACCCTTGGACTTCCGTGATGCGAAGGGGGATATATCTGCTGTTCCTGTGGGCTGCAAGGGCAGCACATGCTTCCGACCTTTTCTTAAACAGCGGCTGCTGATATTATGAATGTGCGGCTGGGTTTCGCTTCTGACCTGCTCTCAGCAGGCGTTGAAAACCTGCGAGAGCCTATCGCTCATCCTGACAGGAGCCGTTCATTGCCCCAGCGCGGGCGTGAGGGAGGTCGTGGAGACCCTTCGGATAGGAGAACGTGCCGGCGAGGCCCAAGGGCTTGCCCGGGGGGAAAGAGCTCAGCCTGCGGAATAATAACGGAGTTAAAAAACGTCTGGATATTAACTCGTCATCGAGTCGAAAATCAGAGAAGGGATGGGAGATTTCTCAGGCCCCCTGAAGGCGGCTGGGACCGCGGATGCCGTCACCCTCGGCTCGCGTCCTGCTTCGTCCTGCAGGCGGGAGCACMAGAGGTGTCGCTCCTGCTCCAAGGCGGAGCAGGGCGCTGTGCAAGAAGCGCAAATGAGTAACAGGGTTTGCTGTGGTTTATGCGGAAAAGTGAAAGTCCCCGTGGCCGCCTCGGGGGAGGAAATAAAGTGATGCTTGTRTTCGTTACGTGCATCAAAGCTGTTTACCAATTCATGTAATGAAAAGTGTGCATCCTTGTAAGATGATTAGGGTGTTTTTTTAGAATTTAGAAGAATTCAAATTAAAAAGAAAAAGTCAGATTGCAATAGACCGCTCTAAGTGAGGCAGTAAGAAAGTATTTTTTCAAGGAAACCTAGATTTGAATGGTAAAATCTACAAAATGAATAAAGGAGGAATGTCATTTCTAGCTTTGTTTATTTAACATTTATGATCAGTTTAAGAGCAACCTGTCTTTCTTGTTGTTTTAAAGGTTGGGCAGCAATGCTCTTAGTCTTTCTGCCCACTCGTTTCTCAGGTTGTCATTAGGCAAAATGTAAAATATTCCAACCTTAGCAGCCCAGGTAAAATGGGATCGGGTCTAAAACTTCATTCCCGAAGCTGCCGTCGAACACGGCTTTACAGCGTTATCAGGGATCAGGAGAGCTTTTGTAGTGCTTCACGTTTTGTTTGCGTACATATACATATTTCACAAAACCACTCATATTTTTATGTTCCTTTTGCAGCAGTTGGCTTTATCGCAGTCTTTGGTGAAGTAATATTGTCTACCAGACAGACCTCATTAATCTCATTAGTGTCCTTGTGCTTTCCTCTAATTTTTATTTATTTATTTTTTCAAAATAAGCCAGCTAACTTCCTGACTCTTTCTGAACCCAAGCAAGAACAAGGACACAACAACCTGCCAGTGGCCTGGGGAAAACCACGAACAACAAATAAAGTAGGCAAATGTAAAGTGGGTGTAGTAAAAGACAAAACTGTATTTTAGACAGTTTATGCAAATGTTTTATTTTTTCCTGTGCCTAGTACTTTCTACAGAGATGCTATTTTTGAAATTAATAGCAAGTACGAAAGATGAATATTCTCTAAATGAGCAGTGAGGCTGAAGTGGCTGTAACTTACTGTTAGGAATTTGTTCATTGATAGTTTCTGCCACTGGAGTTTAGATTTTGCCAGCTTCAAGTTGAAATGGGCATTGCCAAYGCATTTTTTCTTTGATTGATAAACTCGGTTATTACTTGTCCTTCCTTTGGAAGAGCTGCTGATTCTGACAAGTCTTGCTAGAAGTTATAATGGCTAACTTTGAATTAAACTCATGTGTTTCTTTGGGCTGTGCTAATTGTTCTTTAAAAGCTAAATAAGTGTTATCTGGACAGTGTAATTATGTCTTACTACAGTGTACTCTTAGACAAGAGTGGAAATTAGACTTTAAGAAAGGTTATTATAATTTACTGCATCATATCTGTCTTTGCTAAGCAAAGTATTTGTTTATAAATAATGATGTTTGGTTTCCTGTAGTGCTGAACCAGTAACAAATTATAATAGTTGGTCGTTGTCTTGTGCGCAAAAAATTTTTTTTGCATGTCTTCAAATTTTTATGGAGCGGACCTCAATTTGTCTCCTTGCCCGGTAATGTAATAATTAGTTTTAAAGTTTTATGTAGAAGTGACTGCAGGCGTGACCTACATTCTTGATCAGTTGCCCGGCAGCCTCCTCCTTTTTAGTTACTCAGGCAAAAACCTGCGTGCAAGTGAATCTCTGTCTCCATATGCATTAGTTAGATATTGCAGGTGTTGATGAGGGTTTTTCTAACGATACACAGGTGATCGAACGAGCAGCTCTTTCAGACAGTGTCAAGTTGCAGCATCCGCAAACAGTCTTTGCTTCGGACTTGTTTCCCTGCTGTAGGGAGACAAATAAGGGAAACCTGAAGGGAGGCAAAAGCTGGAGAGAGCAGTGACTACGTTTAACAACATGCCGGGCCAGACGCAAGCGTTAGAGACACTTAGTTTGTACGTGTTTGGGGCATCTCACCTACACCCATCTTTGGCTGATTGCCAGCAGTAGGCATGCAATGCAAGCTCTTCATTACGGAGGTGCCTGCTCACCCTTTAAACGTCAAGTGTAAACATCACGACACAGAACCTGCACCTGAACGTGTTAAATAATGAAGGGAGAAGGACAGGTGCCTTTTGGTAGCAAAGCCTGGGAAGACCGAAGGTGTTTCAGTGCAGAATATCACTTACGTCCTGTGTTGAGGTGGGGATGCAGAGACTGTAAGTGCCCAGGGCACCTGTTGCCTTCTATATTTTACTTTTTCCCTCTCACTTGATGTTTTAGTTTGTAAGCAGATTTACAGAGCTGCTACAGTTGCCATTGCTCTTAGAAGCAAAGCAAAGCTGCCATTGCTCCTTAAAAGTTGCTTAAAAAAGGATCACTCCTTGCCCCCCGGCTCCTCTCCCTCTTTTCTGTTTAAATAGTGATGTTGGTACTCAGTGCTCTTGCTTTTAGTGTTAGATCCAGCCTTGCCTCCAGTGCTACTGGTTCTTCCCACTTATTTCAGTGCTTTTTTAGTATTTCTGATTCCACTGGCATTAATAATAATGACCCTGAAAGAGGGGGAAGCAAATTGGGAACAGGATTATAAGCGAGCACATGAATCATCAGCTCCTGGATGTATTCTTCCCTCAAATTTGGAGCTTCAGACTGTGGTACGGAGAAGTGCAGGTCACATTCAATCCTAGCATGGAAGGGAGCTGCTCCAGCTGCAAAATTGAGGGAGAGAAAGGAGGAGACTCCAAAAGCGGAAAAGCTGGTCTACCCCAGTTAGATAGGTAGGTAGGGGCCTCGTTACAGCCGAAGGATTCGGGAGCGTGGCCATCTCCTTGGTGTGTCCCTGGGAGAGGCATTGCTGTAGCCAGTGCTGGAATAAGGGTTGGTCTGAGCAGATGGTTCCTCCGCGCTGCCGAGTTTTCAGTAATCCCTTCCCCAGCCTCTGGGAGAGGGGCCAGGAGCTGGCGTGAAGCTGCAGTTGCAGGAGGGACAAATCCTCGTTTGGATGCGTCAGGGGTAAGTGACAACCTGTAGTGTATCTGCATACCAGGGTTTACTTGAAAACCAGGATTAGAGGTTTTGCCCTGATCCAAGCACTCACTTGCCCCTGTGCCCCTCTCTCCCACCTCCCAGAATCATGTTCGCTAGATCTCGACTTCCGTTCCCATYGGGGAGATTGCTGCCCCAGACCCCCTATTTTGGCCAGTCCCTATGTGCAGAAGCCCAACGTGTGCTCAGCACCCTAATTCATGGTTCTGTCTCGCATCTCTTTATTAGAGGATTCAGGACACATCACTTTTGTTTAGTCCAGATGTTACCAACATTTACAACCAGCCCATACTGGTTGTGGCTGGCAAATAGCAGGCTTGCGCTTGAGTGTTTGAAAGTTCAGTTTTGCCCATTAACCCCGTCCCACACACACATATCCGCAGTTATCTGCCGCCTGTCAGTGTTCACAACTGAAGCTATTTTTTGTCCGCCACAGGCCCTCATACTGCTGYATATATAAATGTACCGCGAGGTGCTGGTATCTTAGAGCAGCGTTTTATTTTCCTGTGCTCACTGTCGCACAGCCTCGATGGAGCCCCTTCAAAAAGTGGGCATAGCTGATTAACTCGGAGATGACTCTTCTCATATCGGACGGTTTGCAGGCCTCCGCACCATCCTGTAACGAATTGTCTCTTTGAGAGTAATATGATTTCTTTGCATTAGCACGTCAATTCCAGGCTGATTCCATCTGGCTTAATGGAGCACGGGAGCGCATCTCGAAGCGCTTGGCTGACAGAGGGGGAAGATRGATGGGTTGTGGCAGAAACCACTGCTGTTGCAACAGCAGCTCAGTCTTTCCCCCACCCTTTTCTTCCTGCCCTTCTCGGCCCTTACTGCAGCAGCAGCATGAAGCTGTTCTTCAGTGCTGGAGCACTTAAGCTGTGCTGCTTAGCTGAGCGTTATAATCCAGCTGGCTTCTGGCGTTTGTCACCCAGTCTAAGGGAGAATTCAGACCCGCTGCCTTCACTTATCAGATCTGGGTTTTGTGCGTCTGCTCACAGTCTTGAGTTGCTGATGGTTGCCGCTTCAGTACGCTGCATGGGACCAGGACCAGCAGGAGAAACAGCAGAAGTGTAAACAGAGACGGAGTAGGAAGGAGGGGTGTAGGGCAGACAACTATTGGCTTTGTTACAGCTGGAGCGCTCCAGAAATGTGTGGAGAGACAAGCATTTGGAAAGTGTTAGGTGACAATTTTGTCCCTTTGGGAAGGCAAATGGGACTGGCAGGAAGGACCAAGTGCAAAAGGTAATTTCTTATTTTTCATACTGCTGCTTCAGAGGACTTAGATTTATGCTGCAGCTAGTGAGCAAGAGTAAGACAGCAGTAAGGCTCTCTTTAGGCAGGGAGTACTTGTTGATGCTAAGACACCCCGTCTAAGCTTCATGGTGTGCTGCACACTCCTGGTCCCTTGATGATCTGGTGCAGAAAACCTAACCTATTTGAGCACGTTGTAGCTCGCTGCATGGTCTTGATTTTCCTTCTAGAGGGAACTAGACTGTGAAGAGAACTGAATAGTATTGTGTAGCCTGAGTACAGCCAGGGTGTGCGCTTGGGAGCTGGGGAACGCCTTTTGGCTCCCCAGATTCAGTGCTTGAGAAAGATAATATTTTGGAAGGACAGGAACCCATGGAGCTTAAATAAAGATCATGTTTGATGCTGAATATGCTGAAGAAAACATGTAAACCATTCTGAGACTGCCAAACAAAACCATCTGTGGTCCGAATTGCAGCAATGTTAGATGAACAGTCTGTGCTTGGTGTAGGTTTGTGTATACTACAAAAAATTCAATATGGTTTCCTGATTATTATTTCAACTCTCCAAGAATAATGGTACTGGGGAACGTGACCAATTTACATGTGATCTCTCAGATAACATCTGTACAGCTCGAGATGACATACTGACTATGGTAATGACACATAATAAGACAGCTTGGTATGTGTTTTGCTGAAGAGTGTAATTTTAGACACATTGTATAGCAGCCAGGATATTTGCAATCTAATGGTTCTTTGGAAAATGTCAGAACTGTTAAACACGTGTTGAAGAAAGCCAGACAGTCAAATTCAGAAAGCACTCTGGCACCGCTGAATTATGGATTGTCTCGCAGAATGGAGATTGGCACCTGCTGAAGTGTCGTTGAGTTAAAAGGCATTGTCTGACTCGCGGGCACCACTATTAACGGTACGGATACATGTGCAGAAATACGTAATGCTGACGATTTTTAAGAGTTACAACTTGTGTGGTTGCAAAGGGGTATGTGTGCATGCGACAGTAAATGAGCACAAAGTACAATGGTGTCTGCTGATGCTCTTCTGCTCTTTGAGAGGTGGTGATGATCTCCGGGTCTCTAGTGGTCTCACCCAACCTCAAGTATTCGATGATTTTCTGAGTATTAAATAAGGACCAACCTACAGAGAAGAGAAGATACTTTGAGCCTTTGCCACAGAAGGGAGTGAAAAGAAAGAGATTCAGAGACTCCAAAGTCTCCAGCAGAATAGGCTGTAGAGAAACCACTGGTTGAAGAGCATGAGGTATAGCAGTGGAAAAGTGAAAATTCAGCTCAGAACCCAGGAATACATATAGATCTTGTCATGATACATATGCATTATAATAACAGTACCTTCTATATGGTCCCTTTAAGGGGGAGACGTTGCTGTAACTGGCTCTGTAAGAAACTATGAGTATTTTTGCTTCAATTGGGTAGTAAGACGCACAGGTCCCCGGTCTGGCTTACAGGAGCTTTTGTCAGTTGTCTGATCATACTAAACACTACACGAATGTTACAAAGTTAGGCCAAGGAACTCTTGTTAAATCTACAAAAAAGGAGAGTTTCCCACCTGCAGCGTGTTCTGTGGCTCATGTGTTAGGCCAGAGAGGAGAGAAGGGGCTTCCACTGGTGGTTTGCACTTGGGACCAGAAGAAATCATCTCCTCTCTCAGGGCATACTTACCTCTCCAACGAGGAGGTCTGGTGTTACTTCTCTACCCTGTAATGCAGTTCCAACACTGAGGGCCTGCGATATTTCGTAAATCCCTTTGCTCTGCCAATTTCTGTAGCTGCAGCAGCTTTAGAAGGTTTGACCAACCTGCCTTGAGGCGTGAAAAGATGCCATCGTGTCACAGATGTGTGCATTGAGCACCCTGACCTTAGCAGAAGTCTGCACCGTGTTGACATGTCTGTGACACTTTATGGCCGAGGGATGTAACTGCAGGCTGCTTTTCTGGCTGTCTCTCTTCTCTCATTTATGTTGGACCTACTAGAATTTTTCCTCTGTGCTCAGTACATGCGGCAATACCTGAACCAATACTATAGGCAAAGTCCCCTGGGTTTCCCTGTCACTGATGCGCCAGTGCTGACGTTACAGAGCGGGGCTATCAAAATGATAACTTCTGGTCGGGATCTGGGCTGTGAATAAGCTTTGTTTAAGTGTCACCCGAGGTCTGGAGAGGAGCTGGTTTACACCAGTACCATAGGAAACTCAGTGTTTCTTTGCAGCTGTAAAGACAGCACGCAGTATCTGGCTGGTCCTTCAGAAGTAGAGCCAGAGGACAACTTCTGGCTAAGTGGACCTCAATAAAAATGAATCACGTAGTCTTTTTATATAAGTGCTTTTACTTATTATTGTACCACTTTTATTATAGCCTTTAGTAAAAAGTTCTGTGCCAGGTATTTTTTAAAAAAATAAAATATGAAAAGTTAAAAGTTTCTGAGGAATCATGTTCACTATGACTAGACCATCCCCAAAGTATTGGCGTTTATCAGTGTCTCAGACCCAGCTTGACCTGTGGTTTTGTGCATCGTAAAAATATGATCTTAAAATACGGTTTTAATTTTGGAAGGAATGTGGTAATTTTGTGAGAATTACTTAGTGAACAATATGCTCAATCATTAGAAATTAATAGTTTGTAGAATTAATCCTACTTTCATAGTAATCACTGATATATTTAAATAGGTGGTGTGGCTCCGTGTTCAATTATGTTGAAGCCGTGACCCTGAAGCATTATAGGTCAGCTGGGAACATTAGTGCCTCTTTGCCATTTCTTTCAGCATAGCCTAGTCAATCATTTTAATGTGCGGTATTAATACTATTAAATAAGACCAAGATTAGTGATGGTCAAAGACTAAGTACTTCCATTTGGCAGTAATGATTTCTCTATATTTACGAATGGCTGAGTTTAGATTTAAAAAAAACCCAACTATGACCGATTGAACAGTATGTATGAACAATATCAATTGCATGGGCTATAGAAACCAGCAATGCATTCGCTGGCATTTCCCCATCTTGCTCAGTAGCTGCTGAACTGCAGGTTGCATGGGAGTTCAATTCTAAAAGTAGGAAAAAGGAATAGCAAGAGCACTGTTGGATTTGGCTATTTTCACAGCCGTGGTTCTAGGTTACTATATTACCACTTTTTAAAAGACGATTCCAAAACTTGCAGTAGTTGATATGTTACCGCAGCTGTAATGTAGACTGCGTATGAAGGAGCTTTGTGGTGGTGCCTCTCCAGGAGCATCTGAATTGCATTTAACAGTCAGGGCTAACGACTGATTGTTCGTCAAACCGGATGCAGTTTTGCATACCTGGCCAAAGCTGTATGTGCCTTCCCYGAACGGACGTCAGTCCTGGAAGTCAACTGTATGTAAATACGCTTTCTTCATCACCTGGCCACACACCTTGCACGGGGTGTCCTCATTCATTTACAAGTGTTTCCCAAATTTGTATTTCTGTCTGATTTTGTCTGTTTGATAGTTGCCTTCTGCTCATCTGCYTATTCAGTGAGGAAGCCCAAATGCAAAAGCAACCTACTTATGAAGCCTTCTCTGCCCAGGCGATCCCATAAGGCTCCCGAATGCCGTCTCATTGTGACAGCACGTAACGGTTTGGGAGTAACCGGAGAAGCCGGCAGCTGCCTGCCCTCGCGACCTTCCTGGAGCAGCTGCTAGGAATCACAGCATTGCCAGCGATTTCTGAGAACACTTAAAAATGATCCGGTGTCTGCAACAAGGGATAGGAGGGAGAGATTCACATTGCAAATGTCTAGTCTAAAAATCCACTGAACTGAACAGGCTGAGATGGTTAGCGAAAGCTGATGGAATATATCGCTGGGGAGGCAGAAGGGATTGCTTAGTCTTAGGAAACCAGCAGCGTTGTCAGCCAGGTTCACGACTGTCGCTACCGCCAGAAATCCCCTGCTGACTAGATGGGCTTACTGTGGAGGTGCAAGCTTAACGTGCTTGAAAATGGAAAATAAGCTGGAGAGCAAGGGGAAACAGGGAGGTGATTCTTCTTTCTCCCAAATGACCTGTGAAGATTTTCTAGATGCAGAGAGCAGGTTACTGGCAAATCCTGCTTTGGAAAAAACAGTGCCAAGTTTCTCTGCTTCTCTAAGAAGTATAATCCAGGTCAATTTAAAGGTGGAAAGAAGCAGTTTACTGCTGGCTTTTGAGCCACATGGTAAGATAACTGGCCCCATCATTCTTACGGTGCGCTGGGGGAGCAGAACGGGCTCTGGCAATGCACGGTGGCCCGTATGCTCACACGCCTGCCGAGAGCCTGCCTTCACGAAGCAGGGGGGCCGGGGRAGTCACATCAGAGCTCTAGCAGCGAGGCAGCCGCGGGCCCTCAGCCTCTCTGACAAGTCCGTGGCGGTATGCGGGGGAATGTGTGTCAGAGAGACAGTTCTCTGTGGATCCAGTGGATCTTTCTTACTGCCAGCCAAAAAGAAAAGTGCAGCAGCGTTGCATTAACTGGCAGTTACCCATGCCTTCTGCTTGCTGCAGGTCGTTTCCAGAGTAGCTGTAGTCCCTCTGGGTCACTGCACGTAAATGCCCTTTTGGTCCTTTCATGTCATTATGGAWGTATTCTTAAATTCTCTGGCATTTTAAGAACACTAAACAGCATTGTAAAATTAAGGACACTTTTCCCTCTAGTGCTTCATTTCTATGCTTTTTGGCCTCTGGAATTTCCTCTTTCTTTTCAGTATATCAATTCCCCCCCCCCYTTTTTTTTTTTTAACTGAGGGCTCCCTGTTTCTTTCTGAGAGTCAACGTTCTTCTTTCCACATCAAATTTTCCACATTGATGTTATCTCACATTTGATATCTAGTCATTTCTTTTACTCCTTCACAAACTCTTCTTCCATTTAAGTGCATCTTTTCCCATGTGTAGCTTCCAGAACAGTGTACATAAGAGCATTCTTCTTTTCTCAAAAATGAGTTTGCAGTGATCTTGTGACTTCATGTGGATTTTTGATCATGAGGATTTCTCTCAATGTTCTCTGCTTACTTTGCACTTATTTATAACTTAGAGTAATTTTGATGTTCCTTGGATAAAAGAAAAAACATGTCCACTTTATTATTCTTTGTAGGCGAAATTTCCATTTTTCTCTCTTTCCTCTTTCTCTCCCAACCCCCCCAAAAAAACCATCCTACGTCTTTTTTTTTAATTATTATCTATTTTCACAACACTTCAAACAATTTGCCTTTAGAAGGGTGGCTCTTGGAAAATCTTGCCTTGGAAGATACAGTAAAATGTAAATCATTTTAATAATCCCCRTCAGATGATCTCTCTTCTCTAGACACGGTTGCAGCAGTTCAGCACAATGGAGTTGGTTAAGGATGGTCTTATGACCCTAACATTGACTTTTCTGTTTTTCTTTAAAATCAGAAGTAGAGATTCCTCCCAGCTGTGCCGTCCGATTTCTCCTTAGTTTGACTGGCACGATGCAGTAGATCATAATTGCAGCAATTCCTTCTTTTCTTTCTTGGTAAAACAGTTTAAAGTGTAGTAAAGATCCCCGAAGGACTTAGGGCCTGTATCAGTAGAGCTGCGTGCAGTGCAGAGAGCTTCGGGGCGCAGCAGGCACCTCTTGCAGCCACCCTCGGATCTTCAGGGGTGAAGGGGGCTCAGCGTCAACCCTACCTTACGTTCCCCTCACGTCCTTCCTGGCACTGGCAATGCTATAAAGCAGTAGGGCTGAAAATGAATGAACAAATATGATCGAAGACGTCGCCTTTTCGAAGTAATTACCTCCTGACTACCGTATGAAGAGTCAGCTGTGAAATGCTGTTTTAATGTTAAGATTTTTGTGCATATGCATTCATCCTCGCTGAAATAATACCTAATAATAGTCACTGTCCAACGCTGRGGTCATTGAGGAAGGAATGATTGAATGTATTAAGTGGTTGAAAACCCGTTGGTTCATAACTATTCGGTTGTAATAGTTAAATATATTTAATGTTTTTGCTGGCTCTAAAACATTTGCTGTCTAAAGAGGCTTGTCCTTCATATCTCTGCAAAGATCACAACTGACCTCTGCCCACTTGAAGTTCAGTGGATCAGTGAATTTTTATGGTTGGAACTGCCATAGCTGTGTGGCAGGTAATTAAATATCATCAATGGGAAGGTTGCTTAAGGTTCATCTCTAGCATAGTTCTTCACTATCTTGCCCATGCAGACATTTGCCCTGGAGCCCTGGAGGATATCGAAAATTTTATGGTGTTTCCTCTCTAAGAGTCAACCACTGTGGGTGAGTTATGTGCTCATTTCTGCAGAGGAGAATGAACAGCGTTAATGTGACTTTGGATAGCGGTTTCATTTTCAGAATGATGATGTATCCTTCTCTTTTTGAAGTTTCTTCTGTACAAATCTTTGAAGCAGATGAGAAGCCACTCAAATTGCATTTGATAATCTGCCTTTGTGAAAACAAAGGTCTGTAAATGCATCTCTCTTCTGACATCGTAAGAAGTAACTATTGTACTTAATTTGCATCATGGTGTCCTCACCTTTTATCTTCTTTATCTTTTATCTTCCTCACATTTTTACCCTAGCTCTTACAATATCTTATTTTCAGGTCAGATTGGGAAAGAACTCTTGCATGCACAGGGGACGTTGGGTGTAGAAGAAGTATACGCAGAAGGAGGTCTAGGGAACCTGGGACTAGGTAGGTGCTGATGTTACCTGGTTTTGCTTGTAGGCTGCTGATAAGTAGACTCAGGTCAGCACCGGCCATAAAGATTCTGTTGATGATGATACGGACGATGCTGGTTTTTTTAGACTATATACAATTAATGTCTCAGTGTATTTGCAAGTAGCAGAGCAGACAGCGTTATCTTTGCAGGTTCAGCAATGAAAACTATTCTGCTTCTGCAGGAGCTGAAGTGGAGAAAAAAGAGTTTCAAAGGTTGCCTGCAAACTGAAAACAGGGCAGCAGGACACTGCTTGGGTCTGCCGTTCTTAAAATTATCATGGTATATTTTATAAGTTGTTTGTTTTCCCCCTTAGTGCCTAGTGAGGTCCTTCTCTGAAATTCTCCTCTTTAATAGCTGGAGATTTAGCCCTAAGTGGTCAGCTTTCTGATTTCCACACGRAATTGAATCATTCCTGCTTTATATCCATTTGCTGTTGTGTAAAATAAACAACAAAAAAAGGTGAACTTGAGAAGCGCCTCCTCTTCTGTGCTGTTTAGGCCGGGAGTATTTATAGCTAGTAGCTGTACCCAGGGTTGCACTTAAGATGCTCTTATAATAGAGGTGCTTTTTTCCCCCTCTTTTCAATAGCCTCTTGTGTACCTCTTTCAGCGTGAATGCAGAATTTCTGCGTATGTGTAGCCAGGACAATGCTGTAATTTCTCTCTCTATCTTTCCTGATGCATCCTGCAATTACGACTGCCTTTCTCTGGGTCACACCGGTCGCCGTTTCATGGTGATCCTGGTGTTGACTCATTTACCCGACTAGTTTCCTCTCGTAACGCATTCTTCATGCGCCAGTATCCCTCATTAAAATATACAAGAATATTGGTGCTAACCTGAATCCTTACATTTAGAACCTCTTTCGCATCCCTTTTACTAGTTGTGGCTACTTTGGTTAGCGTATTATTCTTGTGTATTTTTTAAAATGAATTGCAAAGCACTCCAACTGCACAGCACCACTGCAGAATAGTGTTTCACGGGTTTTGGTTTTTGTAACGTGTTGTCGATCATTCCCCTGGGCAAATGATTATTTTCTGTAAATATGTAGATATGTCCTTTTTCACTGTGCAGGAATTATTTAATTTTGAATCACATTATTATTATTATTATTACCACTCTGTCAACCCTGGAGCACAGGCAAAACTTCTTCCCACGCAAACCATGTTAAACCCATAGAGAAATGGCGTGGTATTAATCAACTGGTGCACTTACCTCCCACGTGCCGCTTTGAAAACGTACTTGTGAATTCAGTCAGCAGCAAATAAGGTTTTGAACTACTGAGTCTTTAAAATAAGTCTGTGTTTGGAGTACAGAAGGCTGTTGCATTTCAACAGGCCCAGATGCAGCACGTCATCTTAAAAACAAGAACAGGATAACTTCCCGGATTCGGAGAAGTTATTAGAAGTTGCACCTTTCCAACAGAAGTCGCCTTGCGTTTGTGGGAAACGGGTCTTCAGCTGAAACCATTTCTTTTCTTGCCCGGGGGGTGCGGCAGCAAGCGTACATTGAAGCGCCCTTTCGGGTTTTCCCTGGAAACATGTGCAGCGATGGCCGGCAGGGGCTTGCTGGTGCGGTGGCGGCGGCAGCCCGGCGAGCCGGGACCCGACGGCAGGAGCAGACCTAAAGGACGGGAACCTGCCACCTCTAACGCTTGTCTCAAACCAGCAACGAGAGCAGTGGCAGTAGGTATTACCTGTTACTTCCTAGCCCTCCACATAAACTATGACAGACAGCAGCAGTCAGAAGTGTAAATTTGTCGCGTTTGCCTAAATGYGAATTACCTTTTTCTTTTTACCTCGGTAATATTCTCCCACGCAAGCTGCCCCTGCGTCAGTACAAGTCAGTGATATTAAATCTAATACCGTGTGATTGTGCAGAGGAGCAAGGGTATGAAATTGCATCTGTAAGTTTATAATGACTCTGTTGTTTGTGTTATACCTATGTCAAATGTTTTAAAACTGAAATCTAATTTGAATTATCAGGCTCACACTGCTGTAGAATAATGATTTTTTTTTTTCAGCGAAAAAGTCACAGTATTTATATCTCACAGCGTTACACCTTTGTAAAGAGCACATCTTGCCAGCTAGTATAATTTGCATGGCAATTTTTCCCTTTTCAAGGYTCATGCGTGAATGTACTTGAAAGTTGTGATTTGATGTGAGGAGCTTGTTTTTGTACCACTACTGTGATGTTATTGTGATTTGAGGGCTTTTGCTCTCCATCTTCACCTATTATTCTATTTTCTGCGGACCACAGGATTTGTTCCTCCAGCATTTGGCCTTACAAATACAGTGGTACTTTCACTTGCTTGGGATTTTCATAGCTTTGCATTTGCATTTGTGGTTCTGAAGGGTTTTCACAGTTGCACATTTTCTACATAACATTGCTGCTTGGAAAAAGAGAGGTACACATTCAGTGCTACTCAAGGTACGTTGAGGTCCTTTTAGGTTTGTGTTTAAAAAAAAATCTGTATTTTTAGATTTTTGGGGGTGTGATTTCTTTGATCAGCCTCTTTAAGTTAAGTTTGTCACAAGAAAAAGCATAGGTTAATAGAAGAGCTTTCATGCTGTGAGAATGAAACGACTTGTTTGTTTTAAGCTTGAAATACAGAGCGAGTAGCAATTATTCTCAGAGGTGGTTTTATAGTTTTAACTGATTTGTAAGTTTTAATAATCATGGTATGTAATCATACCTTGCAGCATTTTATGTATGAATCTGTTTCTGTTTCCAGCTTTGGTATATCAGCGCTGTAATGTGCTTGTATTTTTGCATGGTTTAATTAAAACTATTAATTAACATGATTTCAAATTGCCAGTTTGAGCAGCCTGCGGATAGATATAACGAGGATCGCTCACTAGTGATCTTAAGAGACCACTCGGTAAATATATATCTAGATTTTCCTTTTCAGATGATAAAGCAGGAGTAGTATATGCCCTTAGCCTAGAAGGCTTTAATGTGTGCTGATCACGAGCCTGCAGATTTAGTGTTAGATTTCTTTGGTGATGCAGAAATGGGCAAGTCAGAGCAAGTATTCCTTGGCACAGGTAAGGCAGCAGAACGAGGCCTTTATTAGTGAAATAATTAATCTGTGTTGGGTTGATTGTGTATCTTTGCTCTAGAGTGTGGCTTAAGCTGTTGCGCAGGTGTTTTGATCAAACAGTCTGTTCCTGTACGGTCCACAGCAGTCCTGTAGGACCCTAGGGTTTTACAGGCTTTTATAGGCTGGCTAGGTCCACACCAGATCTCTTTGCCCTGAGCACAGTGAGTGATGCCAACGAGGTAGGTCCTCAGCGTAGAAAAGGGAGGAGGGAACGTGGCCAGTTTGCACAGTGCAGGGAGGGAAGCAACGAAGTCCCACCAGGATCTGTGCTTGGGCCGGTGAGACTCGCTTGCACGTGCCGGAAGAAGTACTCGTTCTGCCGGCACGGAGCAGAGTTTGGGTCTTCTGGAAACTTTGTGGGAGAAGAGGTTGGAGAGCAGTAGCTGCGGATGGCTTGAGTAAGGCTTCAAGAGAGAAGAGTAGCAGGGACTGAAGGTGGAGCTGAAATCCTTGTGGGCCTTGCAGAAATATCAAGAGAAGGGAGAAAAATGCATTTCTCCATTTTGAAGTGAATAAGTAAGTTTAACTGTGGTCTCTAGAAGGAGAACTCTGAAATCATCTAAAGCTTAAAGTAGTTTCCATTTTAATATTTTAATTAGATGTGTCTACATGACACTCAAGTGTCCATGAAAATTAAAGTTGCTGAGGTTTTGTAATAGTATTAAGTTAATTATTCTTTGCCAGTAGCAAGGGCTTAGAGTCAGACTGTGATTAGGTAAAAAAAAGAAACTTTGCAGAAAAATAGTCCTCCTTGGTGACCGTACTACTTTTTGTTACATCGGTCAAAGCCATGGTGTTTTACATGATAGAGAATGTCTGTAAATTATTGCGTTTTAACCTGCTGAAGAGCAGTATTTCATAGTTCAGTATTGTAATAAGGAAGGAAAGAAAGAAACTAAGAGAAACATTTTGAGGCCAGCCACTCTGAGCTGGGCATTCTTGGAAATCTCGTGTTTAATATAAGCTAGAGATTTTGGATGTTAGAGGTTTTTTCGTTGGTTGTTTTTGGCTAAGGTAGGCAAGCATGCATGCATGTGTAGCTAGCAAAAGGTGTGTATTTCTTATTTTATCTTGCTACTTATCTTGCAAAGGATAATGAGTTTTGAGAGGCTGTTCACAAACTTAATGAGCGATTTTAACAAGGGGAAACTTAGCATTTGTATTACCAACATGTAGTCTTCTTCTGGAAGGAATCTCTGGTGCACCTGATGGAATATATTTCTCTGCATATAATTATTAACTTTTTTAGGTTTGAGCAGAGGACGGTCTACACAAGGGTCGCAGTATTCCATTTTCTCGTTTAGATTGGTATGGTATCACAGGATCTTTGTTTCGAGGTAAATATGAAAACTGTGCTAGTCAAGTGGGGCATTATTTATCTTCTTAATACTGCGAGCATCACGTTTGCTAACGAGAAAGAATTCATTGCAAGAAAATTAGTTAGCACGGTCGGGTCTTAAAACAGTTTCCCCCAATGCTGCATAAGAAGAGATTGCATTTCTTATGGATACCAAAAAGGTTACACCGCGCAGCGCTCCGAACAAATGAGGTAATTAAAGGAGGAAGGATGAAAGGAGAGGAATCGGTAGAAGAAGATGCTGTGCTGACCACCTGACTCGTACCTACAGAAAGCGCAGGAGCCTTCTGTTTGCGCAGGTTGTTTTCAATCCCGATACGGGCTCGGGATGCATACGCTAGTTATGAGGGGGAAACCTGCAGCCCCCCCATCCATTCTCTCACCCAACTACCTGTCGTTTTCATGTATATTCGTATTTTCTCCAGGCTTCTTTTTGTGAAATAATTCCAATCTCCCTGTTCAACTTCCAAGGTGGAGGCATATGCAGTTTGATTATTTCGTTGGAGCAGTGGTTGTATTTTTGGGTGAGAGCAGATGATAACGTTGAGGCAAAACTCTAGCTTGCACAAAGTCTAACATGCTTTGGCTGCATGTTTGGAGCAGTGTTATAATTATCATTGCGATGGATTGTTTTCTACATGATTGCTTTCCATGATTGTTTTTCCTTTGTACTCAAACAAGCATTCAGTTTCCATTATGCCTCAAATTTATATTCACTCTGATTTTTAAAAAATCAAATTTTCTCTTATAGTTTTTTCATTAAAATTCCTCTTTGTTCATCATTTTCTCCACTGGGAGGTCCCGTTTCCTTCCTTGCAAGTTTTCCTGTTCTGTTATTTACAGAATAAAATAACAGGCTTATTAACAATGAATGAGGTTACCTTTTCTCAGTGAAATCCTGTAATGACTGGGGAGAAAGAAGGGAGAGAAAGTGTATCCGACGACTTTCTTGTAGACTTGCTTTGTCCTTTGCCATACACTGAAGCATGTTCCTCATCTTACGGATGAATTGCGGTGCTGGCCTCTATGAGTGCATTAAGATTTCCAGGATGTTACTGGCATCAACAAGGAGGACAAAACTGTACATTCAGAACCATTAATGTGATGCCCACCGGCTAATCAGTGGAAAAAATTATTTCTCCTCCTGGTTATGTAGTGCCAAGGCAAAAATCTTAATTTTTAGCATTCTGATAATGGGGTAGATCAGAGCACTTAATGCTCGGCTGACATACCCACGAGGATTATAACGATGGGAAGAAAGTAACTCTTAGAAAGTCCCCCCCTTGATCCCAGGATTCAGAGAGGTCTTATTATGAACTAAACCTCCAAAGAAGTGTTTGTCATATGCTAGACTTAACAATCTGGCTGGCCCCATCCATCTGTTTCTCTGGCATAGGAGATGAGTAGCCACTGGACCTCTTTGGCCCAGCGGTTTATAATGCTTCTCTGCTTGGCATGCAAGTGTTGGAAGTGAATTAGAAGTAAGAAAATGCCTTGAAACAAAAACATTTCCTGTAAATGTTCAACCAGCTTTGCAGAATACAACAAAAGAAGCAAAAAAAGCTTAAGAGCTGTCTTAAATCCTTGTCCTTCCAAGTCAACTCATAATTTACACAAAGCGTCCCTCTCTCTCCTTCACCAGACTGGAATACTAGCTGAGCGGATCTAGATGTGCCCGGGTTATCTGGAACCTCTTCTGATTCACAGCTTTGGGTTCACTCTTCTTCTTGTGGAGAGCCTGATCAGAGGAAAGGAARCGCGAGCTGGGCCAGAGGGGAGCTCTGCTGAGATCAAGGGCTGAGATCTGAGTTGCGGCACGATTAAACAGGATCTTCATCCTCTTGGTAGCGGATACACGAGCTCCGACTCCTCATGGCCCTCTTTCTGCTGTCGAGAAGTCCGGGTGCGTTCAGGCTCCTGGTTTATACCGTGTCCTCTGGGTAGCAGGCTGCYGTCTCTTTGACTTTAAAAATCTTTGCAGATGCAGCAACATGTTCTTTCATCCTTCGGCAGTAGTACTAGGGGTTTTTGTTTCATCTAAGGAGTGTGCTAGGTTAGAAGGGATATTGGCAAGATACTGTTCTTCGGTCTTTTTAACCACTGGAAATAAAAGCAAAACAAAAATTGGGAGGTGAATATATATGGAGATGATTGAAAGCGCGCACAGAAGATACAGCTGATCTTTGCTGTTCTTTCTGCATGCTGCCCAGTGTTTTCTGCCGATCTGAATTCTGCCTTTGGTGGGGAGGTGTGTGCATGTGAGAATTTATGCCTTGTGCCCATTGAATTTACGCCTTTAAGATGATTRCATCTGAGGATTTTATGGATAGCGGGGACCGCCGTGAGATTGCTTTCCCCTTTGTTTAACCCTGGCTGTAGAATTTCACCGAGTCCTTCGTGAACCCTGTAAGTTTTGGTCAACGGAAATATGTTACCCTATGAATCAGTTTGCACAATAAAGGTGATCTTACAGAGGTTGTGTTATATAATACTGTATTGGCTCTTTCTCTCCACTTCTCGGTTTTAATGTACAAGCAGATTTTTATAGCACCTTTGCACTTGTAGAAACACTGTGTTCAGAAGGAACCACAGGGCACAAAATATTATGTGTCCTTCGGCATGAATTCCACTCTGCCCTCCAGGAGGTGCTGCGGTAGGAGGGAAGAATTAGCGGTGACTGCTCAGAAAGAGTGAATTCTCATGAATTTTAGCATATTCTTGCAGTCGGAGAACACAAATGGGTAAATGATGTAAACTCCTGTATATGTCTTTGTATACATATTTGAATCCAAGAACAAGTGAGTTGAAGCAGGAAGAGAAGAGCTCTGTTTGCTTTTACTTTTGGCAATTTATTTAACGTATCCCAAAGTAATTATGCAATATGATGACCTTTGAGGTCTTCRGTTGTCCTGGTCTTTAAAGTAAATGAAAATTCTTGATGGCAGCAGTTGCTGGTTCTTAGCTGCAAGCAGAACCTGCCTAAACCYCTGTCCCTTAAATACGTTGGACTGTGCAGAACACTCACGGGACCGGTACTTATGGCTTGCTTTGGGCTTGCTGCCTCCATGGAGAGAAACATCCAAACTTTGCTAGCTTCAATCTGGCCGTGCTGAAGCGTAAGAATAAAAAGAAGGCTCTGCTAAGCCGAACTTACTGAAAGCCTTTTGTTCCCAAACTGGAAGCACGAGCTTGTCGGCCTGGGGACTGGCGACAGAGGCCAGCGTAAACCCTCTGCGCTCCCTCCCTGCTTCCCTCCGTTAATGAACTCTAGTTTGTATAGTCTGTGTTCAAACGAACTAATGTCATTTCGCTATCGGGATACTGAGTCTCTCAGGAAAGAGTTGCTGCTGGTGAAGATTTGTGAGAGACAGAGGAGAGTATAGTGAATCACAGGGAGGGATTAAAGGGTTGTGTTGATACCAAAGGGTAATCCGTGCGGATAAGGCTTGAAAGAGGCTCCCAAAATCAATTGATCCTGAAGCGCAGAATGTTCTTTATTCCCCAAGCCGTGATCTAGTCCTTTCTGACTTTGTTCTTTACCTTGAAATGAAATGCGCTAGAAAGGCCGTATCAAGCAGTGCGACACTAGACAGTTCGGATTATGAATCCAAAAAGTCATCAAATTTCAGTTTATCAGTAAATTACGAATCACGTGCGTGATTTCAAATACTATTCACTGATTGCCTCGCACTCAGGGGGCTGAAGAGATGCTAGAAAAGAACTTTCAATGCTAGGCGCACTCTACCTTTCCTGGTTTTGTGAAAYTTAAGGGATTAAGCAGAGAAAAGTCTTTGTCGCAGTATGAGGTTCTCCCAAAGGGTGGGATAACAGATAATCTCTTCATACTAAAGCTATATATTTTGGCTACAACAGCAATCAAAGTAAAGCTGTGCGAGCCTGTGAAAACCTGCCTGAAGGGCAAGCTCTCTCTATAGCTTCCACAGAAGGCAGTTTCAAAGTTGATATAACGAGATCAATTCACTCTTTTTCTAAACACTGTGTGTTGGATGTTGGGTCTCTTCTGATGCTCCCGGTAACTCTGTCCTGAGTGCAGTCCTGGGAGATGTCACCTTCTTTATCAGCTGTGTTTAAAAAATTATATAAATAAAACCTCTTTGGATCAGGTTGGCGTTTTTGAGGAATATGAGAGACAACTTTCTTTTTTTTTATTGGAGATGTTGGGCTAGCTGAGTAACACTTCAGATTGATACGCTACGAGCACAGGCTGCTGCTGACCTGCTAGAAACTCCGCGAGAGGAAAATACAAGCCATTTCCACCTGTAAGTTGTAAAGTAGGTGGTTAGTCTGTACTACCGCTTGGCAGTGGTCAGATAATAAGAGCACAAACRTCTATCCAGTGTTAAACTTCTACTGTCTTCCGCCTAGTCATCCTCTCCCTCTACAGCTGGTTGACGTCCATCTCGTTACTACAGGTGGCGAGGTGTATTTTAGGTGAATATGGTGGAGGAGTGCTCAGCCGGCCCCTGCGGCTAGCTTAGGGAAGGAGCCTTTGGGCAAGGCATGGTTGCAGCGCTGGTGGCATTTTGAGCTGGCAGAGGCATTTGAGCTGCTTCACGCTCAGTGTACGAGAGGGATGTTTCACAACCTCTTGGGGCCTCTTTTTTTGGTGTAAGAATGCTTTAAAGCTATTTGATTTCTGGAAATTATCCTTGCAGTTATCCTTTCTCTGTCTTGACAGACTTTATGCAACTGTCTCGGAAAGACAGTGTGATATGTCGCCTGTATCAGAGGATGTGTGGGTGGCTGTGTACCTGCAACAGGGGTAAATACTTCAGCCTAGCAACTGCAGCTCTAGAAAATGATGACTAAACCACTCTCTGCTTTATTTATCCTTTCACTGTGCTTCACTTTACTTTTTTCTTCCTCTTCAGTTGCACGATGTCTCCTCCAGGCAGCCAGGAATGCTCTCAGCTGTACCTTGCCCTCACCTTTGACTTAGCTCTGGTTTTTATTTTTGTTTTAACATGCTGCTACGCCATGAAGAAATGCAGAACCATTGTTAGGCATTTACAAGAATGGATTTTTGAAGCTTAAACCACTTGCAAACTATTCTAAAGTTTGCTTTCACAAGTGAATTTCCACAGGACTAATGACTACTTTGGTGCTAATGGAGGGACAGGGTATGTTCTGCTGCACATCCCAAGTTTGAGTAGCTGTTCCTGGTCRTGGCAAGTTCTGAAATGCTCCTGATCACCAGCATGATGGAGATAAATGGTCCATTAATGGGTGACTGCGTTTGAGTGTAATGTCAAACTGTTCTTTGGAAATGACACAGTGTGTGGCGTTCTCCTCCCTGCTGTCTGCCCTGTTCTCATTTTTCTTGTCTTTTCTCCTTACTGCGCTTCTGTTCCTGTGAACTCTTTCTCTTTAGCCTCCCTGTACCTTCCAGTAGACATAAAATGTGTTACCTCTATGTACTCTTTTAATTGTTTTTTTTGGACCTATCTGTCCTTTTGGGTCCGCTCTGAGAAAGGCGTAGAAGCACCTTTCACCCCCTTGGCTGAGCTGCGTGGCTCCTGGTTCGTCCTCTTCTAGTGAAGAAGRAGGGAGGTGAGCCTTAATCCCATGTGCGTGCGTGGAGGAGCGATCCTGCCGCTCCCGACCTGCCTGGGAGGGAAGGGGGGGACAGGCTAACAGCTGTGTCCTCGTCAGCACTTTGCCCCCCAGTATGTGCATACGCTGAAGACAGCAAGCGCTTTGTGGGCACACTTGTGATTATCAGGAGCACTTAGGCTGAACGGCTTCAACAGCAAACTGTCATGATTTGCATATATATCCCTTGAATGCTGCAAGTAGTGTTCCCTTATGTCAAATGGAACATTTTTAACAGCTGAACATAAAGGAAAAATAGGAGAGGAACATAAAGAGGATCTCTGAATGCAATAAACTGCCCCAAAACAGGAGAGATGGGCTTTTTTGTCAAAGTGTGTATAAGTCTTAGTATTTAGTAAGTTAAAATATCTTACAGTCACAGTTAAAAGTCTTACAGCCTTGGTCTTTAGCCAGAAAGTTAAAATGTCATGCCAGCATGTGTGGCAGTGGAATAACAGAAAAACAGGGGTGGGCAGTGGAGTTCTGGCATTAGCAGTTAGTCAGGTTTTTTTGATACTATGAGTTTGTACAATCCAGACTGAGCCTTYGCTTAAAGCCCCAGATGATGTCCTGGAGCCAGACGGGAGTTTGCAGCTGAACGGTGCAAATGTGTCTGTGTCTCCCCCGACCTGCCCCGCAGGCACTAGGTAGAGCTTCTGTTGGAAGAGTGTACTTGTCTCAGGTGTTTAGGTGGCAAAGCAGGTACCTGTCTGCCYGAGTCATTTAGGGAATTTCTTTCTACGCTGCTGGGAGTCACCAGGGAGGTCCCCTTTCATATTCAAGTCTGCTCTCTTTGCTTTTCTGCAGGACTAGGTCTTCCTCCACCTCCTGCACTTCTAAGGCAGTGGGAACCAGCCCGGTTCCCATCTGTGTTCCTCCCTCTAAATCAGCGATCACAAAACATCCTCATGGCATCTGCGCTAGTTCTCCAGTGGAGGCATTTATTCGCTTGCGTATTGATCCGTGCTATGATGTGGAAAGCACGGAACAGCTGGGACATGCTCACCTTTGAAAACCCCCAGCAAGTATATTAGGGGTTGCATCTAAAGGCATAGATGGAGGAGTTAGGAGGAAACCTAACCTGAGCTGAGGAGYGGTGAGAATCAGGGAGGAGCCGCCAGCTCCCTGTCAGTCTGCACAGACCTTTCATTTGTTCAAAAAGAGAAATATGAAGCATACAGCTTTGTTGCTCCAGAAGAACTGCAGAAACTGTGGTGTGGATTTGGTATAATTACGTCACTTGTTCTTCTTTGGCGCCACCCTTCCTGCCCTCTCAGGTGCCAGCCTATTGCTTAAGCAGAAACAAAACTTTCCAAATTCCTCATTCTACAGGAAAATAAAACAAAAACAAAAACAAAAAACAGGTTTAGGAGGAGGAAGAGTCCTGAAAAAGTATATATATTTGTATATAAAGCCACTCACAACCTAGTTTTTGTTGAGCGGTCATCAACCTTTAATTTCTCAGAAGTGTGTGAATTCTTATAAGGCATCACTGCAGCAAAGCCCTGTGGACTGTAGAATTAAATTAGTAAAGGGAAAAATTAGAGGTGGCTCTATTTATGCATAAAGCTTCCTCAGTACAAATATTTTGTAAAGATAGAATAGTTTAAAATAAAGATGAGGACGAAGGTATCACATTACCACCTATGAAATGAGTATGTGAGCTAGTGCGGAGAAGTCGTACCAGCTCAACCTTCTCAAAATTCTTTTGCTAGGCTTTATAGCAGGACTGTTCCTTTTTCTAATATTTTTTCTCCAAAAAATGCAGTAGTTTTGCACCAGCTCTGCCAGTGTATCAGAGAGCTCTGATATGCGAAGATGTGCATCCATCTAATACAAAAAGATCCGAGTTAGAAGAGTTGAGCCAGCCTTTGGGATTTGGAGTGTGAATATTTTCACACTCCATTGGGTAAAATATCTATCGTAAGGTATTTTTAGGTTGAGTTTTCTTCCTGGGTAAGAAAAAAAATGCATTGCACTCGTTTTCAAAAAGTGAAGCATTGAGTATTGTTTTCTACAAATATTTAATTAAATGCTTCTCATCATAAGAAGCATTGGGAATATAATCAGAGTTTCTTCACTGATTTAAGGAGTGTAGTGCAAGTGTACAAGGAGGAATAGATAAAGTTAGAAAAATAATTGGAGAGATGATGTGTATTCAAATCATCTGTCCTAAAGAAATCCATCCGGAAGCCTTGCAGAACTGGCCGGAGCAGTGTCTGAACCCTGATCCATGACCCGCACTTGCGCCTGCCGGGTGATGGGAGGGGATAACAAGTCAAAAAGCCACCGACMGGTCTGTTCTCAGAGAAACGTGAGCAAAGCTTTTCAAAACCTCACTTTAAAGCTCATAGTTGATGGTGATTTTGCTACTCAACGAAGCTACATCCCTTCTTTGCAGAAGTGATTTGTTTGGTGGCTGGGGAGAAGGGAGAGAGGCAGTGTTTCAAGCTGAGTTGCTCTTCTGAAAGTTTTCCACATGCTAGTCTCGTAAGCAAACGTGGGCGATGTGATCTAGTCTGAATCACCAGTAACAGGGTAATGGCTGAATCGGAAAACATTGTCCTATGCGTGTGCTCTCAGACAGGGAAGCGTCTTCAAGCCTGTCATGAGCCCATGACAAATATTAAACATGAGCCTGTCATGTTTAATTTTTTTCTTCATTGACTTAGGCAATATCCTAAAGACGAGAACTGCAAAGTAGGAGATGATACCAGCTTCAGAAAGGTTTGAAAGCACTTTGACAAGGACAGAATTGTAATTTTAAATGATGTTGACACATGAGGTAATGATCTGAAATAATTAAGATTTAATTTAGTCGTGACAAGTGCTGAGCAATACCAAACAGAAAATAACTGGCTATGCATAACTAATAGGACTAAGAAAGTCCTGAAGAAGGGCAACGGGATGGAGTGGTGTTGTGCGAGGAGGAACTGAACAGATCTGGACTCTTCGGCCTGTGGAAGGCACCGCGCAGGTCACACACAGAGGTACATCAGCTCCTCAGTGGCGTGTGGTCACACGCGGTTTATTAATTCTTTCTCACAATATCAGAACTGCGGGTTAAGGTATGTTAAATGAAATTCTGCCGCAGCAGAATTAAAGCAAACCAGCGGAGCGCTTTTCCATGTAATGGTAAGCGCGCAGAGCTCCCTGCCACAGAGCTGGCGTCAAGGTGCTGTTTGACAGCTTCAGGGAGGAAGAGTCCTTCCCGAGCTGCGCCAGGAGGAGATGCAGCCTTTGGCTCAGTCCATCCTGAAGCAGCGGTTTGCTGCMGATTGGCAGGATACGCTTGTCCTGCGTATGATTTTCCCTGGGAGCTTGCACTGCAGGCGGCTGCTGGAGCCAGCGTTCCCGGCCGAGGATCACTGACCGCAGCCGAGCACACCGTTCCTGCCTTTCAGCATGGCTTAAGAAACATGTTGATCCTCTGTTACTAAATTGCTGTGATACTCTGGCTGTTTTTGAAGTAATTGTGATCCTTGCACTAATCTGTACAGCCATAGAAATCAGTATCAGTTTTTCTATATATTTAGYGTAAGAACGAATGCGTAGTGATACAGAGTTATTACATAACTTTTCAGGCTAGCTGCCACGAAAATAATTTCATGACCGCTTTTATCCWTGCAATAAATTACCCATAAAAGAGGATAACGGACTAGTTTAATTAATGTGATTTAATCCCAGTAGTGTATTGTTTTATTAAGCAATGCTATGGCACAATTAAGAGTTATAACTTAATAAACAGCTTATAACTGTGGAGCTATTAATTAATGCTAAATTACAATAAAATTAACAAAGTGACATAAACAAGCCACGTAAGTGTTTWAAAAAAAAAAGCGATAGTGCTTTGCATAAAAAGCTGCTTATGTAAAGCATTTTTGAAAG
The DNA here is from genome assembly GCF_003343035.1 of Apteryx rowi. NCBI lineage: Eukaryota > Metazoa > Chordata > Aves > Apterygiformes > Apterygidae > Apteryx > Apteryx rowi. The sequence goes on along the minus strand of NW_020447375.1, from coordinate 1,617,873 downwards.
AGTTTGCAGAAATTAGTGCTTACATAATAAGATGATTGCAAAAGTGGAAATGGGGYAAGAAGGACATTCCTTATGATTTTTCTATTCAAAAGACTCCTTTGATAAGAAAAGGAAATACTCGGCCAGATATTCTTAAGTGAGCATCGAAGCAAGATTCTCAAACCCAAACTTATAGTTTTCAGGGGAAAGTCTAAAAAATAAGCTTAATGTCTTCTTGAGTCTTCCTCTGTTTTTGACACTTGTTTGTCTGTCTTGAATACAAATCCTAGCAACTCATGCACTGCTAAGCTTTAATTTGGCTATGATGTATTAATACTACAGCTCAGGTGCTGTCCTCATTTGGGGGATCTCGGCTGTCATGAAGTGCAAGTTTGCATGTTTAAATCATTTGTTGGATTGGATGGTTCACAAATTCTGGAGATCCTGCAGATGTTCATTCATCATTATACATTAAGTAGAGAAACAGAAAACACATGTTATCAAAATGCAGGGCTCCAGGGCAGTGGCAGTGTGAGATGAAAAAATACGTTTGCACTTCTTCAAACCTGGGATCAAATCTAATTAAGACCAAATGTGTTACAGTAATGTGAAATCAGATTTTAGAAGTGTCTGAGAACACCTAGGGGCAAGATTACTAAGGTTTAAATTACTCCTCTGGGCTGGTGGTTTTGTTCTATGCGGGCAATGTTCATATTTCTCTAAATATATTGTTTTTAACGTTTGCTGGAATTTTCAAAAACATTCCACTTTGGAACCTACTGAAAATTAAAATCAATTTTCCATTTTCTCACAAACAGAAGCTCTAAAAATGTAGTAAAATCTGGTTTTTTTTTTCAGAAGTTATGCACATTTACTCTAAAGCCTAAAATGATTATGTCTGTAACTTGCTATTGAATGATACTTTAAGCGCCAAGATGATACAAATAGATCCTCCGTAAGTATAAATTAAAGCTCAAATGTCAAAGTCAGCAGGCTGCTAAAGACATTTGTTACAAATATCAAAACGCAGTAGACTTCTGCTTTCAATGTTTGGGACAAAATTTGGTCCTTTTCATGAGTTTTAAGAGAGCAGTGTGACGAATAGGTGATGAGCCAACGGTTTCTGGCCTGTTCCCTGCTACTGGACAAAGGAAGAAATAGAGCTAAGAATATATGTTTCTGGGACCGTAAATCTGTGACTCATTTCAAATACAGGTTTCCTTGTATATGTCCATGTAGATGGAAKAGATGTTAACCAAGACAAACACAGCCTAAAATAGGCAAACGTAAGTACTCCACAGCCTGGGGAATGAAAAATTGCAGGAGCATTTATTCCAGAACAGGCTGTTCAAACATTCCTGAACSTCATTAAGATGAAGATTAGGAGGGAGAATTCAGGGGAGTGATAAGTATGCATAAATACGGAGAACAACCCCTTGTTTAAAGCTCGGTATAATTAYGTCGTGCAAGTTTCTGACGTCCCTATTTGCAAACAGTATTGCTGTGCTGGGGGAAGGCACAGAGTCTGAGCGAGGGATCACGTCTGGGACTGTAACGGAGAACGTCCATCTGCTGGTTCTGCCCAAGTTCAAGATATGGAGTGCGTGGTTGGAAACAATGTTATTTTATGGCCTAGGAGCAGCTGCAGCAGTGATAGTTTTGTTCTGTGTATGCTTAAACAAAATCCGAAATCCCTTCCCATCTCACGCAGAATTTGCACTTGGCATCTCTCGCTGTCGGTTCCTAATTAGACAACTGCAAAATATGTTGTACATGGATCTGTTTGGACTCTGGTGCAGATTTAACTTGTGGACTAAGACTTTCCAAAGTGGGCACACAGGCTTTACCGAGTAGTAAAGCTCTTTGGCCATGCCTGCTGAGAAGGTTGCCCTGCTGGCCACCACTGCCCCTCCACCTCTGCAAGCCTCACATCTGGGCATTTTTTGGAAACCATTTAATGCCAGATGAACCAAGACCTACCACTTCAGCTGGCCAAGCTGACTTGTTTCGCTTTGACCGAAGCAGACTGCGAGCCAGCGGGCGCCCTGTGCTGCCGGAGGGAGTGGGTCCTGGCAGGATGGCCATGAGGAGCAGCCGGCCGGAGGCCGGGAGACGTGTGGGCCCCTCCGGTTTCACTTGGCAGAGCTGGAGCTGGAGGAGGACGTGTTTGCAGTCTCGCTCTCTCTTTGGGTTTCTCTCCAGCGTCTCTCCTCGAGGAATAACAGCGTTTTATTGGAAGGGACTGGCACCATGTTTTGTGCTTTTATAGAGAAGTCAGAGCATTAACTGAGCTAAAACATTTTCAACCTGAATAAGCCGGAGAGTAGTGCAAGGTATTTTCCAGCTTTTCCAGCTTTCTCAGCTTTCTACTCTTTCAGGTCAAATTGCTGGGATTGTCTCGCATTTTGAAAGATCCATCTGTTTCCTGCATCCTCTGGAAGGAACAAGATTTCTGTGGGCCCTGATGAAACCGGAGGAGCAAGGCTGTGTGCCTGGCTTGTGTTAGCAGAAGACAGCCCGGCCTCAGGGCTGCCGCGTTGACTAGCTCGTCCCATTGGCGGCTTCATAACGACAGCCAGCTTGGAGAATGAGCGTGTGTGGAGATGCCTCATCTTTCCGGGCAAGAAGAGGTGTCCGACAACCTTTTTTCTGATGCATGTGAAATTTTCAGTGATGTGCGTGTAGGGAAAAATCCATACAGACCATCAGAATTTAAAAATATATATATTTTGGGGGTTCGTATTTTATTACCAACAGTGAATTCACTAAATGTACTTTGGATGTGGTTGAGTTATATAGTGAGTTTTGAGATAGTATGGAATAAATTAGAGCAAAAAAACAGAGCTGAGATTATAACTATAACTTCAGGTCCTGCTGGGGTGCCCTGGCAGTGATGGCGAGGCAGCTTCTTTTAAGACCTTACGCTAAGTCTAACCACTACCCTTCAGCCCTACCCCTCACCCTAAGCCCTTCCCCTAAGCCTCACCTCAGTTCCCTCCTCTAATGCCTAACCYCAAACGCTAGCTGCCAAGCTGAAACCTGAACCCCAAACCCCCTACCCTGTCCCTCACCCTGATCCCTCGCCTTGGAATACCAGCCCTGGCCCAAACCCAGCCCCCTCACCAAAAAAAGTAGCTGCCCGTCGCTAACTTAACTACCTGGTTCCCACCCCCAAGCCTGCTTCCAGCTTGGTCTTAACCACCGGGTACTGCTGTCTGCATCTTGCCCACGTTCAGTAAACAGAAAGTTTGGAAAACCGGTACCAGCTTTTCTGCAGCACATGCGTAAGCACTGGCCAGATCTGGCGATTAAACCCGAGCGAGCACAGATGCACACGYAGAGGCAGCCGCTCCTCGAACACCGCCTAAAACATACCTGCGGCTTTACCGGGTCAAAGTCCCAGATCCTGGCTGTGCCAAGCTCGTAACGTCTGCATGCCAAAGAGTCTGTAGGTGCCCCCGTGTCTATAATGGAAGGTCAGGAACCCGCTTCAGGAAGCCTGAGAAACAGCCCCGTTATACGCTAGGAGCACGTACGCTTTGCCATCTGTTCCTTCAGTCCTCAGAAGATGAAAAACGACAAGAGCCTGCGCGTGGCTACAGTTTGACCCTGTCCTTGGGGATTTTGACATTGCTCATGGSTGTTCGCAGGAGCAGAGTTCTCTTCACTTTTCTCTTTCTCAAGCTTGTCCTTTTGCTCTCCTTTAGGTGAAATATTGTACGCTTTTTCTTTCTTGGATATTGTAGTATTAAGAATGAAAATGTTGTCCTTTAAAGAAATCAGGATCTCTGAAATATACTGCAAAAGTATGGTTCAGATTAAATGGCAGGAGTTGTTTTTCAGTCAGTCATCACTGGCAGAAATTAAACTCGTCTGGAATTACAGCCTCCAAAATGCATTTAGTCAGCAAAGTTTTATGAAATGATTATACAGACATGCCACTTGTGCTTCCTCTGTAATTTAAAAGAAATGTATACATCTACTGTTGCAGGATTTCGTAGTGCCTTCCGTTGGTTCTTCCGTCACCGAAAGGATAGCAAAGCACGTAAAAGGCCAAGCGTACAGTCTTCAGTGGTAAATTGGGTGTAGGGGCTTAAAGGCTGCTTTTTGCATAACCGTGTCCTCGCCGCTGACGGAAGGAYCCCTGACTCCTGCCTCTCCGGGTGATGTTAAGTGTTACGTGATGCTTCCAGGCAGAGGCTGGCAGAGAGCACTGAAATACAGGAAAGCACACGCTTATTTTACCCTACCATGCTAGAGTTATTTTCTTCAGCCTTTCTCTCACATATCCCACCAGCTTCCACTGGGACTGAAAATAGGTAATACTTAGTTTGGAGCAGTGGTATGGTTTGGAAGCGAGTCTGCCAGTTATTCCTGCTCACCGCGTTTTGGGACACGTGAACGTGTCCTGGCGCGTACGARCTATGCTCCTTTCAGAGGAGACTAAACCAGAAGCTTCAGTCCAGCGGGTATAAAATCCTCTGCCCCCTCTCTGATAGCGATGTGAGAGTCCAAATGAGTGACTGGTCCTTCAGACAGCTTTGAACCACCTGTATGGCAGGGTTATAAAGTCCAAAGTAAAGCCCAAATTGCATGTAGATGAAATGGCTACAGCGCTGCCTGCTTTCCTCTCCTGATCCACTCCTGTTGCAGCAGGTCGCTCGCTGATGTAAGAGCCCCGGTCTGTAGCTGTGGTGTTATCTTCTAGTGCGGCAGAAAATTCAGAGACAGTGCCTTTTTTTTTTTTTTTTTAATATTGACATTCAAACCATTCRCAATCTAAACAGATTATTTTTTGGAAACTAATATACATAACTAAAAGCCCTTGATGATTGTGAGCAGAAGCGTTCTATAGTGTGTGAGCAACATACAGAAMGATGCATCTTCATTGCAAAAATGCAAAGCGATGATCATTTATCAGAAGATCTGCCGACACGAGGCATTAATCTCTTAGTAAAGCAAGTAGTAAACATTGTTCCCATGGTAATGCAGTTCATTCTGTTCCTCTGCCTCAGCCACAGGCTTGGAAGACGGGATATTCTCTGGGCAAACTAATTGCAGACGTAATGCTGTAGATTTTGGTGGGTGAAATGTATCATTATTTTGGTGCAGTGTCAATGGTGGAAGTTAGCAGTGGCTGTGACAGTAGTAAAATGGATTTCCTACACACCAATGCACGTACCGGAGGAACAACTATCCTCCCATCCCCAACTTTATATACTAAGTCCATTTAAATGACAGAATATGAGTTCTCTCCGGAGTAAGTACGTTTGTCTGCTAAAAGTTATTTTCTTTGTGAATAAAAATTGTCGAATTGTCTGATTTTTTTCTGAAATACAAGCAGCCRTTTGTCGCTAATTCTGTGGCCTCAGAAATTAACTGTATGTTGTTTATTTTTGTCCTGATAATGTCGGTTGAGGTTCTCTTTTTGTGTACGTACGGTGAGAGAAAGGATTTGGTCAAGCTGACCTGTTCTGAGAAAAAAAGCTATGTCCTCCCACACTCATACGGTTCCTTGTTAAYATAGCTTACCAATATTTATTGAAATACTTATTCTGAAGGTTACTCAAATACCATTTTATTTCTGCTTATGTGATATTTTGTTTGAAGTCAGCATAACACGTGTTTTCACGGACTCTCATCAACCATAAAAGCCTCGAGTTGTTTTGTGGCTCTGACAGCCCAACCTACCATGTATTCGTTCCACTTCGGAACAAAACAACAGTTTCAGTTATTGCGAAGCAAACCGCATGTACCTAAATGTGCCTGCTTTCTGCATTAAGAGCATGGAAAACTAACTCAAATACGCTTAACATTGAATAGCTTCCGTGCTGTCAATTAATAACCTTTAAAATGCGTTTTGCTGTTTTCTTGGTAGCGTGGAAGATTCATAGGTCTTTGCATGTTYCAAACAGTCGAGTGCTGTTACTTAGCTAACAACTGCTAGGGTAAAAGAGAAACCCTGACAGTGTGTGCTTTGAGGCCCAGATGCTTCTTGAATCTCTGAGGCTTTTCTGGGCAGACCAAGTTTCTCTTTAGCACAGGCTCACCTGGGCTAAAACTGCAGGAATGGCCCCCGAAATACTCTTCTCCCCCTCAGCTCTTTCCTCTACCCCGGGGAGGTGCTCACTGAACCGTACACTTCAGGTCGTGGGCTCTGCCCACGCTCGTAATAAAGAGCTGTAAAACTCCGGTGGGAGATTTTACTGGGAAATGTTTTAGATTGGGAAAGGGCCGAGAATATATCTAGCTGCAAAAAAATTACAGATAAGTGCCTGATTGATATATTTTACCGTAGATTTTCTAAAAGAATGAAGGTTATTGTGAATTTTTGCTTAGCTTCTGAGTGGACAGACCTGAATATATGTAAACTATTTTAATGAAGACCTCAGGCATTCTTTTCTTGTTATTTTTCTAATTTGAAGCTGCCTTTATGAGAAATAAAATAACAAATATCAGGAGCTATATATTCTGCTTTTCTTTAATCATTTGGAAGGCTAAAAACTCCTATTTTAATAAAGCATAAACATGATATTAGATGCTCTTATTAATTAGTAATTAAAATATGAACAATATTATTAACCTTCGATTTCCTGTTTTTCAGGTGATCAACACCTGTGATCTCAACAGCTATGGCCGAGAAGTACAATTAAGGTACTGTAACTTCCCTTTTAATATGGGCATGTTTTTGGCAAAAATCTCCAAAACACGCTCTCTAATTATCTGTTTAATAACCTGCATTTCTTGAAGTTCAGTTCACCTCTGGATTGGCTGGTTTATTTGTTCATTTGCCACTTTGTCCACTGCCTCTTGTGAAAGCTACTTCATTTTTTCCTTTCACTCCCCTCTTCTCAGGTTGAGCACTAGCATTAGCAGGGTAAACACGTTTGTCTTGTCTCTGTTAAATATATTCTATAGACATTCCTTGGCTTTTAGTTCTGTGTTTTTAGTTTTAGTAAGAATATCTTAAGAGGTGTATATAGAGTTATATGTTGGGACTAATGCTTGCTTGTGCCTGAAGGTCATGTCCTTTAAAGATTGACTCGGAAAATGTTGTGGGGAAATGCTAGCAAATCTGTCCAGGGGAGGCTTTTGGAATGATGTCTGCTGCATGCTTCATGGCACTGAGAATTTAATTGTTGATTTGAATCACAAGATGGAAATCGGCTCAGCAACGCTGCTATACCGCAGGGAAAAGATGGTTGTTTTTGCTGGAAATATGTATCATGACCCGAGTTATCTCTCTCTGAGGCATGTTCTCACTTGCAAATTTGTAGCTGTGATTTCAGACAAAGAGTAGCCAGATAGGAGAACATGGAGTTATTTCAGGCTCTTTTTCCCTGACAAGTTGCACTGAACTTTGATGGCACTGTAAGCTTCAGTGGAGAGAACATTTGCTTTCCTATGGAAAATAAAGATAAACAAGAATAAACAAAGTAGCACAGCAGCGCCATCAAATTAAAAAGCTACTGAACAATATTAAACGTCATTTTTCTAAAATGACTTCAACTAATTCTTGCCAATGTATTGAGCTTGGCAGTATTCCTGTTCCACTTCTGAATGCTCCGCTATTGGTTTAATATTGCCACTGAAGTAGTAAATTGTAAAAGCATGCTGAAATACCGAATGACCAGCTGAGTTGTTGCATGCAACAAACAGTAGAATTGCTGGGGCTGTGTAATTTATTTGGGAATGAGTAAGGCAGGAAAACTCTCATTTTTGTTAGTTACTTCCTTTGTGGGAACTGAGTGCATTACTTTTTTGATTTTGCCTCTGACCACTACAAATCCTGAAACCGCAAAATTCTTCGTGGCTATTTCCGCACGGAGCTAACGCCCTCTGCCTGGCGGATACTAACACACGTGCAAAAGGAGCAAAAAAGGAGGTCTGAAAAGAACATGTAGGTTAAGGTTGTTTCAACCCTGTRTAATGTCTTAGGACAGATTTTGAACACAGAGTCATCGAGAGCATCATCATAACCAAGAAGCGGGATAAAATGCAGAAAAGTTTCATCTGTAGATTTTGTCAGGCCAACTTAATGTTTCTTTCTGCTGAGAACATCTCGGACTACAGTTACGTGATGGGCTTAAGCTATCTAGGTTTAAAGGAAGCATTCAAGTGCGGTTCCCAGAGGAAATTATTATTTAAAGTTGAGATGGTGTAGATTAATACAGGAATTATAAGAAGCTGGCTTAGGCAGATAAGGAGCTGGGAAAAGACGGGACTACGACAGGATGTACTGAGAGGCAGGTTACCAGGTGGCAAGAGTTGGTGGAAGTATTCATTAGGGATAGGTCTTGTGGCCAGTCCTGCTTAGTAGTTCCTTCAGTATCCTTGGTACAAGGTCTTTCATACAATTTTTTAAACTACTGCAATACTGTGGAAGACAGAATTATTATGATTTTGTGGATTAGTATAATGAAGACAGGATAAAATTTAATATTAATGAGCACACTGTCATTCCCTTAGGGACTAATAACAGCATATTTTGCTATAAGCAAGATATTCAGCGTGTGTAAGTTCAACTTCTTTTGTAAAATATGTGTTTGGTTGCAGCGCATCGTAGCTAAACAGAAAAAAAAGTTGTCTAGCTAGTTGTCTTTAAGACCTGCTTACCAAAGAATGGCAATTTAAATCTAAATAGTTTAGAGCCTAGATGTTTGAATTCTCTAAATTATAATAAAATAAAGCCTTGGATTTAAAATATCAATATTCCAAACCTTATGCTATAAAGCTTGAAGGGGCTGCAGGTGTGAATCCTAACCTTGAATCGTGATGTTCAAGTAGGAGGTTGCAAGGCTTCGAGAAGCAGGTTCCTGTGGCAGCTGAGGACCTGACCTTCACATATCCGGCCCATCTGCCCCTTCCCTTCCAATAACCCACAGACAACCCCAAAACTAGGAGACGAGCCAGTGCAGATCCCAGGCACCAAGTGAGCAGTCACGTGCCTTCAAGGCAACAACCCTCATCTAGGCTGGGTGTAACTGCAGCGGAAGATCAGCCACAAATATAAAACTGGAAGCAGAGCAAGAACCTTAATGAAGCCGGGGAGACCCGGGAAGCTGATAGTTGTTAAAGTCCTAACAGTTCTGGCTGCAGATGGGAGGGTTGCAGCAAGACGCATGTTACGGGAGTAGAGGTCCGAGCAACCTAATACAAAGGCAAGCAAATTCAATTGCCTGCTAGCCCCGCTTTGTAGAAGAATTGCAGATCAGACCAGCACAGATGACTGCGCCGAGTTTCCTGTACGTTGAGTACTTTCCTCACACGCCACCAGTAGATGTGTGCTGACTGTGTGGATGAGCTTGTTATCCTCAAGGATGAAATTCAGTTTCTTGGAGGAAAACGGAAGGGTTCCCTGACACACTGCCTTTGGGATCATCTCTGAACAATCCTGCCTCTAGCTGAGTAACCCTAAAATTGTGGAGAAAGAGGGGTATCTTAGAGTGATCCCCCCTCCCTGCTTTCATGCCAAAATGATGCCATGCTGATGAAAGGGGAAACGAACCTAATAATAGGCCCTTCCTAGTGAGAGATGGCCAGGAATTAGAGTTTAAAGCCAAAAGGATGAGAAAGCTGTACTTTATTATCATGCATTTAAGAACCTGTGCTTTCCTCAGATGAAAGGAAAACCCTTCACATGAATAAAGACAAAACGCAAGAAACAGAAGGTAGGAATAGCTGATCAATTTTCAGAGTGAGAAAGCAACACCAGTAGTGTCTCCAAAGAATCTGTGCTTGAACCTGTGATATTCAACTGATAAATGATCTGGAAGAGATGACCGAGTTTGCTGATGGTGCTGTTAGTCAGAGCAGTAAAGATGAGCGCCGACTGCGAGAAACAACAGAGGAATTTTGCAAAACTAAGTGCCTGGGCAAGGCGGCAGCAGGTGATGTTCAATGTAGGTGAACGCAAAGCAAAGCGGATGGGGGAGGAAAAATATCCCATATATATGGTGATGAATGCTGAGCTGACCATTGCCACTCACATAATAAAATGTTGGGCATAAATATAGATATAAAAGATAAAAGATATTTCTATGAAAATGTTAACTTTATGCTCAGTAGCTCAGAAAAAAGCAAACAGTGTATCAGGAGAGAAGCCAAAATACCCTGAAAATGTCACCCCGCTACTTTGTGAGCCTCCATTTCTTATGTAACCTGAGTGCTGTCTGCAGTTCTGTTTCTCCATCTCAAAAAGGTGTGGTAGGAGCTAGGACAGGTTTGAGGCTGGAAAGTGTTATGCAGGTTTCTTCCGAGGAACGGTTAAACAGTGTAGCATTTATTGACATGGAAAATAAGACAAGGGATCTGAGAGCTGCCCRGTGGCTGCCAAGAGTGACTAGGGACACGCAGATCAGTTTTATTTCCAATGTAAGAGGAAAGGGCATCAAATGATACCAGAGGACGGCAAGTGCGGAACTCATATGACAGCTCTGTTCTTCCCTGGAGGTCTGCTACCGTCAGGGAGGGAAGGAGAGGCTTGATAGACCCTCGTGTGAAGTGCTGTTCGTGTGTTGATATAGAGGCTGCAGAAGAGAGGACTAAAGAGCCACCATTGATGTAGCTATTAAAAAAATAAAAGGTGACTTCAGACTGCATCTGGCACGTAGGAGCGGGGAAGTGTTTGCCCAACAGTACAAGGCTCGTACAGTTTGGTCGCCTGTCATCAGAAAAAGATGCATTGGGACTTGAAGAGTTGTGGAAAAGGATGAGTAAAGGAATGGTGTGTCTTTATTCCTCTATACTACGGGACTGATCGGGATCGACTTGCTTTTCTAACAAAATGAAGGTATAATTACTCTTTAAAAATACATTCGGGGGCAAATATGAGTGAGAGTGATAAAAAATCAAGTGGATGTAACGGTGTCTTGAGTACATTTAGCCTGGAAATTAGAAGACATGTAACTGAATAGATGAATGAAATCCCAGAACAGCTTTCCAAACAGATGGCCAGGACAGAAAAGCGCTTTGCTTTTTCAAGATGGAGTTGATGGGAGGAATTACATTTCTGAATGGGAGTTCACCTGCAGGTCTCAGTTACAGCTTGGAGCACCAGGAGCTGGGTGCTCCATTTGCTGGCGTCCCCAAGCTGTGCAGGAAACAGCTGAACAATTTGCCGGTTGTGTTGATCGCTTTRTATTGTATTCAATTGCATCCCGTGCCTTGGGACTTCACAGGTCACCTGCAGAGGCCAGGAGGACCTTTTTGCCTTGATGCTTGCTTGATGTTTGGGAAGTCTTTCCCTTCCTCCTATGTTTGGCTGTTCTCCTAGGATCTTCTGGATGTTCTCAAGTAACAAATACTCAGCCACCTCCGACTACTAGGGAGTCAGTCAGACCATCCCCTTCCCTCCTCCACTTTCCCTGTCACATACTGTAATTTTGGAGATTTTTGAGTTCATCTACTAACGATTATAATCTGCTAAAAGGTGTGTGTTTTTTAAAACACTGTTACTATATGGCAGGCAGGAAATGAGGAGGGCACACTGTGACCTTCTTCAGGCCACTTTGCTCTTACCATTTATTATGTGGTTGGTTGCAGTCAGCGGGGACTGGTGACCCAGCTGGTCCTTTGCAGGCCTATGTTGTGGTGCACACACTGAATTCATTAGCCGGATTCACAGCCTGCACGCCTAGCATTAATCTGAAAGTATTTGAAGAGTTGTCTTCCCTCAGAGGATAAATCTCTTGCCTCTGTGCTTTCACTCCTGCCAGCTCAGGAAGCACCCAACTGCTTTTGGAGCTCACGGGCGCACGCTACATGAGGTGGCAATACAGAAGGGGAATTGTAACGCCAGCACTAAAGCTGATGCTTCCTTGATAAGGACACCAGAAACAATAATACAGGCAGTTCCGTGTGTAATTCATCAGCTGTCTGTAGATGACAATGTCTCTTTGTAGCTGCTGTTAAAATACAGAAATTAAAAGCATGTGGAACGTAAGATATGCTTAAAACATAACTGCACTTGCTTTTGTCTAATACGGATAACAGTTTGGACTACCAGTCTGCAGGCTCGTTCTTGCAGAAACTCATGTTGCCAATATTTATGCAGATTTGTTCCCCGTGGAAGCGAGAGCTGAATTACCATTGCTTATCCACAGTCTGCCGCCACCCTCCTGTTGTTCTGCAGGCACCCCGAGGCGCGGGAGTCCTTCCGACTGAAGGGTGGATCAGGACGTTTTGATAAAGCAGCACTCGGGCTGAATTCAGACTGATGACCCAGTAATGTTAGATACACTAGGATCTACGCCGTTTGGAATCGGTGACAGCATAGATGCCGGAAGTCAAAAAGTATATTTGCTTATGCCATTTTAAAGCATTTTAAGTTTATTTATATAAATAATTGTGTGGGGATCAAGAGTAGGAGTGTCAGGTGAAAGAATGAAAAGGTAAATTAAAAGATAGTTATGAATATGAGAGCCCTAGTGATTTGAACAAACATGTTTTCATAGGCTTGTTTTTTTATAAGATTTAAAAGGCTAGAAAATGTTTTTCTATCCTGTGACCTATCCGTGCAAATACAGTGTTACATTTTTGTCAGGACTGAAAAGTGGCGAGGGCTAGAAACTAATTCCTTCTGTTTATGATGAAAGGAAGCTCTAATGTTATGAGTTGATTCTGGAGATTTAAAAAACAAGCAAAAACCGTACACATGATAAGATGGAAAATTGTGAGAGATGGATGTACTGCAAATATCCTGGCACTGTTAACTTGCATATCATGATCAGACCCTGAAGGCCAGATGTTCTGGGAGAACAGCTATCCATTAGAACATGATTGAAGGGGGATAGTTTGAAACGTAGCCAGAACCTACAGATGGAAACTTTAAATAAATAAATAAAAGTCAACTTATGAGTAACCAATATAAATAATGCAGGGAATGCATAATATGTTTGTCATTGTTCAAACCAGCAAGCAAACATGCTTCTGCATTATGAACAATTTGCAGCTGATGGAGTGGCTTTGCAAAACGGTTCGCTGACAGGGAATTACAGCCAACCAGCCTCCTGGGCATCTGCAGAAATAATGGCAGGACTCCAGTAAAGAGCACAGACTTCCATTTGCAGAATTCTTTTCCCGAATGATACTTTATTCTTCTCAGGTACTGCAACGCAAACTAATTTGGAGATGTTTCATCCTAGATGAAACCTTCAGCTAATTTTGAAGATAAATACAGAAGGGAGAGAGAGAGAGAGAGGATATGAAAGAACATTTGCATGTACGAGGGCTTATGTGAAGTGATAAGAGAAGGGTAAAAGTGAAAAGAGTCATCCAGAAGCAGCCTCAGCGAGGGAGTAGCACTAGTTGTCTTTTTGCAGAATTATCCCGCAGATGCACATTTTAAGAAAGATTTTGCATATTCCGTTATCAGCTTAATGCCAAGCACATACAACGCTAGCCTGGCCGCCCACTACTTTCAGCTGTGGACGTGTTTTCTTAACGAAGGAAGTTTCTTGGGCTGAGTAATATGAACAAAGAGAGAACCGTCTCCTTTCAAGTGTGGCCCGTACAGCGGGCCGCTCAGTCGCACATAACATCATCGGCAACGGAAAACAGGGTGAGTGCTTTGCCGAGAGAAGTCACACGTATCAAAATAGCTTTGGAGGGTTGTTCTTTTTGAGAAGCAAACAGCAAAGCTCAGGAGAATATTAATATCAAAGCAACAACCACTTCAGTTTTCCCTTAGCAAGAAAGCACACGCTAGCGACTAGAGTTGATTTAATTGAGCTGATTATGAGATAGAAAACTGTAAACTCATTAGCAGAAGCTTAGTGTATCAAAATTGTTTCTGCTCTTCTGTTTTATGAAGTGGAACAATTTAGCATTGGACACCAAGGACTGGAAGCCTTTGTGAGTGCAGACGAAAATTGTGTTTTTCCCCAGCAATAGGACGTTTTTTCAATGTGAGTGCAATGGGTGTATTTTCCCACAAAAAAGACAGAAAATGGTTTTCATGGTGAAATTAAAAAATATTTCAATAGCAGAAAAATGGTCTCTCGGTCTTAGGCCAGGGACATCCCTACTGCCACCGCTAGCCGAAAATCTAGKCCTGCAATGACACGAAATCCTCAGCTCATCCCCAAACTAGCAACGTTCCCCATTAGCAAAACCTGGCAACCCCAGAATTAATCAGCTTAACCCTAACCCAGAAGCAGCTTTCGGGTTCAGTAATAAATCTAATTTCCTTTCCTCGTCTGGACCAAATTCAGCCCAAAACCTCGTTCTTGTCTTTCACCTAGCAAGCTCAGAAGCAGTAGCCCTACAGCAGCTCTTGTGGCCCTTGCAGTCCCAGTAATCCTGTGGCGTGTCCAAAACCTAGCTCTTTTGGAGTGGCGTGTCCAAAACCTAGCTCTTTTTGAGTGACATGTCCAAAACCTAGCTCTTCTGGAGTATATAAGAAGTTAAGCCCTACCAAATTCTTCAAACATAGCCCGGTGGTGAAGGCTTAACGAAGCCTTTCAACGCTGATCACAATTTAACTTGGTGACTCCTCTCACCTCTCCACCGATACGCAGTCGGAAAGGCTACCTACCTGAGAGGATTCTTCCTTGATCAAAATCTTTCCAGTTACTATGAATGGTATTGTGGCACGAAGGGCATAAAAGTGATTTATGTAATAGCACCGTAGCATTTCTGTACTACTCTCCGTACCCTTACTGCCTTGTTTGCTTCTTGCTCCACAGCTGTGCAGTTGTATATTCCTGAGAAGATATCTGTATTTGTTAATTTTCAGCTCGYACATATTATTCCAAGGGTAAAGTACCAAAATTAGAGAAACTAATTTAAAAATCCATGTTATTAAATAAGTGTTTACTGGTTAACACTCTGATAGGCTTTTGACATAAGAGGGAAGTTGCAGGCGAAAGTATGTCATAAACCAAAGAATTCATATTAATTAACAGACAGCAGACTTTGCATTTCCACATGGCTTTTTCAAAGGTGGATTTGTCTCTGTATGCAAAGAAGGATGTCAGTATACAAGCTAAAAACTAGTGTGAAATGAAGAAATTATTTTAGAAAACATGCAGCTCATTTGTGAAGCTTTGTGTCCAATGGATTTGTTTGAAGGAAATGTTTTTAAAAAGGTTTCCATATTACTGTGAATAGAAATGTCATGCATTATTAGACTAAGCTGATTTAAAAAAAGATCCTGTCCTCTTGTTTTCTGGTTCCTGACAATCTGGCTGGGTGATAATAGCATATCCTACGCTATTAGGTGCTCCCCAAAACACTCACATTCTTGTTGAGATAAGAAACACTCTTCCTTCAGCAAACCAAGTTCAGACTAGGAGTGCTGTCTACCTGCCTAGTTTTTTTGGTTTTGTTTTTACCATGATGCTCATCGTCACAAGATTTCACCGTTAGCGATGGCAAATCTTACGCAACACAGCTTGCTTGCATGAGTGGAGCAGTATGTCCAGACCTCCCTTTATACTGTCCATCCATTGCAACAATATCAGCCAGGCCAATATGGTCAAGAAAGCTTRAGGGCAACACTGTGCTTTGTTACAGCAACAGTGGCTTTATTGTTCGGAAGGTAGCTACGAATGGTTTTGTGAACTTTGCATTAGTAGCTGGATTGCTACTGTTCCTTCATTCAAAGCGGCTCTTCTTGCACAACAGAAAYGTTGCGTTCTTGAAGTGCTGTCATCTTACTGTTGATTTATGTCTCTCCAACCGTGGACCTTGACGTCTCCAGCCACAGTCATTTTCCATGTTTTCTATATTAAAACTGTGGAACAAAACGCTGGTTACATTGTTAATCAAATAGCAACACAGTGGGAGTCAGCCAGTATAYATTCTTATACATGGTATCACGAGTTTGCTAATAGGCCGCATATCCTATTTATACATTTCACACTCATGAACACCAACAGTTACGCTACAAACCGATGCTTTTGGTCACATAAACAGGATCATTATTTGGAGCTAATCCCATCTACAGATGTTCTCAGTTACGAAACTGGAGGTCTRGTTTGCATAGTCCAGGTGCAAGTCTCACGCTTTCAGTAGCCTCCCGTCAGCGTTGCTCAGATTCTGTTCAGAGTCTAAACCGATATAAGGCCCCTCCGCATAGCCCAGATCTTTCCTTCCAGTTCTGCTAGGTAGTTGCTACAGTCAGTTAGCCCCAATCTCTGTTCTATGGTTGCTTCTGCCATAATGTCACGTATTTATAAGACATTGATATGAGATAGGACAATAGTTTTTGGTGGTTTCCAAGCAGAGAGAAGTGAGGCAGCGAAAGACCAAGGAAAGCGGGTTTTTAAGGGTATTTAAAATTGGTGGAAACTAGGTGCCTATAAGAGAATTCCGACATGGAAGCTGGGATCCGCCTTAGTGGATTTTGAAGTTTTGACTTCCCCGAAGGGAGTACGTAATCAAATTTGCACTTACTGCCTGAGATGCTGGCTGCCTGAATAAGTAGGCACTCCTCCTTTCATTTTGATGCTGTTATGTTATTAAGCCTATTTTCTGTATATAGATTGATACGTTTTAACAAAATAATTCTTTTGACTATTTGATTTAGTCTGGGGCACTGACTTCTTTTGTTGCCTTCTTGAATGATTGTTTTCATGGACAGTTAGAAAGTCCTTTATAAAGTAAAACATTTCCACAGAAAGAATAAATAACACAAACATCGACCTTTCAGTCCCAAGGAGAGCGTCTACTTAAGATCCTCACAGCTTCTTGCCTCAGTGCAGACTGACATTTGCAAGGTTGATAAGTTGCTTATTTGGATGTAAATCAACATGGAAGGAAAATACTGTCATCTCACCAGTCATGATAGCACAGTCCACGTATTTTCTAAGTGATAGACAATGTACCACATAAATTCACCATCAACGCATAATTTAAATGATGGGTGCTATTAAGTGGCAGCGTGGAGGTGTGAAAGGGAAGAGATTGTTAAAATATTGAAAAATCTGCTGTATTTAATAAAGAGAAAAAATGTCTATCAGTGAGTTTGCCAACTATGATTTAAAACATCTTTGCAACCAGCTATCTACATTGATAGTGTTTTAGGGGTTAGGAGCAGCTCTTTGAACATGAGTCATGATGAATTCTAATGAAGATGTGCCAGCATTTGATATATAAAATTGAGAAAAACGAAGGTATTTTTTTCTTTATTAGTACTGTCCTTTGAAGACCTCGTGTCTTTTCATCCCCTCTTCTGACAGCCAGAAGGGTAAGCAGTTCCCTCTGCCAGCCACAGCAGCAAGCCAGCTGCCTGCCCTCCTTGTTCCTAGTTTAGCCTAAACTTCTTCCAAATCTTCTACCAATCTTTAGAATTTTATTATTGGCATAACCAGGCTCACTGAGTGCTCTGGCACACACTGATCATGGTTTCAATTTAATGGTATTTTTAACCTAGGAGCGTGGCAGCAGAGGATCCAGAGGAGAAGTTTGTGAGGAGCTCTGTATTCTTTTGTGCAGGCAGACACAGTAGAAACCCTAGAGGAAAGTTTCAGAGTCTGGTATGACATGGAGACRAGGGGAGAAACGCAAGATCCTGACCTTCCTGACACTGCTGATCCCCTGAGGTTTGAACAGGTCCATCATTTGTATTGAGACATTCAGCAGTGTTGGCATAGGCATCACTATTGAAAATGTCCATGCATAAGAATGACACCTAAAGCTTCACAGTCACATAAGAGCCTTCAGCACCAAGACTTACCRTGCCTTAAGGGAACGACACTTCTGACTTCGATTCAGCTCACAAGGTTCGTGTGTTGTGGCAGTGTCGCCCCACTGAACAAGCTGCGTACCRTCTTATTCCCCATGTTGCCATTATCAGATCTCATTTTGGGATTACTGGACAAATTGTTGTGCTCACCATTGCTGTTCTGGGCAGATAACACTTTTTATTTAGAGGCTTCCCAGTTTATCCCATGCTTCTGACACTCATACGGGGTATTTTATTAAATGTCACTGTTCAAAATCATACGAACTGTATAAGATCCACTGCTTCTGAATTTTTTATGGTCACTGCCAACCCTGCTTTTTCAACCAGAGTTTGCCTTCGTTGGACTATTTGACAGAAGTTTAATCCTTACATGGATAGAGCTCTGACAATATATTCCTGGTATTTTGTTATTAGTGTTACACACTCTCTAAGCATATACAGCCCTTTCTGTACTAGAAATGGTTCCCATTCAAGCTCAATCTGAGACAGCACATACCATTTTTCTTGCATCTCAGAAGACTTTGGACATGATCTTTCCAAAACGATAGGTATGGAATGACAGGAGTCCTAACCTTTCATCTTTCTCAGCAATGCATAGTGTTGCTTTAACAAGGCAGCAGATTGGATCAAATGGTTGATAACCCTTTCCCCATGCTCTGATTTGCTCCYGAAACAGGCATTTAACTCCCTCACCTGCTGCTGTAATCATGCCCAGCCTGCAATACTGAAACTTCTCATGAACTTTCTTCAGACAAATCCTTCAGAGATGCAGCTCCATCTTCAGAAGCTTCTGGAGCCTCCTGTCAGACCACTTACACGTTGTTTGCTGCAGCATGATGGTGTGTTTTGATGCTGTGTCCTGCGTCTTGTCCCATCACGGAGTGAGTGACCCCAGGCTCTGGTGCCAAAGCCACCTTGTATAGCTTTCCATAAGGACAGGTGTTGAGGAGATCATACCCCAAATTAATTCCAAAGGTAGTCCTGAACTTTTACTGGAACTTGCCCATTCCTTATTAGGCCTTGTCTTCAAACTGCTTTTAATGACAGAAAAGAAGAACCTTAGTACATCTGCTAGATACGTGATAGGTCCTCCTGGGACATAGCCCTGCTTTTATATATCCAGTCTCTGTYGCACCCCCCACCCCAAAACTTTTTACTAAATAAACAGAAGAGCCTATAGAATACATATATATTCATCTGCTTTAAAATGATTGGCAAGCCTCCATCCTAAACATCAAGGCAAAGCCAAAATCATCTCCTTCAGTCTGAGACCTGCAAGTCAGCAGGGTGAAACAGCCCACTGACTTTTAATAAATSCTATGCACTAGACGTGACAGCCGAGTCAAATGCCGAGTTCGGGAGAGCAGTAATTCATTTCTTGATTGAGTAATATGCTGAATGAGTCGTTCCTGTCCTCTAGAGAAGTGCATCGCTCCTCCAGCGAGACCCCTGCTGCTGCATCTTAAAACAGAAGGTTCCTCCTTGGGGTCACTAGTTCTTCAGGGTCGCGTGGGCAGTTTTGGCCCCCCCCCCCCCACCACCACTCTCTGTTTGATTTTCCAGCAATATGGCTTAGGAAACAGGAGGAAAATGACTGTCCATATCCATGCTATCCCCGCACCCTCACGTAGGGTTGCACTACGTGTTGTGATGAAGGCATCTCATCAAAAAAGTAAAGGGAAGGCTGATTTTAAAACAGGCATTTTCTCGCTACTTTTTGTGGGAAAACTAGCCTCAAAGCAAGCTAATATACTTAATTACTTCACTGTGGTTCTAAGATTTGCTGCCTTAAGCACTTGTACCCCCCACTTTATTTAAGCAGTCTTCGGTATATGCAGCAATTAATTGCCTTAAAGCATGAACAGTCCCCCTCCCCGTTCCACCCTGGTGTCGAGGGGCAGTGTATGCCTTCCTCCTCCTCGTGCTAAGCTTTTTAACTTTAGCTACAAAGCTCATCCTTCCAGCACGTAGCGATGTGGTGAAACCGCTTTCATTCTGCGTACAGAAACAGTGCTGCGGCGTGAGAGAGTGTCTTATTYTCCTGTGCTGCCTGGAGGATGGACCAACGCGTAGCCCTTTAAAAGCAAGCAAAGCTCAAGCAGTTACATTGAGATTAGAGGAAAACAACTATCAAGACCTGCTTCAGCAGCTAAACTTTGGGGGGAATGAGATRAAATATATCTTAATTTTGCTTCTGCTGTGTAAACTGCATTGAAACCCCTGTAGCTGCTGCTTCCATGTTTTCTGTGGACAAACAGTTCTGCTCTACCAACATACTATTTTGCAAGCATAAACCAGCGTATGGGGGACTACGTTGCCTTCAAATTCTAAACTCAGATCAGCCTTTAATGATCAGATTGTGGCATGAGGCCTCCTAATTAGAGCACTTGCAATAGTGCATCTTTATTGTGGTCCAAACAGCGCTCAGAGGTAAATCAGAGAGTCAGATTCATTGTGTCAGGAATTGGCTTGTTCTCCTGGTGATAATTTCCATATACTATTATTTGTTTTTCCTATAAGTAAAATTCGAAAAAAGAAAAAAAATTTTAACATCTGAATATTTTAAATGTAGTATCCAGTTGTAATGGGTGATACAGTCTTTAAAGTACTACCTAGGTTCCAGTGGAAAAGTTTTTAATTTGAATTTTAATATCAGCTATATGGAGAGTTTGGAGTTCAAACGTATGCTAAGAGTATCTAATTGATTTTAGGAAGTTAAAATTTCCACTCTCCTTTTTGGTAGTTTACAGTGACTTTCAGGATCAAAGCAACACCTCTCAAAGGGCACTAAAGTCTCCTGGCAGTTTTTCACTRTATCTAAGTTAAAAATAGCTTATCTTCTGCCTTTGAATAAATAAATAAATGAATACAACTAAAGGGTAAAATGTAGCAATGGAAATGTTTTAAGCATCAACTAACAGATTGATCAGAAGAGAGAATGAAGCTATGATAATTCAGCTTTCAGTTTCCATCCACGCAGTGGGTCCCGTTCCTCAAAACCTTTCGCCTTCCAAAGAGTGGGTGAGGGCTGTGGCAGAAGGGGAGACGCGCTTGGACAGCTCTGCAGGAAAGGGCACGCAGGCGGCCTCGAGCCGGGGGCCAGTGCCAGCGAGCCCGTTGGGGCAGGGCTATAAATGTCCGTGGCCTGAGAGCAGCTGGGAAGGGACGGGATGGAAGAGGTGGTTCTGCTCCCCCTRGGCCTTCCAGCCTGGTGAAGGTCTGCTGGGTTGCTCCAGCTGCAAGGAAGCAGAGGTTGCTGGATATTCAAGAGAAAAATCAGGAACGGGTGCTCGAGGTGAGTGGCTTGCTAGGAAACATGGCTGTGAAGGATGCGAGAACGAAGGGGACGGGAACAGACCAAGCAGCGAGGTGCCTTGCTAGGAGGAGAGGCTGTTCCTCGTTGGCAGTGAACGCACGTCGGCGCCTTTGCTTGCTTTGCACTGATGTGAATAATGGCACAAGATGTAAAACRAGAGAATCAAATTTAGCATTCGCAGAATGGTAAGTAAATGATTCTCGTAAATAGCTAATGGGTTTATGAAATGACTTCTAAATTAGGGAGATTCRTATACAGGCAAATAACAGGGAGGAAAAAAAGGACTAATAATTATCATAGCAATATTAAGCTTCCTTTTTAAAAAAATGYGTTTTATTGTTTACCTATGGATCTATACTAAGTAGATTGTCAAGTTCCTTCTTTTAGCTGCATTCTGTGATTATAAACCTGTCAGACACCAAGCAGTAGCCATGTGAAATTAATCTAACAGAGCTAGAGGTTTCTAAGGGTAGCGTAATATTCCCTGAGTATAAAGCCATGGAAGAACTCTGCTCTACAAGTTCARCTTCCTTCTGAAGTGACATTAGCTCAAAAACTACTCGTGCTATGGAAACGGTCAGTGTTATTGTCTGTGCACAGAAACTGCACCGTACGCTCGTGATTTCAGAATCTCTCTCAAGGCCATCTGCGTCTAGTTGTTGTAAGAGTATCCTCACCTTCTAGGTTAGTTATTGTCAATAAAAAAGTTGGTATCAAAGCATTTGAAAYACCTATTTAAAATGCGTAACTGCTTACTGCTGTACGCAGCTCGTTAAAGCTGTGCTGCTTGTCTTCCACTAGGATTGGAGCTAGGATCCAGCTAGGCTGGTAGCCTTGGGAGCGCAAGGTTTAATGGAAAACAAGTCATCACAAGCAAATTATGCAAGAAGAAAAACCTCCACGATGTTGCAGGCCTCAACATCAGGGTCTTTCCAACTAGGCACATGGTAGCGAGCTGAACCGAATAGGTACATCCTTAATTTAACCTCTCATTCAGCATATCCCAATTAGAAAATGATGTTTTCCATATTTGTGCTAGCCCTGTTGGAAGGCTCTGCTGTGATATATAACACTGATTTTTATGACAGACAGYGATTTTACAACTATAACCGAACAAAGCATTAAAACCTGCATCAATTGTATTCAGTTTTCTTACATCCTTGGGATAAAGAAATGCAGGATCACTGCTCCTCAGTAGGACAGGATCCGAACTCAAACGCATAGAAGTTGTCTCCTGCACCAGGCTCTTGGATGGAGGTTGTTGGTTCCTAACTATTTTTTGGAGCCGGCAACGCTGCCGCCATCATCCCAACCCCGCCGCTGGCTTCCTGCTGCTCTGCCACGTCCCTGGTTCTCCCTTGCTCGTCTGCCATCGGCTTTAGCAGGACCCCTGGGAGTACCGAATAAGCCAGAGCTTACGTAAAGACTATTGAAAAGGAAAGCAAATTGGCTTGCTTAAAATAGCCAGGTGCATGGTTATCTGCGTGTCCTGGGCTAAGAGGGACCAGTAGGAGCTGTTTTCCCTTGTAAAGACAGGGGAAATGGCAACCGAGCTCTGTCGGACCAATTTAAAAAATTGAAACAAAACCAGACTATAACTAGAGACTAAAACRGATTTGTCTATAAAGAATACCTGCTTGGAGAGAGAGGGCAGGAACTGATGAAACAGGAAAGTTGCGCTGTTTATTTGTCCTGATGTTGACAGAAATGAATATTTCATTGGAAGTGGTATTACAGTTTTATAGCACGCTGTAGATAGGCTGTGGTTTTTTGGTAATTCCAATAGGTAAATTCAACTTTAGTCGCTTATCACGCTTGCGGGTTCTCTTGTATTTAGAAGGTCGACATAGTGGATTTTGTGCTAGTGGCACTAAACTGCCTTTAYAAGGAATTTCTCTTTATAACACACCTTAATGACTGCGATGGTTGTTATTTCATCTTCACTTGCTATTCTTGCAGCCTTTACTCAACGATTGTATTTTACAAATCTCAACGCTCTCGGTGTTCTCGTTCCTATAGTCTCCCCTCGGCCTGCGTACGGAAGTGCCGCGTCCAAACCGGACCGGTTGTCTAGCTGGGAAACACCAGTCCAGAGCAGAGCCAGGCTTTTCCTCCTGGGCTTTGGCAGTGATATTCCTCCCGGCTGGTTCTGGAAATCCCATTGCAGTATTTAGCTGTGATCTGGTGTAGTCCCCGTCCCCCCGCCAARTCTTTCCGTTGCGTGCTCAGCCAGCTCGTCCCCGTGCTGCGTCTGCACACTTGACTTCTTGTTCTTGTGTGCAGTGCTTCGTACTTGTTCCTCGCCRCTTGCCATCTGGCGCCTAGGCTCTCCCGCGTGGCTTCTGGTACAAAAACAATATCTAACTTAYGACAAAATGAGAACAGAAATCTGAATGCGACTGATTTCAATTCTTGTACTTTAAAATTGTGAAGTGCCTTAATTTGGGTGCCGGATCTGTTCTCTTCCTTTCTGTTGCTTTACAATAATGTTTTCTTTCAATTATCCTCTATTTTCTTGTTGAAGGAAAAAATAGGGGAAGAATAAAAGCTCATTCTAAAAAAGCCAGCTCCTTGTGCAGCAGTGCTTTAAATACACCTCAGCCTCGTTAAAGCACAATCAGCCTAATAAAGACGTTGRGCCATGCCAGGTGCTGCTTTGGGGGAGAGGGGGTTATTTCTGCCTGAAAGCAGGGTGGATGGGGGGAATCACCTGGGATGAATCTGGAATCAGGCAGTGATCATATCACCTTGCTTCTCTTGTTTTTGGAAAGATTTTCTCATATTAACCCTAAAGGAGGGCTGACTATAACAATGCCAATTYGGTACATTTGTAGCACTTGTGATGAGAAAGATAGGTGCGTGGGGTTTGGTTTTTTTTTCCTTTAAAAGCTATATATACTAAATGCAGAAATGATTGAGGCAGTTGTTCAGTAAAAATCCTCCCCTTAGAGTAATGCAAGTTGAAGAACAGGTAGGAATTAYGTTGGAAGAGAAATGAGGGGTTACCGAAGGAAAAAAGCTGGGTATGAATCAACAGTGCCGTTGTGATGGGGGGAAAAAATCAAGGCAAACGCAGCCATGTGATGTATGTACCGAGCACAACCCGCAAGAAGTACAAAGTAATCGTTCTTCTTTATGCAGAGGCAGTAGGAGCTTAGCTGGAGGCCGCGTCCTGATGCAGGCAGCGCATTTCAAGAAAGCTGTGGGCCAGCTGGGGGGGAGTCAGAAGAGAGCGGTAAAAACAACCAGAGGTCTAGAAAAATATGACCTGCAGTGACAAGCCAAAGTGAGATTATTTATTGTGAAGAAAGGACAAAAGAGTGACGATCTGAAAACAGCCTTCTGCTGCAYGGAGAACTATTTCAAAGAGGAGGAGAAATTATTCTTCTTGTCCAAAATGGATAGTGTGACCTTCATGGGTGTAAATTGCAATAAGGAATGGTCTTATAAGGCATCGAGGTGGGGAGGGATGAACAACTGGGGTGACAAACAGGTTGCTTGGGACCATAGYGGAATAGCCAAAATTAAGGGTCTCTCCAGAGATGTTAGACAGACACCTACAGGGAAAGAGCTGGTCATGTCTTGGCGCAGGAAGTGGACGTGGTGACCTCTTGAAGTCCCTGGCAGCCTGGTGGTTCCTCTATTTTGAGCTCATTAAAACAGAAGCTTTGACCCCGCGTTTGTCTTAAACTACCCAAACCAGCACCGAGCATGAGAAGTGAAAGAGTATCTGGGTGGCTGAGATGGGGGGGAAAAGCTGCTGCTGCCCAGAAGAAGAGCTGAAGTGGAAGGGTGACCGACAAAGGGAGGCCAATAGGCCAAAATGTAGCCAGGTTCAGATTTTCTTAATGCTTTATCCCAGTGGTGATGTCGGAAACATCACCAGATTGCGCTGTCGTRCGCAGAGGCGCACGTAATTTTGAACGTATACCAGGTTTTTGCTTTTGGCCATAGATCACAGCGTTTGAAGACAGACGTTCACTTTGCTTTAATTAAAGTTTTAAGACAGTAGTACTGGGAGGGAATTATACTTTACCCTGTTCCCATAATGTTAGCTTGTCTTTTCCAGATTTTTTTRTTTTTAATGAGCGTTAACTGCCGTCTTCTGGCCAGGAGTTTGTACAGGTGCTTGCTAATGAATGAGAAGAAAACAGACAATAGATTTGGGATTGTTTTTAGAAAGTTTTGGGCTAAACGTTTTAATCTTGAATTATATGAATGTTTTTATTTTGAATCGTAGGAATGATTTTGAATCATTATTTTTAGGCAGATTTCTATCTGCTTATATATTCGCTCTTGCTAACAGACCTTTTCCCTTCTCCTTTTTCCAAATCCTGCCTTCACAAGATAAATCGTATAGTAAGAATGGCTGAGAGGGGGAAGGCAGATGAAGCAAAACCTGTGAGCTCCCAGTGCTTTCAGCTGGAAGCACTTACACTAATAATATTTTGTAATGAGCCATAATTTAGTCTGTTTGTGTTTTTGCRCAGAATTATGTCTTTGAGACATGGCCTTTTATATTTACTCCTTTTGTTGCACTGAAAATCTTTGTAATGTTAATTCTGGAATGAATTTCAGCACAGCGCTTGGATTATTCCCGGAGGAGCAACCCAAAAGCAGGACATTTCTTCAAAGATTTCAGCTTCTCTTAGTTTGTATTCAATTACTGTCTTCTGTTGCTTTTATGGCTACTTCTTTCCGTCCGCTTGCAGGGGGCGCTTTAATGCCGCCTAGGCAACTTGTTTATTTTGCTGCAGCCTAAAAGCCCCGAGGGAGGCAGTAGCAAAAGATTTTTTTGTAAGCAAGGAAGTAATTTAGATTATGCACCAGCAGAAGCCCTCTTAATTGTGCCTCTAATACTTCCCTCTCCTCTTCCCTTTTGCAGTAGCATTGCATCTCCGATGGCCGCTGGGAAGGGCCGGGTGCCGCGCCGGCACCTCGGCCTGACTTTGAGGTTTAGATCTCCGCTTTCATCTCCCTAACAGTGCTGCGCTTGTTTTAAGAGCTCAACCTGGATGGGATTTAGATGGCGTTTGATACCTACCATGTCCGTAATGAGGAAACCTGGCGGTGATTCATTAGTCAGGACTGCGTTGGTCTTCCTGCTTAAATCAGGGATTCAACTTCTCACCCCCTCCTCTTTTTTTTTATTCTTTGTGGTTGGGAGGGAAGAATTCCTCAAGCTGTTTGAAGGATGGGCTTCGATTTAATCTTTTTGAAGAGCACTTACCTGCCACTGAGAAATCAGTAGAAAGGCTGCATAGTAAAATAGGAGCAACCTCCTGCAGGATGGAAGTGTAATTCGGGTCCTGTGAAGAGTGCCGTGCAACCAATTTTACCTTTAAAGGACAAAAATACGGCTTCCGAGAGGTCCTGAACTAGCAGCGCTTTCATCCTCAAACCACATGGCGTACACCCCTTAATTACAGGTCACTGTGTACGCCACGTCACTCTGTAGGTGTGTTCAGCTCTGGGCATCTTTACTGACTGATGAAGCCGTGATAATGGTTGTGACCTGCCCGGGGTCGTTTTGACCCAAAGCTGCTATTGCAAGGCCTTGCCACACGTGTCTCTCCTTCTTGCCCCTTTTTGAGCTAGCTTTTTTGAATCGTGCTCGATTCCTTCTTGTTTGTTCCTATCTCTTATTTTCACTTGTGACTTCTCCCTACCTTTGTACTCCGACTTATCCCTTTCCTTGTACAGAAAGGAGAAGTCCACAGGTAGAGTACAGTCACCGAAAGGGGCTTTCTCCTTGGAGAAAGCTTCTTGTGACTCTTTTCTTTAAAGAACAGAAATGGTGCTCTGAATGTTGTAGACAATCCATTAAATTGCACCTTCCTGCTGCCAGGCAGCATGGCCTTCCTGGCCAGAGCCTAGTACTCGAGAAGAAGGAAAAAAAAGCCCAAAAAACAGAATAACACTGTATACAATTTATAATTGCAAATGTGTATCGTGCTCATCACATTTGTGATGCCTATTGATAGTTAATATATGTTTGTGTGCAAGTTATTTATTTATATTATGTATCAGATGACATGCAAATATAAGCAAGGTTCAGGGCTTCTGCTTTTGGACTGTAGGGATCAATGTCATACTGAAATGGACCACTGGTGCGGTTTTGGTGGTAGTGGTTTGGGGGTTTTTTATACTCTACTTGATGTAAACTACAGAAATAACAGTCCCTTCTGGTTCCGAATAGCTACAATGATCCGTCTTCATAAATTTAACTATGTGCTTCTCACTGTAATCCATGATTGTCATGTTTTGATGATGAAGATGGTGTCAAACTTCTCCCATCCAGCCTGATGCTCGGTGCTTTCTGATAACGCGGTCAGTAGGTTGCAGATCCCCTTCTAGGGGATTGTCAGGGAAAATAATGAGGATATGTCCCAAAGCGCTTGATTGGAGAAGTTACATATGCATGACCGTTGTATTTCTTTAGTTGTAGAATACTTAATTGCTGCTGTAGGGTTGCATAATGTATTCTTTTCTAACCACTTTTTCAATTACCTTAAACTGACATGTAGCTTTGGGCCTGAATTTTTTTCCCAGACAGCTGCTAACAAGCCTTACACATATCCATCTGCTTTTGGGGATGTGTGCAAGGTTTGCAGGTTTTATTGCTAGGAAGCTTGAGAAAAACGTAGTTTAGATGGTTTTGAAACTAATAAGGTGGAATCCAATTTTCTCTGCTTTTTAAGCAGGTCTTTGACCTGAATACCTGAAATCTTGGAAATTAACCTTATCCACCAAAACAGTCCTCTCACGCACATGGTAGTCCTTCAATGCGTATTTTTCTTTTATTGTCTGTTTTATATCACTAAATTAATGACATTTCTGAAAAAGCATCTTGATTATACACATCAGATAATGTCACCTGAACTCACTACATACAAGAAAGCTCGGTGACAAGAGAAAATAGCCCAAGTTGCTGCTTGCCTTTATGTCTGACACTTTTAGAAGATTAGGAAGACAAAAGGTGCCGGTCTTCAAAAACTGATGTGAGCCGAGGTTCAGGGTTTGGATTTTGCGGGGGCTGTCTGAGGAGAAGTCAGTGATGAAAGGCTTCTTGCAGAGTCTCTATCTTTTGCCCCTTGTGCACTTTTTCCTAGCTTAAGTTCTGGGTTGCCAATGTGTGTTTTTTCTCCCATCGCACAAATACATTAAGTGAACAGGCTGGCACACCTTATCTGGAGCCTGAAAAGAAGGTGAGGGAATATATGTAAACAGACCCAGCTGCGATGGCTTTCAGAACAGGACAGTGGGGAATGAATCAAAAAAACCATACAGTTGTGTTCTGTTGCGCGAGCAAGAATAACATCTTCCCAATTTTCCTTTTCTCTAGGAGGACACCTTGCGGCAAGCTCTACTGGAGTATGAAGAAAGCCTCAGGAGTTCATGTAAGTCTGTATCTTCAAACATGTGAATCACAAAAGCAGCAGTTGGTTCTCTAGCTGTTTAAAATATAAGGGAATTCATACGCTAGGAAAAACTGGTGGAAAGGGGCTCACGCACACAAAATTGCAGGGGCAGAAGAAGATAAGAAATCACAAACAGGGTTAAAAAAAGGAGCCCAGATCAAGGGGCTCGTGGCCGGGCAGGGGCTCTGCTGTATGTGTGCTTACAACAGCACTTGGGGCAGGGGCTCACTGTGCCGGGCTGAGCTGAAACGGAGCCCCTGAGCTGGGGATGTGAGGGGAGGCTCCATGTGAGGCTGGTCGGGGCCATGAAGAGGTCTCTTAGTGCCCTCAGGGCCCTGACGTCAAGTTTGAACACAAAAATTTCCAAACATTACTTTGTTGCACTCAGTTCTCAATGTTTTAGTTGCACTTGCAGATCTATTCTGCGCTCCAGAAATAAAGAGGGCATTAAGCTAAGGTGAGCACAGCTCTGCCCGTGGTGATTGCATAGCCAATTTCAGAGCTGCAAAGGGTTTATAAAGCCATAAAAAGTTACTAAAGCCTAGCTGAAATTTTACATAGTGGGCTTATGCCCTACTGATTGACATTCCTACGATGTAAGGTGAGACAAAGTATGCTGTAATATTTCTATTTTCTGACCGTTCAGTAGCTGTGCCTAACACAAGTCTTATCCTGGATTTTGCATATTCCACTGGTAATGGGTTGGTTGTATATGCCATGCTCAAATGTGTAATGAAGTTATTAGCAGTACGCCTGATCCCATGTTCAGTACATGCATTAAAAAAATCAAAAAGGAATTGTCCGAGTGGCTACTTTCTGCAATAGTTCCTGGCAGTTTTGACCTTAACGTCCACATTAATATAGTACTGTCATGTGTTGGTGGAAAGGTCAGCTCTACTCAAGTGTATTTTGCCTTTTTCTTACCTTGGTGGGACTTTCTACTGGGGCGAGGGGGCTTTTGTTTGCCTGTGAGCACCTTGGAAATGAGAAGACCTGCTGCATATTTTAGCAGAGGTACAAGAAAGTGGTTTCTGCTGGTGGGGGGAAAAACCTAAATCACTGGGGAACCGCACTGCTGTAAAGTCTGGTAATGCATTTCGTATTTCTAACAAAAAAGGTCCGCAAGAGAGCGTGGGATTTGGGGCAAGCAAAATCCCATTGCATTAATCCATAGAATTACCGCAAAGGTTTTCAATATGAAGAAATAATTAGAGGAGATCCCAAATTTCAAACTGTATTTAACATTTATGTCTATTTCTGTTGCTTTATTTTCTTTTATTCAGTGCCCTCTAGAGGTCTTGCAAATGAAATCAGACTAAGGGAAAACACGACTGTAGGAATGACTGGCTGGTGCTGCTATGCACTAGCTGGTACAACATGTCTTAAAATAATTTCATGGGTGCTCCTAGAGCTAAATGCTGCTTTCCACACTCACTAGGGAGGGGAAAAAATATATCCTCTGTGAGAATTTCAGGTTTTAATGTAGCGTCTGGCAAGGCAAATGTCAGGCTTTGACCACAAAACCAACTATGTGACATTCCTCTATAAAAGCCTGCCTGTTTTATTGCAGGTGAGATTTATGGCATGAAGTTATCAGCGCATCAGATGTTTGTCTGTTTAGTGATCTTTAATATGGTCTAGATAAAAGTACTTTCCCGTGGCGAGATCAGCTTGGTAGCTGAACTGCGGAAATGATGCTCGACCTTTCAATCATGCTCCTGTAGCAGAAGGAACGAGGCCCCGTTTCCTTACGGCCTCGTGTCTCCCAGCGGGGCTCCGGGTCACCTGGCACCAGCTATGGTGCATCTCTGCTCCTGGCGAGTTGGGACCACCTCCGAGGTGGACTTTCTCCCGTCTAGTAAACGTGGAGCGTGACCCACGGCCCGTCCCCTGTGGGGATGCTCAGCAATTGCGCTCCTCTATCTGGCTGCTGCCTTTTGTGAAGTTACTAGTGTCCTGATAACTTTGATACCCCTATCCAAGTTTTTTAGGGGAAGGACAAAAAAGGCAGTTGTATGGTGTTGGCCTCTTTGAGAAATGCAGCTGAAAATCGAAACATCTTCTTTAAAATGTGGCAAAACTTCGGCACAAGCTTCCTGGTTTCTTCGCTGCACGTGCTGGTGCTTGGTAGCAATCTGAGAAACTAATTTAAATGCGTATTTAGTTCTCTCGCTCTTCCTTCACTGGTAGTTGTCATGCGTATCGCTCAGCAATCCTATTTCTTAGCCCATTAAGGAAATGGTAGTTTTTAAGAAAACTCTATTCTGTACTTCTCCAAGTGTGCTTCTAGGAGAGGTTTTTAAGATGTGTTTTATCTTTGCAGCGGAGCAAATCAAAGCTGCTTGGAGCAGCCTCGCTGCCCTGCCCTGGCTGAGCGAGGGCCCGCCGGGGCTTTCCCCTGAGGGGGCGGCAGCAAGGGGCACGGACAGAGCGTGTTGCAGGGCAAAACGGTTGGTACCGGGGACCCGACGTCAGCCCGACACGTCCCGGGGCATTTAGGGCAGCCCAGCTCTAGCGAGGCCCCGTGAAGGGCCTTGCCCTCAGCAGCCGGGACAGCCGCAGCGCTCCTGGAGGTCCTGGTTGCATCCCGCAGGAGTCCAGTTTTTGGGTCGGCACCGCGGCGCAGAGCAGCATTGCTCTAAGGTGGGACGATCAGGGCAGTCACTCTAGAAGGGCACGTCTGACTCTCATACTCTTGCAGAGACACCCTGGATGTATCAGTATTTCTGTCCTAAACAGGAGAGTAAGATTAATCATGGATCTCTGATGCGGTAATTTTGTAGCCTGTGATTTATATATGATACTTATCTCCATGATTTGTCTCCCCTGTGTATGTCCATAAATTTATTTTCCCTGTTCAAGATACAGTTATAGATGATTTTATAGACTCTGCAACTTAAGCTCTGGTTGAATTGCGTCTCGGCGCTGGGCATTTCCACCTCAAAGTGAATTTGTTCCAAAATTATATTCCCCGGAGGAGAGATCTCGTCGTCTCTCGCAGTTGTATGGTGGCACAAGCAAAGGCACAGACAACCAGGGCTGGCTCTGCTCACAGGTGTTTGCTGCCCGAGTGGGCACCTGGGATCAGTTAGCACTTTTTGCAGCTTAGCTGTAAATGAGGGATATGGAAAATGAATTTGTATAGATCTGCAGCTTTGTATTATTCTTCTTAATTTTCCAGCAGATAGGGGATTTGGCATATCATAGAAGAATTTGTATTACTTGGCATCAAATCTTGAAGTGCAAGTAAGTCATTGCAGATTTTCACTTATATCGAAACGTTTTATTATTGATGTTTGAGATTTAAACAAGGGAGGAGCTATGAAACTTTTGCCTTCTTACAGGTGCTTATGGTCACATGAGTTAATGTAAAGAAAGTATCACATACCTAGGAAGACTTACTCCAAAGAACTATATGTAATAGTAGTATCAAAAGATACAAAGGCCAGATGGTTACGTTTAGGACGTAGGTAAATGCAGGAGAGAGGTTAGCGCTCAGTGAGTTGTAGGCTCTTTGGGAGAGCCAGGAAAAGAATTTTCCTTCCTTTTTCTCCGTGTATTCCCGTACGCCAGTTTGCTCCTTTAGCGGCTACCGTTGGAAGAGGCTTTAGTGTTGTGCAGACCTCTCAGCTTCTTGTTTGCTCCTCCACGTTTTGTTATGTGTTAGCATTGGCCTGAGAAGGTCTGCCCCTAACGCCTCAATTTTAAGCCACAACAAGACAGAACAAGTAGTATCTGCTAGTTGTAGCCTCTTTGCTTCTCGGATGAGAACTTCTTTTTGCAGTCAGCAGTCCAAGGTCTAACCTCGTTTTCATCTTCCCCGGGTAATTCTCACAGTGGAGATAGTTGTCCCACAGATACAGTTGTCAGTATTGTCACAACACCGCACGTGTCTGCGTGTCACCCTCGCAGAGATACTCGTGTGCAAGTGCCTCTAACAGAGGAAAGGATTTGGCTTTGTACCTTGTCACAGTGCAGGAGGTATCTCAGAACGATGCACAAGATGTGTGTCTGTGTCTACAGGCTCCTTGACTTCCAGGACTTTATAAAAGCAAGCTTTTCAATTATTTTAAAAGTATAGGAGCGCTTTCAAGAGAATCATTGGAATTTCTCTTTATTACTGCTTTTTGAAATATTTGATTTCCCCCCCCCCCAAGGATGCATGCATTCATCAAAATTGATATTTTCATGTGGGGAAACTTAAGTTAACTTTATTTTGAGAAAATTAATGATACGTGCGCTTTACCCTCCCAAAGATGGCTGAAACAAATGAGGACATATTAGAAGTGCAGTTTCCATTATCGTAACAGTTTTAATTTACAAATACATTATATAGCACCATTCTACGTTGGAACGCAGGAATAATTTTTACCAAAGTAGGAGATCAAGTGCCTAGGTCTAGGAGCTGTATATATATATGCATTGAAATAAAATACAGCTGCTCCAAGAAAATGTGGCACCTGAAAATGTGGTAGCTGCAGTCTAACGGGATTATATCTGAGTAACTCTGTTCTCTTTCATTCCCATTGCACGTGTCTCGTTTTCTATCGGTTCTCCCCTTTGATTGGGATTTAAAAGCGCTGCTGGATTGTTTACCTTGATGGAGACTGAGATAATCCTTGGACTGACTTGAGTATTTTGGGAGCAGTTTCTCAGAGCTGAGTATGGGCTGAATTGATTTGTCTCGAATCAAATAGAGCTTAAGTTTTTTCCTGAAACGGGAGCAGCGTTCTCGCAAGGTTGCTTTTCTTGCAAGTCAGCTTTTCTGCTCCCTGATTTAGTCCTGCTTTTGTGTGCCGCTCAGTGTATTGGAAATGCAGCGTTCGATGGCTTCTCTCGCCTGTGTTCGATGTCTTGCCTGTAATTGCCGACGAAATTGCCGCTTAGTACTTGCATATTATTGTCTTGAATTTACCAGATTATAAAGGTGGACAGATTATTTTCTCATGCTCCAATAGTTTTGGGCTGGATCTTCTTGTAGCTCCTCGAAGTTATTTCTCATGCTAAATGACTGTTAGGTGAAGAAGGTGGCTCGGAAGGTGGCATCTGCCGCTGCCTTTCTTCCGTTGTCTTAGCTTTAAGGTCTCTTGCACCGAGAAAATTAACCGCAGTAAACAATAGTAACACCAGCTTGTCCACAGGTGGCAACGTGAATTTGAAAACCCAGAGTATCATATAGCCACATAGGGTATTTTGTTAGTACAGTGCAGTGGAAACTGGTCAGTTCAAGTGTTTTTCAGTAATAGCTGCGTGTAAAAAGTATCATAGAAACAATGTGAAGTACTCAGGAATTTATGAAAGCGTGTGCTTTTGAGGTGTAAATTGGATATATAATTGTTTGCTTACATAACATGAGAAGTGTTTGCAGTGCTAAACAGCCACTATTTAAAACCATTCGGGATTGAATGGAAATGGAGAGATGTCGTCACGTCTTCACCGAAGTTCAGTGACACATCTGGTGGTGGTATTATACATTTTAAAGTTAGCATGGATTCAGTTTGTCTTCAGTATGGCAAAGAGAGGACTGGCCTGAAAGGGTAAGACATTTCTCAAATATTTTATTCCCGTCTGCAGCCCCTTTGGGGAAGATCCTCCCCCCCATCCCTGTGCCCAAACCCCCAGCCTCGGGGCTGCTGCCTCCCAAAGCCTGAATAAGCCTCTTCCGTCCGCTGTAGAGTCCCTCCAAATTTCCTTCTAAGCCTGGAAGGATGAGTGCGGAAACATCTTTGTGTTGCTGGAAAGCTGGTGAAGATAAGGTATTGAGGGATTTAGCCTAGAAAGGGGCTTTTGCTGCATATCTGTTTGTCTGAACGTACCTCCAGAGATGAGTAATGCTCAAACGCACAAAGCGACGTCGTCTGCAGACTGCCTCAAATCGGGGGGTAGGGATGCAAGAGACAAGATATGGGAGAGACTGAGATGTGATACGCGGTTTTCCAGGTCCCTTGCTGCGTGCTTTGACAGTTGAGATAAAAAATAATCTTTAACTGCCTTCCATCTTTTTTTTTTCCTTATTTTTTTTCTCTACTTTTCTACGAATTTTGGACTCTCCAGTATAGGCCGAGAAATAGCAAAAACTGTTTTTTTTAAGGAGAAGCTTAAAATGATGGGTCAGATTCAGAGTGTTATAGAGCTTAGAGCCCTTTCCTTTCTGTTCCTTTGTGCTGTTCAGAGTTCCTTGTCAGCGCGTACATATGAACAAGAGAGTCGGTACCAGTGTGTAACCCAGGGAAGAAGGGTCTGCGGTATAGAAATGCATATAATTGCTTTTCTAGACACCTTTGGTCGCCTCTTGTGTTACAGATCCACTTTGGTGGCTTGACGTGCAATGTCATAAGCCTCCCAACTTGGATATCTCCTGCCAAGTCGAAAAGAATGTTAACGTGAATATTCATACTTTGGGGTGAATCTGAGAAATCCTAAGCATTCAGGTTTTGCAGGCTGGGGAATCGGAAAAAAGATCAACATTTCTGGTTGAATCCAAGTCTTGAAAATTTTATTTGAATGAAGATGGAAAAGCCTTTGCTGGTATGGAGGAGATAGATGAGTGAGACGAGATGAAACGGCATGAGCAGTGAGGTTTATATATAGGTTCCAGGCTTCTGTCTGGGTTTAGTATGTTGGATGTGTTTAGCTTGTTTAATTACCGGTATGAACAAAGTCATGGGACAATGATAGCATCCTTAGACGTTGATTAAGGAATAGTCTCTGTCAGAGCTCGTAACGTAATGCGACAGTGGCATTGCAAGTAGATGCTTGTGCACCAGAAGAAAATCTGGGGGGAAGATGTGTTGGCAAGCCTGGTTCTCTCCCTGGCTGCTACAACCAAACCTTCACAAGCCCATGGGCTCGATTAGGGGGTGTTTTTTTTCACCCCAACCAACTTATCTTGCGCATGGCATCCTCCTGTTTCCGTTGGTTTGCTTGAGCATTTGGGGCCATTAAGATCTCCATGCCGTTGCTTTGCCTTCCTCCTTGTTTGTGCAGACACGTATCATGCCAGTAAACAAGGAGAAGCAGCAGCCTGATTTCCAGCCCCAGAGTGATCACAACTGTTTGAGCAGAGTAACCATTTTAAATAAGTTACTTCACTTATTTTGTGCATATTTTGAGCAATAACAACTAAGTAAAAAAAAAAAAAAGAAAAGGGGGGTGAGGGCTTCGTAATGCTACCGACAAATGACAAACACAGCGCGGTCCTTGGAGTGAGACTTCCAACTCCTTTGACATAATAAAGAATTCAAAGCACTGTGACTTATTCTGTACTGCACAATTCATTGGCATTAGAATTTAACAGGTATTCAGTCTATTTATTTTTGCACCTGTGAACCACAAAGTATGGTCTTTGATAGATACGGAGGAACGTCTGTGTTGCTTCGCAGAAGAACATGCCTTTCGGTAATCATGGAGGCATTCTGCAAGGATGTCTGGTTTTTAGAGAGCCAGATTCCAATTTTTTTATTCCAATTGAGTTTATTTTTGCATTGTCTTAGTTATAAAAAGCAGCCGAATGCTGCACAAACAGTTATGGGAGATGTAACACAATATTTTGTGCCCGTGGTATTTTTTCTAAGTGTTTTTCTCATTCCACCTGCCTGTTTTTGTACTGCAAAATATGGTTCAGGAGCTGTATTCTTTAAAACAGTTCTTTCTCGAAGCTGAATATTTATTTTGGGAGCGGGGAAGAACCTGCTTCTTATCAAGTTGCATCTTGAATTACAAAGCCATTCTTGCTTCAGAGCGAGAGGCTTTAAGAAGCGCCAAGAGAATGAATTATTGCAGGTGATTATTAATGGATGGGGCGGCATGAGGCACTGGGCAGGGCTTTGGACTGGTCTCGGTTCCCAGCTCAGCCAGCGCTGGCCCAGTGTGGGTGCTGGGTGCACATCACTTCATTTCTTTGGACCTCGGGTCCTGCGGAGTCAAATTACATTGCTCTTGTTTGAAAAATGCTGCATAAAGGTAAAGCATTGCTAACAATAGTCGCAACGTTCCTAGCAGTGCAAACAATTTCATGTAATATGTCTTGACAGCTCACTACAATCCAGATGTTTTAAGATTTTAATGTTGTTTAGGTATGTCCTACTTACCGTGTATTCCTGTTGCAAGTAGTACCTTTACTGCAAGTCTCAGCAGTAAGGCCAGGATCTAAATGAGCACAGGGATGAACTCGCTTTTTTGCTCTGTGGCTTAAGACACGAGCACGGTGTAATTTTGCTCTTCATACACCTGTCCTGCAGATAAATATTTAACTCGGTCCCCAGCTTTGTTAATGCAACAAGAGGACTGAATTATATAAGCCCCTCTTCTCTTCTTTCCTCGTTGCTTCCCTCTCTGCTGCATTCTCTTCCCCCAAAGTCTGTTAAATTCATTGCATGTTATTCTGTCTAGGAACTCCAAGATGAAAGAAAATTTAAAGCCTCAAACAGGAAGCTGAGTTTTAATTCATAAAACTGTTTCAGACCCACTGTTTGCTGGTCTAATCCATAAAGACTTACTAATGAATAATTATTTTACTATGTAGGTTAAGGAAGGGGAGGGACGGTAGAAGGCAAAACCCCTTTGAACTACATGTAGACAACTTTATGGTTTCAGTAAATCAAGAAAATTGTTTCTCGATGTTGACATTTAGTGTACTTAGTAATTCTTTACTAGAAATTACAAGGAACAATTTCCTGTAGGCTAGTGTTAACTTCTCTAATTTAGTGTTGTTGGTGAGTATTTTATTTTAATTTTTCATGTTGAATGCCTGAGACCATGTTGGAATAAGGATTAAATTATAGAAGTGTTCTCTCCTGCCTGTCTTGAAGCTTCCGTTTCATTCAGGCTGTGACTCTGTCCAAACTCTCACAATTGTTATTATCTTTGGGGAAATCAAGAGACAAATGGGATGCCTGCTTGGTTTAAAAAACAAGCCGCGCAGATCGGTCTCAAACAGCAGAAAGGCCTTTAAAATAACGAATTGCTTTTTCTGGCACGGGGTAATTACTGTGCGCCTGTGGTGCTGGGGGAACCAAATGGGATTCGAGTGCAATTCTGCCATGCATAAGGTAATAAAAGTCATGAAATCAGGGTAGTTTGGGGGTATTAGAGTCCTAGAGAACAAAATGCACCAGGCTTATCCCTCGGACGCTGATCACTGCCCTATCCAGTGGTTCTCCTCTTGGCTGATATTGCAGAAGGTATGGCGCCAGCCCCGAACAGCGGTACCTCCTGCATGCCTCCCCACGGGCTGCAGCTCGTCCAGATGCAGAAGAGATTAGTAAGCTGATAATATCCCACGGGATGTGCAGAGACTTCTGGGTGTCAGGTGCCGGGAATGAAACGGGGGTTAGGTACAGAGCTCCAAACTATGGTCATGCTCAGCTGTCAGCTTTCAGCATTTATTGGAGACTCTCTTCAAGCCTGCGGCTCTCCAGGATGCTGAAGGCCATCACGGCACCTTCCCAGAAGCATTTTCTTCTTGACAGAAGAAAATGTAGTGATGTTGGACTGATACCAGATCCCCAAATTAGGTGTCCTTCGTCCAGAGTTCTTTCATGGGCTAGCTATCGTTTCTGGTCTTGAGCACACATAACGGGGATTTATGGCCTTATGCTCCCCTCCAGCGGCAGTTGCCACCTCTTGAAGGACTGCTCAAGGGGAGTGCTGCTACCTTTTGTGGCACCCGACCAGCGCACTCTTCTCTTCTGGGCTTGAAATACTTGGCTCTTCCTCTCTCGCCCTGATCACCAATCTACGCTGCTGATGGAATTATCTTCTCAAGATTCAAAACTCAAGATCTGGTGTAAAGAAAGAGAAAGCAAAAGGGAAACAGGATAATGTAACCTAAAAGGCATCCGCTTTGGGTATAGGCTTGGCATCTGGTATCTGGCATCAAGACTAATTCTGTATTTTGCCAAGTCCCTCCTGGACGGACAGTGTTTCCACAGCTCTGAGCAGAGATCAGAGGTCTCTTCTCCAGTCTTCCCCTCCACTGGGAAGAGCCCTCCAGAGCCTGGCGATATGGGAGTTATCCCTTGATGTAGTAGAGACTTCCCAGGCTGTTTTTTCCCCTCCCTCTGTGCCTGGCTAGCAGCTGAGTAAGGAAGCACACGTTGCAGAGCTGCGTGGAGAGTTGTTTAAACATATGAAGTGCTTTGCCCTTGCCCTACAGGTACTTGTTGGCTGCTCAGGCTGCCCGCTGTCCTGGGCAGTGTGCTGTGGCTCCTAACTCTGCCCCTGAAAGGCTGCCAAAACCAAACCTGTGGATCTCGGGAGAAGTTATGACCCCTCTTTAGGGGCCTAGAGCCAAACTGTATGCGATTTTCTGTGTAGCTCCTAACAACCATCTCTTACAGCCGCGGTCCCTGTGTGCTCCTGTAACGCTGGTGCTGTTTCTGCACCACCACCCCATGCCGCAGTCAGCTTGCTCTAGCTGCGGGGAACGTACTCAGGTGTCTGCTTGGGTTATTTTGTTTGAGACCTTGGCCGTTACTAGATCCAACACGTTAACCTGTGCTGTCTTCAGAAAGCAAATGTCCTCCTCCTGGGGCTCTATTAAAGGCCTAAAATAGAGTTGATAACTATAGCATATTTCATATGCACATCTTCCTTGTTTACAATTTTGATATTGAATGCTGGTGCCAGCGGTCACTGGTACTACCCTCGCGTGGGGCCTCAGGTACAAACCTTTCAGCTCCAAGAGAGACCATGCAGCAACTGGTCTGCTCAAGCCCAGGTTCGATTCAGGGGTTTCTTTCCTGGAGGCTCCTTCTTGTTGCAGTTCAGTAAAAGCCAAAGATTTCAATCTGAGTTTTTCATTTATGAACTTTATTTTATAGTGGGCAACCCGTTAGCCGCCTTCTTGCTCACCTATTGACCTTGTTAGTTATGTTTGTAAAAGACCTGAGCAGGCAGAAGCTGTGGTCGCTTAACCACAAGACTTGCACAGTCCATAAGAAGAGCTCAGTATTTGGTACATTTTTTCACATTCTAACACAGCGGGACATCATTCATGTCATCTCCCCATTTTTACATATGTGTAACGTTTCCAGCCATCTTTTTCAGCAGCTAAGACAGCCATCTATCCTCTTAAGACAAAAGTTTGGGCCTCCAGTAAGAAAGATCCACATTATGGAGTTCAGTATTGGTAAAAGAAATTGTGGGGAAGGTCATTTCTGCTAAACCATTTCCCAGAGGAAAAATGGTAACTGCGTTTTTTGGTGTTTTAATTTCCTATGCAAAACACTTTAACAGGGCTTACCTCTTTCATATTCAACACAGCCCAAGTGTCGCTCGCTGCTAATGAAATCATTTCTTTTGGTAAAGGGGATTTTTGCTGCTGATGTTATTTAATTATACTCCCATAAAGTTGGGATTTTTAGTTATGCAATAAGACATCAGAGAGGTATGATACACTTTTGCTTCCTAAGAGAATAACTACCAAATTCCTCTCTGAAGCTGTAATCAAAGCTGGAGATTCTGCAAATGATTTGCGAAATGGGAAAGACAGGTATTCTGCACTAAATTAAAATCTGAGTTTTGGCATTTACAGATACATATTTTTTAAACACTTGTTTTCATTTCTTGTCATTTTCATCTGTTTTAAACCAGTTTTATCTGTTAAAAAAAATTTTTCTTTAAATAGTTTCCAACAAATCAGGTTTCTTCAATTAATGGATTTCTGTGCTTGCCTTGCGAAGGAAATTCAAGCAGATTAAATAGAGATAGAACCCATTCTAAACATCTTCTTTAACAAACAAATACAAAAATTAATGTCAATAATAGAAGTTAAGACTTCTAAAAATATTTGCCTTAACAATATGTATACTCCATGACTCCCCAGATGTGAAAGCCTAGGGAGAAATGTGAACTCCGGCCATTTTTTGCAGTTGATTGTTTACACTGCGATTGCACTGGATTCCTATTGCTTTAGGGCCCTGGTGGTTTTTAGGTGACTTATTGCCTGTTACTTATTGCCTTGGTGGGTTTTATGCTGCAATTTTTGCCTTAGCCTTTGTAGTTCTCCTACAAGTGAGGTTCTCAGTTGTTTGAATCAAAGTACAAACACAACTTAAGTACTTGTTGCCTGGTTATGGCTATAGTACCCTAGCATTAAAAGACACTACCAGCACTTTTGCTCTTTCTTTCAACCACCAGAGATGTAAACAACTCGGTCTCCCCTTGCAAAGCCAGGTTATGTCCTGGGAGCAACCCTGTGGAGGATGCAGGTTTCCTTTACCTCCCACTTTCCATCTTCTGCAGGTTTTCTTTACCTCCCACTTTCCATCCTCCTCCTTGAGTCCGAGAGCAGACCTGAAGAAGGCTCAGCCTCCAGTTTTACAGGAGTTGGAGGAAAGCAAGTTTGTGTAGGAAGTTCCGCATGGTAGAAGGTGGGTTTCTTTAGAGCAGCATAGTGTTGTACCACTTGGGCAGGCCAAGTTAATCAGGAGAACCCCACAACACGCTCGTGGACTGCCTCCCCAAGTGTTGTGTTTGGCCCAAGGATAGAGTTTACCGCTACCCCGGCCCCGCTTTTCTAGTGCACTGCTGAAGATGACGCAGCCTGACAAATGCAACTTTAAATCTCACAGCTGTTCTCTCAGGTTTTGCATAGCTCCCACATCCATTTTTGGACTTCTGCCCCCCCCCCCCCCCCCCCNAATAATTACAGTATTCAAGTTTCTTTTTTTAGATGATTAAATCGTTTGGGATATCAGAGAGAAGGGTTCATTTATGTAATTCTGTTTTAATTAAAAGAAAATGCATCACTTCAGCAAATCATGATTTAATAGCAGTGGCAGAAATTATCTTCAGACTAGGGTGCACTCTTGTACTCTGTCTGTTCATAGGAAGATGTTTAATGACAAACTCTTACCCAGTTGATGTATCTTATAAAAAGGACCTAATTTTTATTTCAATAAATAGAAGCCTCGATTTCTTCTTTGTTGAATTTTCACTATTTGGCAAGGCAAAAACGTTTTGGAAAGGCTTTTTAAGACCATTATATAGTGCTGGTGATAGGCCCATTAGAGCTATACACACTTTCATGTTGGCTACACTGCCTGGTGGAGAGGCAAGTAGTCCTTACACGTCTTATGCTCTGGTAGAAAGTGGAGGGATGCATAGACTAGAGGAATATTTCAGACAGGTTATGGCCTTTGATTTTTCTTTTCAAATACATTTATGCTTTCCTTGAAACTTTGGAAGA
The DNA here is from genome assembly GCF_003343035.1 of Apteryx rowi. Taxonomy (NCBI): domain Eukaryota; kingdom Metazoa; phylum Chordata; class Aves; order Apterygiformes; family Apterygidae; genus Apteryx; species Apteryx rowi. The sequence goes on along the minus strand of NW_020447375.1, from coordinate 1,576,276 downwards.
CGCTCTTTCCTTGGGAGAGGATGTCTCGATAGGAATGTGGCAAATATTTAGCGCGAAAATAATAGCAAGGGTTACGTATGTTCTGTGCCTGTTTAGGATGGATAGTTTCTATTTTAAGGGAAGCTGTAGCAATTTTTTTAAAGCATTTTGTTCATCTTATTTCTGTGGTGTTTATTTATTTGCCCCAACCTATAGTTTTCCAAGAGATTTACTGAGGGCTACACAGTTGTTTGTTTTTCTTCTACAGCCTTCCAGATAGGAAACACTTCCATCCTCGTAGGGAAAGAAAGTAGCGTCCACTTAGTGAGGAGCTCTGGTGCAGACGGAGTGCAGACCCAACAGATGAAACCAGAGCTTGCCGTCGGGTATAAAACAGCCCGAGCTACGCTATGGAAATCACCTGATTTTCCACCCTCTGTTCAGCTGCTTGGTGCTCTCTGTGTGCACTCTAGCTTAAATTTGCCAGAGGGGGTTTTGCTAGCGGCTTGTCTCAGAGCAGGAGGAAGTGAAGTGGTGCTAGAAGACCTGTGCTCCTCCGGGGGGAAAAAGGGAGCGGGGAGAGGAGCAAAACAGACTGCGAGTGGTAATATTCACCTGGGAGGTGGTGGGCGGCAGGAGGGGAGGGCTGGCTTTGCAGGAGCCTAGAACAGTTTTGAAGGCAAGACTTAGCTGGCTTACATTTGAAATAACTTGTCAAAGAGCAAGCAGTCTTCCAAAGAAGTTTTAAAATTATGTTTCAAGGGACAAAATCAAGTATACAAAGAAAAGAGAAAGTAAGATATATAGGCATGTGGATGAGAAGGGCAAATATGAAAGGGCTGTATCCGTTGTAATGGAAATGAGTTATTACAGATTTGATTTCTGATTTATGAATATTAATTTTGAAGGAAGACAAAAAGATAAATGAAGGGCAGTCAGATGTCTGTACAAATGGAAGAAGTTTAGCAAAGGAAACAGGAGGCAGTATAAGAAGAAAATACATTTTGCAATAGTTAATTAAAATCTAGCTAGAAGGCAGTAAAAGGGCAATGGTAATAGCTCATGAAGCTCATTATGGTCAGCAGTGGCGTCCCTACCCATTAATACTCATTCAGTGAGCTCAGTCCTGCTGCCCTCCAAACAGTGAGCTTGGCCCTTGCCACCAAAGAAGTGCCAGGTCCTGCCTGCATTTCACAGTCATCTGTGGAGAAAAGAGGTTGGTAAAGGAGATAAAGCAGGGTTTTTCCATGAAAAAGATTTTTGTATCCTGAAAGGAAAATACACTGCAGTAGGTTGAAAGATGTTTAAGGTGTTTGATGAAGAACATAAAAATGATTAAGTTATAGAAGAAAACATTGCAGGAGAAAATGGGAGCTGGAGGAATGATGGGGAATGGAACCTATGAGGAATGCGTGGTTGCACATGAGTGGTCTAATTGTAATATTGGTTGTTTTTTAGCATGAAATGTAACAGAAATTGTTTACAACGTAGAGGGGAGAGCCTCAGGAAGAAGGACCACAACAAGTAGAAAAAGGAGACCAGAATTTGGAAGTCCTGCAATGTAGTAAGCTGCCATGGGCTAAAGGGGGGAGGCCCTTGAGTAGACAAATAGGTTGTTAAAACAGAAAGGGAAGGTAGGAATAATAGTTTCCAGTGTGGAGGATGCTTCTCAGTGGATTCCAGTGGGATCTTAAGCTCTTCAGAAGTTTGCTGTCGATGCTAAATCTTTTAGGATGGTGGATGTGGATAATGATTGTAGAGACTTGCAGAAGAACTCGATGATCCTGAGCAGCTGGGTGAGGAAACAATGAATACCACCGAAACGCTGAACACCATGGTATTCAGTGCAGATAAATCAATGAACTGCTACTGCTCTGAGATAATAAGCTACGATTAAGACAGGTGTTTTTTAATTGAAAATTTAGGCTAAGTGTCCTTTGACAATCAAGGAAAAAATCTAATGTTGCGATAAGAATAGAAGCAAAACAGAAAGTATAATGATAATAAACTGCGTATACTGTGCAGTTTTGGTCAAGGAACTCCAAGGGAGTTGTTGAAGCCCTGCTGAAGACAGAGAGCAGGGCAATAAGGATGATGAAAGGTGCAGAAGGGTTTATAAGGAACGACAGTGTAGACCTGGCATCCCTGAGTCCAGAAAAGTGAAAATGGAATGATATAGAGATGCATAAAATCCTGACTGCAAGAATTAAGGTGCATCCAATGAACCTAGGAGATGGCAGGGTCAAGATAAAGCTGGTATGGCTGTTCCTGTATTTATGGCCTAATAAAACAATTGAGGTAAATATAGTATATACAAGTTCAGAAGCTTTACTAAGCCTCTTAATTTATAGCTTTCATCTCTCTTTTGTCTTGTAGGATGGTGAACATGTTGTTAGCAGTAAAATTTATAAGATAGCTGTAATTTAAAAAAAACAAGAGGATTTGTTCAATGGAAGATCAGGATTAAAATAAAGAATCATTCAATAGAGTAACTCGAAGCTTGGAAACTGTATAGTGTGATAGGAGAGAAAGTTTAGAGGTCCATTTGGGCAAGTATCAAGGCCTGATCATTATGAAGTAGTGCAAGATAAAAAGTACAGTACTGAAGTGAAGGACTTCTTTTGATTAACCTGGGACATATTTAACCATGGTAGAACACCATCTCGCTGGGGACACCTCCATTTGAACGACTCGGTATCGTTCCGAGTTGAAAAGTAACATGAACTTTCTGTTGATGCTTAATTGACAGTGGTACAAATAAAAAGTAACAGAACTAGCAAGGTTAAAATGAGTCAGATAATCGGGCCAAGCTCTCACCGGTCTGTGTAAGGGGGGTTTAATCATCCAAAATCCTGTAGTACAAGAGAGAATGCTGCGGATCAAAAGATAAAAATCCCCTTGGGAAAATAACTGGAGAACCCCGCTAAAGCCAGCTGTGCGGCGTTCTCTCACAGGGATAAAACAAACGGTATCTTAGAGGCAGGTACCGGGAGACAAGGCGGCAACTGATGGGATGCTCTTGGGGCAGCGTGGAACGCGTTGTAGGACCACCGCCGGGCTGCTTGCAGGTCGGTCCAGCCGGTTCACGAGGGCATTGCGAATACCACGGCATTCATAAATGGGCTCCAGTTTGGGGGAATGACGATTGTGAGAAAACTCAGGACGAAATCTTTCCAAAGCGCGCTGCGGTGGGATCAGGCAAGCTCCAGAAAACAAGTCGCTGAAAAGAGAGAGGCGGATTGATGCACGTTAGGTGCCTCGGTACTCGGAGTAAGTAATACGAAGATGACAAGCGCTGGGCTAAGGTGAGGAAAAGAAACTCTGTGCGTGTTTATGTGTTAAGCATGAAAACCCATTCGGCGCTAGGAGCAGGGAGATGAGCTGCCGGAGTCGGGGCCTGAAGTAAGTAATGCGTGCAAGCAGCTTGGGAGGCGAAACTTTATTACTGAAAAATCTTCAAGCATGAAACGAAAGACTGCAGGAGAAGATGGGGATTAATGGGCTGGGTYGTAGGTGATTTGTATTGCTTGACTGTTTAAGGACACCTCTTTACCGATTTTTATGAAATTTTCGGAGCCTGTCCTTCCTAGTGTGCCTGTGTCACGCAGATGTAGATTCTGATCTTTGGCCCTTTCAGCACTTTCTGTGATTAAGAGCGAGCTGTGCTAGTTCTGGAGGGGGTTGATGAGGGTATGGGGTACTTATCTATAGACTTAACAAGTACAACTAGTCTAGTATTATTACACTCATGGCAGAGAACCTAACCAATCTTTGTATTAAAATACTCCATTTAATCAACTCTGCATTTAATTTAGACTGACCAGTTGCAAATAGGAAAAGGGTTATAAAAATACAAAAAGGAACAGGGTTAGTCTGGCTCCATAAGCTCTCCTAAAAGTGCAGAACGACAAGATACCCAAAATATTCAGTGGCACCCGAGTGTGTTATTTCCTTGCTTTCTTTGACTAATCTAAACTTTTGTGTTTACAGCATAACACCATCCTGTTTTTAAGGTGACTTTAAAATATATAAGCACACTAAAAAAAAAAAAAAATTCTTTCTGAATAGTAGCAAAATAAATCCTTTGCAAGTACAATAGTGATGGAACTAAATGTTAAATTTGCTTGCAGGAAGAGTTACGTTGTTGATTGAAATAACAGTCATTCTCTCAGCAGGACTATTAAACAGGACTTAAATGGAATAAAGCATTACTTCACTGAATGGGAATTAAAAAAAAACAATAAAAGGTTCAGGGTGGAGAACATCTCGGTATAGATGGACCGTTTCAGTGGTATGCAGAGCAGCTGTGCCGTAGAGTACAAGCACAGTGATTTCTAGAGAAACGTCTGCATTAACAGCTACAGACCTGTTCCTTGTCACTTGACCCTGGACCTTCAGTAAGTTCAATAATACTGTAATGGCAGAATTCTTTGCCTTTTCACATTTCAAGCATTTTCATTCATTTCTAAAGAATTAGTTAATGATCTTGAGATTTGTCTCTCATGGGTGGTGCTGATCATTGAGAATAAGGTACAAGATGGCTCTATTATTTAATGTTGTCTTTGACTGACCAATACTTCTTTTAACTTCTCAATGAAGACTTGAGGTTGTTTTAGCTAATTCGTTGCCTTTGTGTTGTGCTTTGACTTTAATTTCATAACTTTCACTACAAAAAAACCCAAAACGTAGTTCATTAATGAGATCTCTCTATCTGAATAGTTATACAATATTAATTTTGCTTCACAAAGAGCAGAAAATACTTTCTTAATAAGCAGAAAGTATTTTCTTAATAAATGATTATGGAATTTCTACCTTACTGTTTATAACCATTCAGATCTTTACAGTGGTGAGAAGGTATTAGCAATTGTATATTGCTATAAATTGTATAGCAATTCAGATAATTATGAAAAATGAGACGCATTTACCTTGTTCCTAGCTGGGATTCTGCCCACCTCGTAGCTGGCAGTCGTGCCGATGATAACAGCTGGGAGGCCAAGAATTAGACAGATGTGGAGAGCAAACTCTTGTGGAGTTGGGCTCATTGGCACTTGGTGAGGAAACGGCAAAGCGGGATTGGAAGTTTCAGATCTTAGTAGAATCCAGCCAGTACTTTTTTGGTTTGTAGATTGTAGATATGGTTTTTTTATATGTATCTATCTTATGCACATACACACTTTTTTTTTAACTCTATTAGAACGCAAGTTTTCCTCTTTATCACATGCTTCCATTACATCTTCATTTTTATACTGTAGGACTTATGGACCCATGAAATATCTTTTGCTGCCTTCACACGGTAATGTGCATTAACGGCCTACCCCATTTGGCTTCTCGCTTAGTTATATAGTTCATTGGCTTCTCTGCCCTGGAAGGCGTCACCGGTTACGTTTAGGTCCAAACGATCGGCTTTGTGAGGCTGGGAACGGAGGACGGTGTTGCGGCGAGGCACCAGAGTGGTGGCGTGTTTGCAGCGTCAGGGCTTATCGTTACTGCGTGACTCTGTGCTCATCAACAGCTGAGCCATGTTCCACACCACCACTGGTGAAAGTATCGGCACTGGACCGTAGAGTACGGTGTGTGCTGCGACTCTTCCAACGTGCCGTGCAGTCGTTTCCCTTATCCAGCTGGTATGCACGCGAGCAAGAGAGCTGGGGATAAACAGGAATGGGAATACGCTGTAAGCTGGAACTGAAGTATTAAGGGGAGATCCCAAGAATAGAAGTAAGATTTATAAAACCCCAGATTTTGTAAAATCTGTCTATTGAAGGAGATGGTAATCTTCACTATTTAAATTTGGTTATTTAAACTCCAGTCACTGACAGCAGGCTAAAAAGAAGCTTTCTTAGTTCGTATTTATCTTCTATTTATGTTCATACATAATAGCCCATCAAAAGAACCAAAGTTGTCAAACATAAACTCATGACTAACAGAAAACATAAGACAAATACAGTTTTCTTATTTCTAACTTACTAAGGTATTGACCTAACTACATGGTTTTTACTTTCTCCATAACATTTTTTCAATGCAAATGCTAGACTGCAGAGTCTGGACTTTGAAAGAAGGCGTCTTCACCAGGACTAGCACAGCTCACGAGAAATACTCCGGATACTCTGAATGCAATTTTTTTTCTTATGTAGCATTTATTCTATCAGGGGTTTTTTCCATGATCTAAGTCATCTTGGAAGTCTTTCAAATCAGTAGCAGAATGCATGAATGCGATGGCTTCATTGATGAAGATTGTTTCTTTCAGACAGATATGCAGAAGAAATAAAAGTTAAACTGTCTATTTTTGAGAAAAAAAGCAACTCGACTAAATACATGTAAAAGCAGATATGGAAAAATGTAGAGGTGCATGCATCGATGAAACAAGAAAGTTGCTTACCGAAAAAACAAAGCCAAAAAATCTGTATATCTGCTACTGTTTTGCTTAATTTAATAAAAGGGAAGGACTTTACATGGAACCTTGTTAAAATCAGCCCTGAAGTTAAATTCTTGCTGGTGGCATGGAGACAATTTGAAGGCATCATAGGGGATACTCTGAAGAAATGCAGGCTATCAAAAAAGGATTGAGAAAGTCAGAAAGAAAGCTTAGCTCTCGTGGCTAGAAGCAGGGAGCAGAGAGTTGCCAGAAGTAGGGGAGGTCCTTCAGAAAGCTGAGGTTGGGTCCAAGTGAAGAAAATACAAAAAAGTCAGTATCTGGCAGATTAAAACAGTGAGGCATGCCAGGGGGAAAAAAAAGAAAAGAAGAAGAAAGAAAAGGAAGAAAACAATTTGAAGAAGCCATGAGAACTAGCAAATTCTTTTTCAGACATGACAGATGGCCACAGAGTTTGTAGGACCAGTTATTGATAGAGGTATAAAAGGAACGATCACAGAAAATAAGGCCAGAACAGGAACCCTAAATGGACGCAGGGCATCTGTATCGCTGTTTGAGGCAGTTCCCTCCACGCAGCTGTTTTTGAAGGGAAGTCATTCCTTGTAGCTCTATTGCTGTTACTCGGAGCTGTTGACAAGTGTGGGGACAGAGAGATCTGCCTGAGTTTCCAATGGCTTTTGACATTTTATTTAGTTACGCTCTGGCATTTGTTTCATAATACATTATTGGAGGTGTTTTGAAACAGAAGGATAGTATGCAGTAATGTATAACAGAGCTTAAGTGATTTGTAAAATGTGGAGGTTTGGGGGATTTTTTTTAAATTAAATTACACTTGATATCAACTTTTGCATAGTTAGTGTTTGCACATTTGCGTAAGGAGTTAATCTTTTCACCCCATTTGTAAGCCCTCTGCATGACTTAAGCATTTGCCAGCGCTAGGATAAGACAGTGCAAGCGTCAAAGCTAGCATCCAGAGCCAACCTTTTCCGTGCATGCCAGAACGGGCAATAAACACAGTTTATCATAATAAATGTATTACTTGGCATTCCACTCCGGATGCCCTGTTCCGGTAGCAATGGTAATATTTTGACCCAGAGGTCTGGCAGCATTAGGCTGACTCGATTGTTCGGCTTAACTTTTAATGCAGGACCCAGCACCGCGTGCCCTGCAGACGACCCACCCCAAAGCTCGATGCCACTTGGTTTCCCCGGCAGGGTGACTGCGCTTGTGCAATTTTCCCTGAAGCGTACGAAACTAAATGATGCACAAGCAAGGAAGGACGTGTTTTATTTCGAATGACCATCTGAGGTGTTCCCGTACGGAAATGATTCGCTGGGGAAGCGTGCTGCTGGCGCTCCGCATTTAAATAGGCGGCAGAGAGCTCCGCTCTGGCTGGGATAAGGAAGCGTTCGAGTCATATTTGTCGCCTATTACCTGGGGTTTATCCTATCGCCTAATTTTGCAAGGTTTGCTTTATGTATCTGCTTTCTCCCTTTTTCTGGTTTACAGCTGTTGCTTGTCGCCTCCTCAGTCTTGCAGGTCGCAAAGCCGCGTGTTACAGAACACTTTAGGTTTAACTTGCTGGCAGCAGACGCTGTCGTCCATAAATAACTAATGAGTCATAGAAAATCTTCTGGTTTTAACTCAGTTCATTACGAATGCTCAGTCATCTTTTATGACCAGCACGTGCCATGTAAACCTGTAATTAAATGAGCCTTCATAAATATCTGTAAATATATTTTATAAATATGCACGTTGCATGCACTACAGACATGCTCTAAAATTTTTCCCTGTAACGTAGCTGATGGTGTTTGGATAAACGGGTCCCGAAGCAACTTGATGCTCAAAGAGCGTAGCTCTCTTGGTGTTTGCATGTTCACGTTAGCCTCTAATTTTAATGTTGCAGGGTCCAACGGCATACCCGGCTAGTGCACAGGCATTTCGAAGTTGGGATGTCTGTTCTGAGCTTCCCAGGTGATTTGCAAAGGTAATTTTCTGCAGCCCATTTAACTACAGCGAGTTTCTCTTTCTCCATTTGAAAGCAGGGATAATATATGCTCCTTGCCTGCCAGAAGAACAGGGTTAAAAGTTTGTCCGGTGTTTGGAGACCGCTGGATGCGGATGCAACTTTTCACTGATGGGGGTCCCCTCCGCTGAGGGGTTTGCTGTGGGCCGCTCGTCTGCCTGGGAGTCCCCTGTCCTCTGCCGGGGCCGATTTGCCTTTTTTGTCCTTATTTCTACGTTGGGAGCTGGCCACCGGCTCTCTGTCCTCTTCTGCAGTTGCTTATTACTTTCTGCATGAATCTTAAGGTTTGTTTTTTCTTAGAATGAGACAAATTGGGTGTTGTGGTGGAGGAACATAACAGAGGAGCCTGCCCCTGCTCCACGAGCGCTGCAGTTCGTTGAGACAGTCAAGGAGAAGTTTCCTTTCTTTAAATGGCCGGGGCTACAGACATGGCCTTTTGCAATATTTCTTGAATTCCAGGAGTGTTTCCTCCTCAGACCGAACCAGCTCTTCTAACCTTCTTGCCACACTGCAAAGTTTATCATTTCTCCCAGATATCAGAGGCAGACGTTGTTTGCGACTTTGTTTGGGTAGACGGAGGTTTGCCTTAAAAACATATTTTATCTGACGTAAAGACAAATGTGTAAACTGAACACATTTTGGGTTTTACCTTGTATTTTTCCAAGGTTTTGCATTTTGAATTATTTTTAAAGCGACTTCAGCTGCAAACATAAGCCTGATGCCAATCAACACATGGAAATAAATGATATTAAATATCCAAGGCAATGACATCAAGTTACCTACTGTGCGTGTTGGGCTACTTCAGCCAATTATAACTAAGCAAACTTACTACTAAAAATTCGGAATTAATGGTATTGAAAGCGCAATAGCAAAAATAACTGTAATTATTCTAGTAAAAAGTGAGAAATAAGTTTCTTATAATATATTTAAAATTTATCCTCAATAACAAAAACCTGTAGCATTTCGACTGTATTATTGAGAAATGCATACGAATGTGTATATGGTGCTGTATCAGGAGGGGAATTTAGAAAACAAATGTGAGGCAAAAATCCTAGTACATATGTCTTTGGCTGTATGTGCTGCTGCCTCTATGATTTTGGATGTGGGAATGAGAAAAGTTTAGATGACTTGGTTGAAGTAAGGTTTTGATATTTGTTCCTAATACTCTTTTTTTTTCAATTTGGAAAGTATTTGGTGGAAAATGGTAACAGTGCTGCCCCTTGGTAGCTGTCAGTGAATCAGAGGAAACAAAATGTGACAAACCTTGAAAACTCTGAGACGTTTCCCCCTGACCTGAGGCTCGGGACAACAGTAAGATGGAACCAATCTTCTTCCTAATTCTGTTTTTAATTAGTATTTTACCAAAAAAACAGCTAGGTGAAAATTGTTGCGGTTTACAATTTACGGCGTGTTTATTAAGTTAATCAGCAGGTATTTCTGTTTTAAGAAAACTTGCTTTCCTGCCAAGAGTAAATTATTTTTTTCTGAGGATAACAGCCCTCTGCTGAGGCCTGAGGATTGCTCGTGGCCAAGTCCCTTCGTTTCTCATTTACCTGCCTTTGATTCGGCAAATGGAAAAGAAGGGGGGGTTGTAACTCATTTCAAGGGAAGTGGGGAAAAGTAAAATTAAATGAACAACGTGCAAAAGTGTTGCAGACTTTTTTTTTTTTTTTTCCAGTCTCTGTCTTCAGCTCTTAAAATACACTCCTACATATTTCAGAATTCTTTGTGAGTTTAGCTGTGAATCATTCTGGATCTCTAAATTATTCAGGCTGCATTATAAATATGAGAATGAAATCGCAATCTGTGCTGCTCTTGAAGTGTATGTAACTAGCTTATCTCACCGATACAATTTGAACTTTAAGTGCATAATCCGTTTATATGTACATCACTTACAGTGTAATAGTTAATTATAAAGCTATCCAGCTAAGGAAGCAATCGCATATGTCATTGTTTTTCTCAGGAATCAAATATTTTAGCACATCTTTTAGCAAATATTTGAGCTAAAAAAACTTACTTTCACAAATATTATTTCCAAAAGAATTGAAGTTCTTGCACATTTACAAAAATACAGGCATAAAGAAATCAATGATCCTTTCCAGAAATGGAGACAGTTTCTTAATTTCCTCGTGAAGTTTAGATCTTAGGAACAGGACAGTGAGTTCTTTTACTCTGAGCCTTCCTTCTGCTGCCCTTAATCCTTCCTCCCTGCTGCAGGACTAGTAAATCACTGCCTTGGTGGTCATTGTATTGATCTAAGGCTCATCCCAAATGCAGGTTCTGAACTGAAGAAATCAGCCTATACCACGTAGTTTTGCAAGCATCGTTGGGCATTTGTGAATTTTTTTTTTCATAAGCTGATTTTCTTGAAAAATGTCTCATTGGAGCTACAAGAAAGCGTGGGTAGTTGAAGACCTCTTTTTTTTGTGTGTGTGTGTGTGTGTGTGTTGTTTTTATTCTGTGGACAGGTACTAAGAGCTAATAATAGCTGTTAAAGTATCCTCTTCTCTTTCATTAAAAGAAGATTGAGGCCAGGCTTAGATCAGCTCACAGGAGACATTAGCAAATGAGTTGGTGCAGAAGGTCCATGGAAAGGGTTTTGGTGGCAGCGGCATGCTATTCAGGATTGTATTTTTCAAGGAAAGAGATTCTAAAGTTTCAGAAAAAATTTCTTAGTGCAAAGAACTCAGTAACCTTAAATACCTCCAGAATCTTCCAGAGGGGTGTTTGGATTTAAGAAAAGGTATCTTTGTGCTAATGTTATCTTTGTGCTAAGTGGCTAAAGAAACACATGGTGTGATTTTAGAAGCATCTCCGGTAGAGCTGTCAATTAATTGTAATTGGCCGTACGGTGACATTGGGCGATTAGATCTCCAAGCTGACACGTCTGCTTTTGGATGAGGCTGGGTGTCGAAAGAGCCGGGCGATTTGGGACTGAGGGGTTCTTGTACAGAGGGTGATGCTTTTTAAGCTTTCCTGAGTAACCACCGCTCAACCCAGCCCGGCCCCAGCTTATCCTTGCACTATGGCCCCGGGCGTCCTTGTTGCTGAAGGTGGCTCTGAAAGGTGGTGCACACTCGCATATCTCATGGTCTCACTAGAGATAAAGCTAAATGAGCTCTGCAATGAAGACCCAGCTCTTTACGGGAAATTTCCAGTAACGGGCATTAATTTTTTGCTAGGCCATGTAGCTTTTCTCCAAAGAGTGAGCATTTAACGTGGCCGTGGGGAAGTGAAGCTCAGTTCCCGAGTCAATGCCATCTTAGTGATGCCTTCTGCAGCCATGGAGACGCTTGGGTCCTTTCGGAAGATCTTGAGAGGGTTATTGGGTGACTTCGTCTTGGAGAGACACCTCCCATCCGGACAGTCTCTGCCTTTCCTGTGCTAGTCTTCAATATTTTCCTTTCACATGTTATCTTTAAGCCCAGTGTAGAGAATTAATTATTACCCAGTGGCTGCTGCTGTCGTTGTCTCCTGGAAAGCCCCGACCCCCAAGTTCCTTCACCCTGTTCCAGGTTATATGATTAAATTTAACCATAGCCAGGCTCTCAAACCAAGACAAGACAGTGACCCCTTCTTTCCTCTTATAAATAGCATACTGAAAGTTGAATAAAGGAAGAAAACAGTGAACATAAATATTACAAAATATTCTCATGTTCTTAACAACTTTATTTTAGTCAGGGTAAAAGTCAAAATTTGTTCACGGTTTAAAAAAGAGCTCTATCCTCATTAGTATTTTTGCTGCTATTTTTACACAGTGCCTTATTTAACATTTAAGTGTTATTTTTGGACCAAACCAAAAGATGCAGATTGAAGGTAACTGTCATGAAAAGCATCGTTTCAAAATACCCACACTGGGATACTACATTTTTTGCAAGCGCAGAGAAGGATTTCTTAATTGGCTTGGTTTGTAGGGCTGCTTTGTTTGGTTGGTTTTCCTTCTGGAAAGGATGTGTGTAGGGAACGGAGAGGGTGCCAATTTTTTTGCACAGCATGTTTCATAAATAAATTTCTAGTGCGTGTTAGGGCCTTTCTAAAAAATATATTCAGTGTCATCTCGTGCAGGTGTTTTGGCAAAAGAAGGGAGAATCCATTTCCACAAACTTTGGAGCTGGTCCTTCACAAACTCGCAGTCAACGTGAGAGTCTCGATTAGGTCTCAATGAACACATACATGTTGGCAAGCAAGGGCTAACAGCACGAGTGCCTTACTCTTTTTCAGGCAAGGAAGGGTTTTTGTGTCATGTTTTTGATCTCATTTTACTTTGGTGCATGCACATTGGATGCTGTTGCTGTCTATTTTGATCACCCTTGTTTTATGTTGTGAAGAAAGAAGTTTTGAGTCCTCCAGAAGAGAACTCATTATTCACTGGGGCAGGGGGAAGAGTCAGCTTTCATTCTTCACTATGACTGTCTTTGATTTGTGAAACACGGCGGTCCATAAAACAGCACTGTGGAAGAAAATTTGATGGGTTCCAGGTAATGGACACCAAAGCCATGAGCAAGTTAACTTGCAATAGGTAATATAAATCATGCAGTCAAAGCAGCCCAAGTTTTTGGTTGAGCCAGTAAGGCAGAATATCCTCCTCTGGCAAGGTTGGTTGCTCTTGCAAGGGAAAGAAAACACTTCCTCTTCGCTTTTTTTGTGCCGAATAAAAGTTAGCTACCTGTAGTGACAGCAAATGTTGCAGAGGTACTTACCCTTGTGTGAAAGAAGAAAGTTTAAAATAGGGTGCCAGTGTTACCAAGACAACTTCTCCGTGGGGAACAGCAGAAAAAAGCCCTGTCAAAGCCACATCATGTTCTAGAATGGGAACAGGCACTTAATAGAAAAAAAAAGCATTTGATTACCTATAACAGCTCAAAATAACAGCTGACATAACGCAAGTTCTGCTGCAGTCAAAGTTATGTGGGGACCTTCAGTGCAATGTCATACTCCAGCGCTTATGATTCTACTAACTCACCTTTGGTTGAAATTTTTCCTTACTTACCTTAACGCAAAAGTGAATTTGGGTGCAGAGGTTGTTTTTTTTTTTTTTTTTTTTGAATTACCCAAGTAGTTTATTAGTTTATATTCTTGGTATAAATAAATGCCTCTATGCAAAAACAGTTGAACTCTAACACGTTGCTTCTTAGCGAAGAAAGTGCTTGTATATCACTTGTAGTTGTGAGAGCTTTTTTATTGTTTTTAAAGAAATGAAAATATTTCTTCCCTCGCCCTAACAAAAACTGTATCAATATCCAGAAATGAGGGCTCCAATCCTGAAGAGACCTATGTCCATACTTAACCATACAAATTATGGGGCTCCTTATTTGCATTGGGCTGCACTCAGAAAGCTCTTAATTTTCGAAGAGTATTGTGATTTAAAAATGGTAATGTGTAGTCATACGCACTGTAAATCTTGTAAATACAACTTGCATAAATCATAAAGTGAAGTGCTATTCTCTCTTGAAGATGCTGCTTTGGTATAGGTTTACAGAATGTTCTCACATGGAAAATTTGACTTGGATACCAGTGGCTCTATCTGACAATTAAATAGAGCTCTATGATCCAAAAAGATGTGTCATTTTTAGCTAAAAGGGCAAGAGGTATGAAATGGGCTTTAAGATGTTGACTTTGCATCAAATTACGTTTTGCATGTGAATGTATAATGATAGAGCATTTGTTTCTAGATAATTATATCTTGACAGAATGCAAACAAAGTTTCAATTTTTCTTCGTTAGCTGCTGTCTCATTATATGAAGATTGGTAACAATCTGATATTCAGTTACAATTATTAACAAGAATGCAGACTAATTCAAGTGCTTCACGTTTTGAGTTTATCAAATATGATTTGTCATTATTCTTAATCTCCTATCAGACACAGCATGTAATAGATGAGCAGCACAGCAGGAGATTCACGGGTTTGTCTGTGTTCTTTTGTAGCTGAGCTCGTTTTACTGTTCTGCATTTGATGTTGACCTGCTGATATCATAGACAGTATAGATATAACCAAGTCTAGAAAGCACTTTCTTCAGATAAATTCCTCTCTTGTGGTTGAGAACTGCACGTTGCAGCACAGTAGGGAATTAAAATGATTGCCATCGTGCCCCGGGCTAACCCACTTCCAAGATTTCACTAGATTTTGGGGGGCATATACTCAGATTGGCTGAGTGGGAGGTTCTGGGCACCGTAAGCCTTCCCAACATCCTTGTCTTCCTATACACATGCCTTAACAAGTAAAATTCCTGGTTTCTGCAGCACAGGAAGATGGTTTTCAGCCTTGAGTCACGTTCTGTTCAGGGCTTAGCCTGTTTCTGGGTTATTCCTTACCCTCTCCGTTAATTTTTTAGTTGGAGAGAAAGGAGGTGGGACAGGAGGTTTCAGGGATCAGCTGCAGGGATGAAGCTAGCATCCAAGCGCCTCCTTTCTTTGCACCGTTCAAGTGGCAAGATCAGATCTCAGGCAGTGAAGAGTCTGGACACCACCAAACCCTGAAGGGATACGCCTAGGATTGCTCAGTGCTGTGTTTTTTGTTTTTCTTTTGTTTGTTTGTTTTTGTTTATGTTTTATCGGAATATTTTTGAATATTTTGGTTGAAATTCGTCTTCGAAAGTGTTATAATGTAGCTTAGTTGTGAACATCCTGGACAGGGCAGAACTCAGAGTCTAGCAGTCCCTCTGGGTTTCCTGCTGAACTGCTTCTGTTTCTGAAACTTGCAGAGCAGCTGCCTGCTGATGACTTCTTATGCGTACAGAGATTTGAGGGGGACAGCACAGCAGTTCTGCAAGTAAATTTGTAGAAGTCATTTCATACATAGGGTGATGTGAGAGAAAGCAAAAAAATGGGCAAGTGGATGGTCGTCACGGGTTCTTTCATGTTATTATCTCGTCTGAGAGGACCTGACAAGGATGTTTCTAAACTCCTGTTACTCTCTGTTAGGACAACCTGTGTAATGGTTGTAGTTATGGGGGTTGCAGTCAGAAAAGTGCTAAAGCATAAGGAGAAACTGAATGTCTTTGCTAGGCTCAGCATATAGCCGGAGACGAATTTATCTTAACTGTAGTAGGGGCTGTTCCAGCAAAACACGGACATTGCTTCCTGCTGTGCTCTTTATCTGGGACTGCTTTGTCCAGCTCGGAAATAGTTAGGAATAAAAAGTAAGAATGGGGAGGAGAGCAATGCATGGACAGGAATGGAAGAGCAGGGTGGAGAGGTGTCCATGAAAGATTTTATACCGGTATGGTAATCGTCTCTGTCTTTTCTGTATAAAGAAAAAAGTTCCCAGGCTGCCTCCTGTGCTATCTGAAATCTTTTGCCTTAATTCCTGTAAGACCTGAATCAACATAAAAATGAATTTGGGGAATACTTAAAGGTATTCTTAATCTAATCTTTGTTCTTTTCAATATACTTTAAAGATATTTCCATTAACTTTCACGATACTGCACAATGTCCCTTCTTCTGAGAGTGACTTGACCCTTGCCCAAAGTCTATCACGTCATAACACATTAACATAGAAATGATTCCAAGAGGTGAAGCGAAAGCATTAAGTGGTTACAATCTTCCTTCCTCAGTTGGATAAGAAAAGTGAAGAAAAATATTTTATATGCACTTCTGTGTTTTTTTTCTCCTGCGTGAAACGTGTCCAAACAATCAAAAATTTTCAACGGAAAATAAATACCAGCTATGCAGAACGTTTTAAAAAGCAAATAGTGCTGGCAACATCAGGAAAGAATAAGAAAATTTGCAAGTTGAGTGTCCTGTGATGTGCCATTGGCGGCGTGGCGGAGCCAGAATGCCTGTATCCTCTTTGCTTAGCTTAGCTCAAGTCACTCCGCGTCCGCCATGGGCACGATAAGCTCATGGGCACTAGAAAGGTCATTTGCTGTCCACTTACTTTGGGTGGAGGCCTCAGCGTGGTAAAAGGTGGCAAGGCTGCCGTTGTGTTGAACTCGTGGAACTCTCTTGGAAGCTCTTGGGGAGAAAAGGATGGGGAGGGGAGGGAAGAGACTGGGGTAGGTAAAGGAATAGGGAAAGGATGGAAAGAGAGAAAAGGAGAGCTCAGGCTTCTCTCCAGATCTCCAGATGGACCCTGCTGCCAGTGGTACCCATAGGCTTTGGGAGCAAACCTTCATCTAGAGACATCAAGGAGGGGAATACTCTGCTGAATTTAGGGAAAATCCTCAAGTAGTGGTGAAGAATGAAAGAACGATCTGGATTTTCTCTCTCTGGCCATTTTTTAGGAAGAATATGAGGAGTTATAATGCTCAGCATTGCCTGGCAAGCAGTTGCATATTGACAGCAGAAAAACAGAGGGAGGAACTGGAGTTTGTAGGTTTGTTACTGATAACCGCTACCAATGTGATCATTGGGTTAATGGAGGCCAACACACGTGGCCTTCATGGCAGGCGCTCTGAGAACTAATTCATGGTCTGAGACTGGTCACTTTAGTTTCTCTCTTCTGATACTTCTGGTGCTGTTGGTAGTAACGAATGGGCTATTCTGGTTTTCTATAGAAGGTTATTTAGGAGGAGGTGGAATGCTTTTCTCTAGCGGCAGGGTTTAGGACCCAGGAGAATATAAGGATTTCCTTCTCTAATCTGTGGGAATTAGCCTTGAGCGCCGAGGAGCTAACATGCAGTTGACTTGCAGCCCTCAGTTAAGTTGCATGTATATGGTATATAGGACTACAGCATTAAAGCTCTTCTTGTTTGAAGCGGAATTCATAGGAGGATCCACCCAGAAGCGTCAATGCCTGAACTGAGGTTGCTGTTGTTCCCTGCGGGAAAATTAATCCAGGTTGGAGAGCAAAAAGTATTTATTTATTTATTTATTTATTGGTAGTAATTACTGATCGGGGCTATGTATGCGGTGAACTGTGAAAACAAGAATAACATAAAAATTCTTTGTGTAGTAGCTTACCGAAAGTAAATTCACTGGATCTTTTACTGTATAATACTATGCTGTGTAGCCTGTTGTCTAATAGTGCACTGTGATGTTCAAATAAGGTTGTAAAGCAGTGTGCAAAGAGAACCTTTCCTGATGCAAAAATTTTAGCCGAGTGAGTGGTATATAAAGAATAAATATGTAGAAGAATGTATTTGAAAAATAAATTTTCCGGCAGTGAAAAGCAGATGATTAACTAAATGCTTCGAGTATGGCATTTGGAAATAGTGAGCAGAGTATGGGAGAAGACACCAGAGGGATAAATAAATGTGCCAGAAGCTCTAATGGGATTTGTTTGGGGTTTTTTTTGTTAATGTTGAAGAAATTAGCCGGGGAAATCCCAGATAATATTACAGGTTTTCAAAAATTGCTAGCTAAGGAGATGTAGGATCTTTTACGAAACCTAATATTTAGATATAAAATACCCCTTTGTACTACAGAGGGTGTTTTGTTTTCCGTTACGCTTTTCTCTATTTATTGCTCAAGGATGAGCAAGTGTTGTAAGCGTTTCCTTGTTTCCCCTGCCACCCGCCGTCAGCCCACCTAGCGAGAAGAAAGCAGACCGCAGCCCTGAGCAAGCTGCTTGGAGTGGGGCAGGAATGAACCGGGCTCCGTCTGTAACTCAGCAACTCGCATCCTCGTAGCGGTGGCAGCGAGCAGAAATCAGGCYGTCGGCGGGCGTGAAGCTCCCGGTTTCAGGCTTTGATGCTGGCGAGCAAGTGGATGTTAGGGTGGATGGTCACTGTTGTGTTTCCAAGGAGAGCTCTTCAGAAAGGTACCTTTCACAGCCTTTAAATACAGAAATAGAAAAGAGAGAATTGCAATCATAATTCTTATTTGTTTTTTGACTATGGTTTCAGTAATTTCGCTCCTTCTTGTGCTTTAAGTGCTTGGACGTTTTTTGGTGTCCTGGACTTTGGTAGGCTTAAGATGCTCAAAAGCAATGTTTCCAAGCTTGGAGAGGACTGACCAGCAAGAGCTGTTCAATTCTTACACCTCCAAGTAAAACGTGCACATTTACTAGGCAATATTATATAGGTACATGCATATATATACATGTATACATATATAATACATATTTTGGCTGTAGTTGCTGCATTCCTCTGCCCCTTTCAAATAATAAGTGAATTTTAACAACCCACCTGCTCCTTCTAACTAGAACTGGAAAAGGTCTTGAGTGTARAGGAGTCGGGTGCCCTCACATCTCCCTTTTGCTCCTCAGTCCCCAGAGCCTAATCCAAATCCTGCGTGAGCAGCCAGGCTGGTTACAACGTGCGTGAGGAAGCGCTGGTGACCAGGATGGTCCCTATATAGAAGAGTTTGGGGCAAAAAGATAGTCCTAAAAATGCATGGCTGAGTCCTGATCCGCAGGCTACGGGGCTGTTAGCTCCTAGTCTGCCTTTGTAGCCCAGGAAAACCTGCTCGGCTGGCAGGGGTTCAGCAGGAGCAGCGTATCTGCCGGAATAGTTAATATCCTGGTGCTAAGAGCATTTCTCTGCAAACCAGAAGTTGTGCGTTCTTGCTTTTCTTCTGGGCCTGAAGGACTTTGGTGAATGATAGCTCTCCCATCGCTTCTTTGGCTGAGTTTTCAAAGCGAGCCACAGGTCTCTGTGAAGGGCTCAATCCGATTAGGGACGTGGGAGGCAATGTATAGGAAAGCCTATACGTCTGGGCCCTTATTCTCTGGATTTCCTTTGGCTTAAGGTGGAAAATGTGAATTTGCTCAATCATGACAGGACTAAATTCAGAGTCTGCACAGAGGTAGAGCTCAATGTTTCAGAAATTTTAAAGTCAAAGTGTAGAAGCACCTATGGCCTTTAGACAGCCTTAAAGTTTTATGTGCAAGACAAGGATTTCAATTATAAGGTTTTCATTTAGGCATTGCAAATGCCACCTATTTCCCTGAAATCTCATTCCGATTCTGGCCTGCCAGCTTGGCCGCGCTCTGTTGTGTCGCACTGGGGGGGTCTTCCCTGTGCTCTACCCAAGCAAGTGTCGCATCTCCTGAGAAAGCGTCTCACCTACACCAGGCTGTACGCACACCCACGTTGGCCAACGCCCCGTCTACGCGAAGCCCTTGCCTGCTTTAGCAGAGTCCTTCCCCAATGATGTTGTGAAGGTCTTCTGAGGACCTGCGCCGAAAGGGCTCCGTGAACCTCAACTGCAATTTCCTTGACGTGTCAAGGTGGAATTGTGCTCAAAATGTTGCCTTTGCAGGAAGAATTGCAGGTTACGTAGTCCTTAGCTGTGCTGTCTTTTAGAGGAGAAGTTACTGTGCTGCTTCCATGTGCTTAAACCTGCCGGGTCTTTAAATAGCTGTCCTTGGCCAGCTTTTCTCACTCAGTTAATCCTAGCCCAGATGAACCGGCACGGAGAGAGAATGTTTATGGCAGTCTTCACAGCTGCATATGGAATATCTTGGATTGTTTGCATATAGTTAATGCTGTGGATTCATAATTTGGTGCTCTATAGAGAGTCTTAGATACATTTTCTGAAAGGAGCTATATAAATGCAGATACAGTTGGCTTTATGATTTTCCTGAGAAACAGATATTTTTTAATAAAGCACTGGAGTACAGAATAGCCATTTCCTCTGATTTTCATTCACATAATATTTATAGAACTACACAGCAAATGAGCTGTTGAAAGGGGAGAGAAATTAATGCTGTGAATGAACTTGCCTTGAGAGGAATTTGCGATAAAATTATGAATCTAGCAAACTTTAATAAACCAATTACTGCTCCTCCTGGACTTGTGAATATGAAAGCTCAATGGGATTTGATTTAATCCCTCCCTGTGAACAGATGGGCAGATTGCAGGTCTCTGCAGAATACGTTCCAGTGTTCCCAATTCCTTCCAGAGTGCCCTGTAATCCTGTTTCTTTACACCTTGCCTGTTGGCAACAAAAATAACGGGAGGGGAAAAAAAAAMCATGAGCAGAATCAGTGAGGATATGTGTCTCTGTGACATGCCTCTGTGCAAATCCTGTTTAGTTTTTACCGCCTGGTGCTTAAAATCTCTTCCCATGGAGTTGGTCACAAAGAAGGATTGGGGTTTTTTTGACTGCCCGGTGGCGCATTGTAATGGGCCTACTAATATTACTGTAGTTAAAGTCTGTCAGCATTTTATTATAAACAGGAGGCATTTGCAGGGATTTATAACTCAGCTGAATCTTTTACTTCAAGCTCAAACCAACTAAATTGAAAATACAAGAACTAAGCC
>NW_020447375.1:1552122-1555641 GCF_003343035.1 Apteryx rowi | reverse complement strand
TTGAGTTGCCGTCTGCATTTTTTGCCTTCTGGAGCAGCAAACTTTCTTCATTTCAGGAAGATGGTAAAAATGTTGCATCAGGTTATAGATAAAATGCTTCTGTGTTTTGTCTAGTGTAATCACAACAGCCTCCCTGAGCTGCCGTCTTGTGAAACATATGGACATCTGTACCGTGGAAAGCTGCGAGTAGCTTCACTTGCCTCAACTAAACTGCTCAAAAACTTAAACTCATGAGTATTTTAAACTGTTTTGTATGGTTATGGTCTTGCTTTTAACTGGAAGTACACGTGTTGGTATCTTTAGGACTCGATCCAACGACACTTCTTTCTTTTCCTAGGTTGTAGCTACTATTTCCCAAATTGTATCTAGTAACTACTCAGGTCAGTAATGACAGAAATTACTGCTTGCATATATAATATGAGTATATAACTTAAAGATAATGTTAGGAATTACAGAAAATTTGGGTTGCAGGGTACCTCAGGAGGTCTCTAGTCCAACCTCCTGCTCAAAGCCGGGCCAGCTCCAGGGTCAAACCAGGTTGCTCTGGGCTTTATCTGGTTGGGTCCTGAAAACCTCCAAGGACAGAGACCCCACAACCTCTCTGGGCATCCTGCTCCACTCCCTGCCTGTCCTCATGGGGAAAATGTTATTCCTTATACCCAGTCTGAACCTCTTGTGTTCCAACTTATGCCTGCTGTCTCTCCTCCTCCCACCACACACCACTGTGAAGAGCCTGGCTCCACCTTCTCAATGATCTTCCTGTAGGTATTGGGGGGCTGCTGTTAGGTCCCCCCAAAGCCATCTCCTCTTCAGACTGAACATGCCCAGCTCCCTCAGCCTCTCCTCACAGGGCAAGTGCTCCAGTCCTGACCATCTTGGTRGCCTCTGCTGAACTGGCTCCAGTTTGTCCATGTCCTTTCTGTACTGGAAAAACTGGACCCAGTATCTCGATGTGGTCTGATGCGTGTTGAGTAGAGRGGGACAATCCCTTCCCTCCATCTCCTGGCTGTGCCAGTTCACACAGCCCAGGACGCTGCTGGCCCTGTTCCTGCTGGGGCACACTGCTGACTCCTGTTCAGCTCACTGCCTACTGAGACCCCCAGGGCCTACTCCAGGGTTTTATCCATCTAGTTGTCTACCCAACCAGATCATAACATCCTAAATTGGATACAAGGATGTTGTGGGAGACAGTGTTGAGAGCCTTGCTAAAGTCACGGTACCTGACATCGCTCTCTCCCCTCGTCCACAAATCCGGTCATTTTATCCCAGAAGGCAATCAGGCTGGTCAAACATGATCTATCTTTGGTGAGTCAGTGCTGACTGTTCCCAATCACCTTCTTCTAATGCCCAGAAATGTGTTCTGAGAGAACTCACTCCATGTCTTCTAATGAACTTAAGGTCATATAAGATATTTAGGATAGTTAGAAGAAGGAAAGTAACTTTATAAAAATAACTATCTTAAAAAGCTAAACTGAAGCACTTGTTAGGTTATGGACAGGCATTATATCCACATTTAAGTGTGAATAGAAGCAAAGCTGTAGAACAGTAGTGTACTGCCAGAAGATCGGTCATCCCGTGGACAGCGGTGAATTAAACTTGCTTTCCGAAGACAAGTACACCCTATTGGAAATGATAGGTGATGGGTGGCGGTCCGTGAGGAACAAACAAGCATAGGGCTCTAATGGATGGGACCTTAGGTCCTGTTTTTTTTTCTTTTTCCAAAGCAGAATTTATTTCCCAGACAGCTTATCCCTGAGTGCAAACAGAACATACTTCTGTGTAAGACAACAGTGTGTTTTTATCTTCTCCATGCTACTTCTCCGTTATCACTCATGCTGTGTGAATACGTTTCAAGAAGACTTTGGCATGCTGACCAGTGGATTACAGGAAAATCCTCTAAAAATGATGACCCTGGGCTTGTTTTGAGTATCTTCATCGACAATATATATGGCCCTCCAGAAGGTAAAGAAATTAATGAGCACCTTTTCAGTCGACCGTCATTACTTCTGCCAGATTTTCACACTTCCAAAATAACTTGCCTATGAAAAGCGCTTAAGTATTGCAGACCATAAGGTGACTTAGGAACTCTTGATAACGTTCCAAGAAAATTTGAAACGAAGAACAATAGCACTGWCGTAGTGCATTAAATATTTAATATAGGCGTCCATGCTGAAGCAACAGTTCTTTCCTGTCCTTCTGTGGCRGTTCCTCTTCAATATTCCTTTCAGCCTATAGGACTTCTTCTGGTGTTGGGGAAAGCAAAATCCTGCCTTGAAGATCTTGTACTGTGATTTAAGGGGAGCTGTTCTTAGTGTCTTGAGAACATGACCAATGTTACAGAAGTGTGTGTTCCAGGTTTGTACTATAGACAGGTATCACAGAGGGAAAGGGAAAGGTAATTAATAGATATTAAAAGAAAATAAGTGTATATACCTACGCTAGGGAAAAAGTAATTACCATGTAATTTATTACCTATAAAATTTTTCAATTCTGATTGCCCTTCTTATTTATGTATATGAATTCTAAATGATTTTAAAAAGCTTTCAGTGTATAGGTATCAGTAGTAATCTTGGCCTTATAGGACAAAGAAAATGCTTATCCTGATGCATCTCATTTATAAAGTTTTCTGAGCTTCTTTTGAAGGAAATTAAGATCTTAAGTTTTGTCGGGTAATATCTTTTAGCAGGGTTTTTGTGTGAGAACTGATACGATTTGGCAGTTTTGCAAGACGATTCTGTGTTTTCTTTTAAAGAGCTGATGAAAACTTTTAGTCCCTGCAGAGGTTTTCAAATAGCTGACGCGCTATATTATCATTTCATAGAGGTTACTTCGCCGTATAAATCTGTTTTGCTGTGAGTTCTGATTTAGTCTCTCCCCGTACCCTGGGAAAAAATACTTTCAATTTGAACATCTGGCCCTTGTTTTGTAATAGGGACGCCCCGAACCTCTTAAGTTATTTCACTTTGGCCGTAAGAGCCTTCTGGCAGATCCCAGCCCCTGTYTGCAGGCTCATCGCATGCGGGAGGCGCCCGTCCCTGGCCACCAGAGTCCCAAGCCTGGCTTTGCGGCGTATCCCTGTCGCAGCCCCTTCTGCGATTACAAGCGTCTCGCAAGTCGCTCAGCTGGGAGTTGCAGCTGCTCGCCTTGACTCGCAGCCAGCCGCCGCCGCTGCTGAAAGGTGAGCGCAGAGCCGGGGGGGCCTCGCTGGACGCGTTGCGCACGCGAGCTCTGGAAAGGGGCCCCGCTCTTGGCGGCGTCCCGCTTCGTGCGGAGCGTTCGGCTTCTCATCAACTTGAGCGGGTTTCCGCGCCCGCCCCGGCCATTCGCACTGGAAGTCCGGGCGCGCTCTTGGCAAAGCGCAGCTTTACCGACGCTTTGAACGAAGGCGAGGGAGAGAACGAGCGATTGCTCTTCCGAACACGCTGTCCCTTCCCCGTTGCACCGCCGGCAGCGGGCGGCTGCCTTCGGGCTGCCGCCGGCTCAACGGGCAGCAGCAGCAGCAGCAGCGCCGAGCGGGGC